>NC_136289.1:5236592-5716262 GCF_964198595.1 Lampetra fluviatilis
TATGAAAAAAATTCTAATTTTCTTGCTGTGGATTTCACACCTGATGATAATTGCTTGTGTTGCAGTCGAAACGTCGTGAGAATTTTATTGTTTTAGATTTCTATTATTTTATTTTTTCCCTTCTACGTGACTTTACCGAAAGAACCAAGATATGAATCCCTGCAGTCACGAAAGCTTTAAATCAGCACTAGCATAGTAAAATCTGCCACAGACAAAACTACCAACTGTAGCAGCAAAACATGCGGATGGACGGTCCTTCCGTGAAAAAGAAAAAAAATGCAATCGAAAGATGATTCACTGATAATTGTGCTTGCCGGAGTGATGTCATGAACTCAAGAAATGTCAATCTGCATCACAAAGATCCGAGCAGTGCATCACAATGTGTCAGAACGGCCTCCGGAAGGCGATGTCACATAAAACTTCGGGTGTCACTCCAACAGGCCTCTCGCGTACGTAAACACGGGGGACTCATCCTCATTCTATACCCTGCAATGAGAGTCCTCGTGGTCATCAAACCAAGAATAGTTTCATCATCATAGCCGGAAGATTTCAAGCTCGGTGAAAACTGAACTTAACACAAACGTTCATTTGTATAGTCACTGGCGACTGAACCGAAACCTCCGACCGGCTCCACATGAGAACCTGGTCTATACATGGGCGTCTGATATCCACATCTGAACAGAGGATCTCAGCACTTGCAGCTCAGTGCTCCGACATGGGCACTATCCCCCCTTCAAGCCAATCCAGTGAGATCCGATTAACATATGTTCATCCTTGGTGGTATCCTGCAGAAATGTTGCTCTTGACATAATCTCGGGCATTACGAATAAGGATTTGCAGTGATGTGGAGCTTAAATGCCCAAGCATCTTAAGGACCTTACAACACAATCCGTACAAAATGGAGTACGGAGGGCAGAAAAGGAAAACGAATGAGAAGAATGAGCAGTGAATGTAGAACAGCAGCAGTGGAATAGGAATGATGACGAGCACACGGACACGCAGATCGTGTGTGCCTGCGTGCGTATGTGCATGTCTCACGTTATTGTACAGAAAAGGGTTCTTAAATTCAATCAGCGGTCTCCACGAATGTTAAGAATCGAAAGTGCCTCAGTCTGGAACTATGGGAATTGGACATTAACACCAAAGCCTACACTATTGGATCAATTGAGATGTGTGTGTGTGGATATGTGCAGGGACGGGGAGCGGTAGGGTCACGATAAGCATGCTGAGCTACATATCCAGCAACCCGACTTCCATTCCCACACACAGCCAACACCGGTGACGATTATTTGAACCGGTCCTGGGCCTCCCCGAGGTCGACTCGGCCTCAAATGAGTACCTGGTGCGGTGTGTAAATACATCTCAACTGGGGAAACAAAGGTGGTCAGGTGAGGTGCTGGCCGCACACACCCTCAGACAGTGCTAGCCTTCATAGGTGCTCGCTAACAGCACTTGCCCCAACAGTCTATATGGGGGATATTGGTCTTTGGTGATTGCTCAAGCCATATACTCTGATTCTGATACTCATTTATTAGAACCTGGTTTAATAACCGATGGTTGAAACCTCGATTGGAACGCAGAATCTCAGCGGTGTCGACTCAAGTGTTCAGACAGCCGTCGAATCGGCCTTCCGAGTCACCAGGGCCTCCTTGTAAATCAACCGTTGACAAAGAATATCTCAAAACGCGCGTTCAAGAGCGAAGCAGCAACAGGTCTGGGACTCTTTTAATTTACGGGCCTGGCCTTGTGGCTCTCCAAGGTGCCGCCGCGAGAGGTAGCCGTCAATGAGATATATTGATCAGGGCTCTGTCAACAGGCACGCGGTGAAGGGAAATTGGTCTCGGGCTCGTTCATTAGATTGCCCTGCCCATACACAACCGTGTCAAACAAGCCGTGATGAAACCAACGCAGCACCACTTGCCGTTTACTTTGCAACACATCGCAAGTCTCCTTTGCCAGAAACAATGCCCCTCAATGGGTTCTGGTCCATTCATCACGTTTTACAATCGTTAATATTTCTCACGACTTACCCCATTTTAGATTTAAACAAAGCCTTAGCTCAGGACGGTTTACGTAGTTTACAAAGCGCTGCCAAACACATCGAGTGATTTACATGGCTGGGGCGGGCAAGGACCGAGGGTTCACGAAAGGGCAGGGGAGGGACGGGAAGGGAAGGGAATGAGCTTGGTTGTTTTATTATTATCCAATTTAACAGTAAAAAATCAACAATAGACAAATAACCAATACGTCTCTTGGACAAAATAATTTCTAGCGGCATGTTTATGACGGAACACTCTGGACTCATATAAACTTAATCAGAAGAGTGTGGCAATCACCTTGCAATACAGGCAAGAGCCCTTTCCAAAGAGGGACACGTTCAGAACAGCATGGGAATACTTTACTATTTACACAATGCAATGTGGATTAACATCTCCTCTAAATGCGACCGCATCTAAAAGAAGGCACCGAAAAACACTGGGCATTCAAATAAAGCCATCAACAAAATAATACGATCAATAAATTGCGTTACTTTAAAGGCACCAAAACACAGGCTTCCCAAAAGTGTTCGAGTTACAGCAGGCCAATTCACATCGTGCTAGACCGAGGCACTTTCGATCCTTAACATTCGTGGATTATTTCGCAAGGGCAACCCACGCCGCAAAACGCACCGTTCTCCTTGCGTAGGCGGGAAATGAATTTCTTTGGCGGGATGACGCCCACTTTCTTCTTCTGCGTCGCGATGCTGTGAAAGAGGTCGGCGAGGCACGTCAGGAGGTTCTCCTTCTTCTTGGGCTGGACCTTGTAGTCGAGCACTTTCTCCCGGAACGGCTTGCAGAAGTATAACGCCTGCAGGACCGAGTTGCAGTAGCAGGTGTTGCCGAACTGCGGAGAGACGACGGGGGGGGGGGGGGGGGGGTGAGACGAGGGGAACAAGGGCGAGCGCAAGCTCCTCTTAGCCCAGAGAGCTACCAAGCCGGTGGCCCACCTACGACAAAGTCACCCAGAATGCACCCCATCTCGTCAGGATCTCAGAAGCCAAAGTAGGAAATGAGCCACGGAGAGTGCTTGGATGCACGAGCACCGCGCTCAAACAAAAGGCTTTGCGAAAGCCGAGCCGGGGTTGAGACAGGATAATGGATTGTGGTTTCGTATGGGTCCAAATTATTATTATTTTGGTGCTATAAATGCCCAATGTTGAGCTATCATTTGTATCCAGGTCGATTCTGAAAAATAAGTTAATACCTCAGTTGGCTTTGCCTGATACGATGGGGATGGTTTAGTTGTATTCGCATGTGTTTGGGTGATTTGGTTTACCTCGTTGTACTTTGCACTACTAACGTGCTTTTGTATTGTTTGTTGTTGCAACGTTCTTACCCGCCCCCACTGGAGATCTGTAAAAAAGACCTTTATAGCGCATCGGATTCCTCCGGTATGAATAAACATTTTGATTCTGAAATAACCCCAATGACCCTTACGTTGTGGGGGAGGCCCTCGTTCAGCAGTGAAAAGCTGTGTGTGTACCAACAACCAGGTGGCCTAGCTGGCGGACACTTTCTAATCATAGCTGTGGATCACGCAGACATCATTGCATGCGAGGAACCCATCAGTGCACCTCCGATTCACACGGCTGGCTAAGTAAAGTGCGAAAGAAGTTCAACATAACATACATACATACAGTGCGGGTGTACAGCAAGTTTGTCGACCTATCCAGTGCAGACATTGTTTGTTTAATATTTCCAAATACACTCAAACTCCGGACATAGTGGGTTTTCCCACCGTGGACTTGACCATTCGCGCCAAATTCATTAAGGTAGAGTTCGTCGATGACGCCCATGTAGCTCGACCATTTACGGTTAACCATGAGATGGCTGTCTGCATCGTAAAGAAGTAGTGGTGTACTCTTACTGCACTGCTTGCGATGATGCTGCTGCGGAAGAATACACACCAACATCATCATCATCTTTCATCTTAAATAAAAGTATTTGTTGTTTGTTACTTTTTAAACTGCATAATACTAACTGTACATACGTCGTTAACGGTAGTACAGCACTGCACACAATATTATTTTTTTCGTTCTATAAATGTACTGTTCAAGTTTATATATGTAATAGTATAGAAAATATGAATCAAACTTTACATAAAAAATATACACCTTGTTTTATGCTTGGGTTAATGTAGGGTATTATGAAAAGCGAACCAAACGATATTTTTTCCATATGCCTTGAGTTTGCGGATCGCATTTTTTGCAGATTATCCAATTGCAGCTATTCTCAAGAGCGTAACCCCACCGATGGTCCATGTTTTGATGTATATGTACATTACAATGTTCATACCGCATCATCAGCGCTCTCGGCCTCCCACTTCCAGCCCCGCCCACTCCCCCCCCAGCCCCGCCCACTTCCTCCCCCCCGGCCCCACGTCATCTCTCCCCCTAGCGCTCACGCAGCGCTCCCCTCCCCCTACCCCACCCCCCACTCTCTCTCTCCCCCCTTGCCCCTCCCCCCGTTCTTACCTACATATTCAAGTTCAAGTTCATTTCAAGCACTCTCCCACTTCAGCAATTTTACTGGTAGGAACCTCCTGGTTACACCAGCCCACAGGGGATTATTGTGTCCGCCCGTCGTGCAAAGAGGGGCTAGGTGGGGAGGGTGGGGCTGGGTAAGGGGTGGGAGGGTGGGGCTGGGTGGGGAAGGGCTGGTCACCCTGTGGTGCCCTTATAAAACTCAACGTTTAACCTACTCACGCCGGCTTGTGTCCGCCCTCAGTCGGCCATATTTGCGGAATACACCACGCCACCGTTGACCCTGGCCATTGACCGAGCAACCCAACGTTCCTACCAGCTCCCTCTGCAGGAATGTGTTTTCTTGCTGTGGTTTTCCCACCCGATGATGATTGCTTATGTTGCAATCGAAACGTCGTGATTTGTTTTTTTTTCTAACTACGTGACTTTACCGAAAGAACCAAAGAGTATGGATTCCTGCAGTCACGAAAGCTTCAAATCGAAATTGAATGTTCATACCGGCGCAGTACCACGAGATGAAATTAAAATTTCAGTAGTCTCACAACAAGCGTTGCGGTCGTTAAATCAAGTCAGCGTGTGGCCTCTGGAAGATCCATTAACAGTAGAGTCTGTTCTCTGTTAAGGCGTGTTGTTACAACGTGAATTGGATTTAACGCGATTAATGTATTAGGGAACACATTTTTTAGTTAGAACGTGGATGCGAATTGAATATAACGCAATTGAGTGAACGGAATTACGGTCGCAGCGCGATTAGGAACGAGCGGTAGTACGGCTGCCTCGGCGTAGAATCACACAAGGCGGAATGCTACTCGATGCTTCGAGATGCTACCCACGCACCTCAGTCTTTGTTCAGGCTGCATACGCAACTCACGTGTTGTCGCGGACTATACTTCACTCAATTTTTCATATTATTTAGATTACAACGCGAATTTTGCCTAATGTGGTGTTCTTTAGGAACATAATTAACACCTTATAGGAGAACAGACTGTAGCTTGCAGAACTACTGGACCTGTGAAGTCACTTCGCTAGAACTCTCGACCCAAATGAGAAAAACACATTTTAAGTACCCTTAAGAGAGTGTTTTTAAACACAAGTAAATTACACCAAAATGTGTAATCCCCGAGCAGTGATCTGGTGGGGTTTTTGTGTGAAGCCAGGCTAAGAATATCAACTGGCTCTCTTTGGGAACCCAGTTTAATAAGAGGAGGCAGACACCGAGAGTCCATGGCTGTGACATGGGATTAATTAGCCCCCTTTACCAACCGGCAATCTCAACATTACTCTGCTCAAACCCACATAAGCACTCCCAGGCAGTAAGCTGTATTTATAATCCTGTAAAACAAAACCTTCATATTCATAAAATTAGCTTACATTCACTGCACTAGAGAATCCGGATTAATAGGTGGCTTGAAACCCAGATTTGAACCCAAGCTCTCAGCAGCACCGTGCTCAGAGTCTATGACTTGGCATTAGTCCCCTTCCAGCCACGTGGCCACCTCTATCGGTGCCGGCTTTTTGAGCTTTATCCCGACCGACTCACGCTCGGGGGCTGTGAACCGCACGAAGCGCGACAACACGGACAGGCCCCCGGGGTTTTGGTAAGACGGTAATTTACGGAGAGGTGGCGCACGGCTGTAATCAGAATCTCCGAGGCGGTGGGGGGTCAGGGGACAGTCCAGAGATTTCTGTGCGTGCGAGATGTCCGAGATGTCCAACCCCCGCAGCTGCAGTGTCGAGTCGATGGAAATACAGGAAATAGGGTCGCTGACCTAATTTAGATTGTGTGTATGGGGCCGTCCATTGGCAGGCTGCATCGCACGTGTCGGTGCACAGAAATAGGGCCATTCATACGACCGCCAACCCTGTGGGCTGAGTGAAGGCGGGGTGGCTAATGAGGCCAAGGCTGGGAGGGGGGGCCCACAGTGCATTCGGTTGAAATGCGTTTCCCCTACACTAGCAAGACCGGTTAAAAACCGGCAGCAATCACAAGGTAGCGAGGGTTATATGTGGGCACGAGTGAAAGACATGGGGGGGGTGGGGGGAACATGAACCATCTGCACAAAGGTCACCCAATTCTCAGCATTAAATCGGGCCAAGTCGGCTTAGCATCAAAAGATATGACGAGACCAGCTTCCAAAGCGATGAGCTTCTTGTTCATGTCTCTGGGTACGAAGTTCACAAGTTTGAACTCGCACAGACCCTCTCCCTGATAATGTGTTGACTGCGATTAAAAGCGAGGGTTATGATACTCTGTGCAGTCCGCTAACAGTATGCCGATTGAGCTATTAGTGCGATTTCTTGAGATGTGGACATTCTCAATTAAAACTCTTGGAACCGGCGGTGTACCAATCAACAGTCTCAGAAATAATTCAGCAGAAATAAGTTGTAAGTTACTTAAATTATGCCTCTGTCAACACCAAAAGGGCGTGCATAGCTTTCACATGCCAAATGTTTTACGATGGTTGTGCAAATCATTACTGATCTGGCTGAGACCATCAACTAACTACACTTGAGTCCAGCTTAATCACGAGTGGTTTTCTGGCTTAAAACCCAGTTTTGTGTTAAAAGGTAAGTAGGCGAGTCAACTGTTGTGTGCGCATTAAACATCGTTTATACGATCACAAATCTTTTTGCTGCAAAATTATTCACGTGGAAATTAGAGTCAAAGTTATACAAACATGATATGAAAGTCACTCAGAACTAATATTTAGTTTATTCATTAGATAGTCGATATGCATATATGGTAATAAAGTCTAAACGATGGAAAATGAGTGGGAAATGATGTAGTCTCACAAAACTAAGACCTTAATCAAATATAACAATAATTATTTAAACCATTCAAAACAAAGAGATAAAACTCTCACAGAGGCTATTCTCATCTCGAGTACAAGATATCTTGAAGATATAGAATTGGAAACAAAGTCAAACATAAATTGATAAAGTACGAACCCATTTATGATTTACTTGGTCTATTTGTCATTCGAACAACCGCTGTAAACTGGTGATGGAACGACAATAAACGGAGAGAATACGCCCAAGAGGACATCCGCCAAAGAGGAGGTGCAATTAGATTAGCTCATGTACTGCAGGAGCAATATTTATTGAAGCATCTCAAGGCCAAGGAAGACACCAACGATGTACACTTTCATCCAGCAGTGGATTGTTCACTGTCACTGCTGACGATTACAAGCGCAAAACAGGTTAACACGTAGGCTTTTGCGACAGATATCATCAGCAATTACAACTAGCATCATTAGACGGACAGCCAGATTTGTACTCAGATTGTAAATGTTGTGGATTTGCTCTCCAACACACCGGTCTGCTGTATTAGTAACGAATTGGCCACGTTGTTTACGTGACAAACCCCTTACTAATTGGCTGTGTCGGGTGGTGGCGGGTTTAACGACACATTTATATATTTACGAGATCTAACCCAAAAAAACCCCTGTATTATGGGCAACATCGTTGACAATGAGAAACGCGTCTATAAATGTACGAGCAATCGGCTCCGGAGTGTATGTGTACATTTACATTTGACGCACCAACCATTCTCAAAAAACGTCCTCATTGCTCCGAGTGGAATTTCCATTCCAGTAGGCACGATTGTCTTTTTGGCAAACAGTGCAATGTGCGTTATGTAATTAAGTCGTGCATGTTACGACACACGGCAAATAGAGAGAGAGAGAGAGGAGAGCTTGCGCGAATGCGGTACAACTGTAAACGTGAAGGCCCCATAGGAGCATTCGACTTTTATACGAGCGCTGCGTTTGGTGGCTTAGGCTGCACAGAATTCAATACAATTACAATGAGCATACCCCCCCCACACACCCCGCAGAAGTTACTTAACGCCTCAATATCCAGACGGCATAATGCGTCAACGACATTCAAATACAACCTCGAAGGCTGGGCGTGGTGGTGCACGCCTCTGCCCGTGACCCGGAGGTTTAGGGGGCAAAGGTCGACGGAGCACTTTGATTTGTCACTTAGCCCGCACCTACTGGCCTGCCAAGCAGCCAGGGGATTGCAGTGCACCCATCTGTGTGGACCATAATGGTGACGAGTGAATTTACTCCAGACGCCACTCATCCCAAAGCACACGAGGGCCTTCCCACACCACGCAGACTGTGGGAGTTATTTAACCACACGTCACCACACTGGATAATGCAGCTTGAAGGCGGGAGAGCATATATGTGTAAGTATAGAACAACAATGGATTGTGCAGCACTCCTCTGATGCCCATCACAAAGCACTGTAGCAGCCTTTAACATCCCACTGTGTCACCCGTCCCAGCACTATCAGGCTCAATCTCGCATAGCTACTGATATATTATATCATGATAATGAACTATATCGCAGAGATCACATGTTCAGAACATGATGTGGATCATATTTGAAGCGTTCAGCGAATGTTACCGTGTCACCAGCAACAGCACAAGCGATGCTTTTAATGAGCACACCCGCCAATCACTTCTTCCCTTGTGCTATATCTGTGCAGCTCCGGCACAATCCACACAGCATCAACCTCCGAGATCTGTTTGTTGTGCCATGCACAGCAAATACGACGGCAAAACTACACAAAACACTGGCGTGGAATGTTCGGTGCTCATGTGGATTTCTAAATAATTCGAACCAACGTTTTACGCGCGCTCAGTCAATTTAAAATGGCCCGCCATTAGATTTTCGGAAGGTAACTCAAAGTGCGCACAAATGTTAAGTCGATGCCTCCACGACCAGTTTGCTCACTTACCCTGGCAAGACATTTTTTGGACGTTGATATTTACAAGAATTAAATATTAACCGGGCTACTCCCCCTTCCACAAGGGGTGAACTTTAGTTTATGAAATTGGTATCGTCTCGCAATGGCCGTGTTGGCACATTTGTGCTATTTCAGCTCACGGATGTGTGCGTCCTATATATATAAATACCGTGTTGCACCTCAATAGTTTTCCATCTGGTTATAATTTACATTCATGATGCAAGTCACATGTTTAAATTAATGATATGCATTGCTCAACAAGTATCCATTGACAGTAATCTCCTCCTTTTCCATAATAGAGGTTTTTTTTGGATGAGATAGTGTAAACCCACCACCACCCGACACACCCAATTAGCAAGGTTTTCCACGAAACAAAACATACCAATTCGCTACTAGTAAAATACACCGGTGTGTTGGAGAGTAAACCCACAACATTTACAATTCGAGTATGCCGTTTCGCCAGTAATTACAACCAGCAACATCAGGCGACAGCCGTATTAGTGAAGAAATCCTCCTGTTCGGTATGGAAGTCTGTCTGTAAGACTCTGGCCACAAAATCCATTGATAATTACAACTTTACAATTTCTGTTTTGCTGGTAGTTTCAGAATTTTGGTTATTACATTATCACACAACAGTCTACTCTTGCCAATCAATGTCTCAGGGTCATCAATATCCACTTCAGAGTTCACAGCACTCTTTTGTAAGTGGAAGACTAGGTATATTACGAGGTAGCCGCTGGAATCGAACCGCCAACCCGATGCTTGCTTGCTCAGTAACAAACGCACTGACCACGAGATTGTTCAACCGTCCATCAACCAACAGGTGTCCCTTGCTGCTGCATTGAGGACACAGCGCACCACAGGATGCTGTTGTATTTTTAGTAAGGTGCACACAACTAATCTCTGCCCTTCCCAAGGCCACTGGAAAATAAACAAAATGAGGAAAATCCACCACATCTAGCAACAGCCACCACAAGGACTATGCAGCAGCAGCTTAGGACCTGTGGTTTGTCATTAAACTGAGCTAATACCACTGAGATCCAAATCCAGCCACCACAAAAACACAGGTTGTCACGTGCCCGACAGTTGCTATCTCAGCCCATGACAACACAAAAAAAACATCGTAATATTACATTGAGGTCTTCACTCAATCTCGCAAGTTAGAATTCCGAAAGCTAAACGTTCACTGTTTTAATTGCCGTGTGATGATAATTATTTGCAGGATAGGTAAGGGTGTGGATAAGAGATTCCTGATGTGAATTCTAAAGTGAATCTGTGATGCTAACAAGTCGGGGTGAATAGATGGAAATGTCTTCATCTCATTCACGACGGAAAATACGCAAGCAGAATGATAGGGCCAATCCCGTAGAGGACTCAGCGGCGATATGCACACATGCGCCTGCAAAATGCTCGCATCACTTAAGTTCATATCGCCACCTGATTACATTGTGCGGCAGCAGACGCCTCTTTGCTGTGTAACCACCTTGATTACATTCACGTCAACTGCAAGCTTATTTAAAAATCCCACACCGATGTGATCAACAACAGGAGTAGCAGCGTGATACTAAGTGGACCCAAATGCACGGTAATATTTTTGTAGCATTTAGTTGTGTGCATTAATATGCAGTTGTGCATCCAGTTTATGCTCAACGTGCCCTGCAAATTACGCACAAGCCACACAAAAGACCAATCATGAACAGTTTACACAGGCTGCAATTACGTTTCCATGAGAAATAAACAGCTGTCGCAAGGGCAGTTTTTTTCTATGACAGTCTAACACAAGGATGTTAAAAATAAAAATGCTACATCTGGTTTATAGAAACCAGTTGAATAATATAAAAATGGTGACTTAAAGCTTTCGCGACTGCAGGAATTCATGTTCTTTGGGTCTTTCGGTAAAGTCACGTAGATAGGTTCAAAGAAAATAATAATCTCACCTTAACATAGCCACTTCAGGGCGCCCGCCGTGGAGGCCTCAAAGATTTTACATTATCATGATAATTTTTACTGGGCAGCCCTTTGATTGGTGGCAAAACCCACCACGGCCGCTGCCCACCACTTACATTAACATTGGCTGCTGACATTTGGGCTACGCCCATTTCAAACCTTTATAAACAGTTTACCTTAAGAAGCTAACCCCCTCTTCCTGATGACGAACGCTTGTGTTGCGATCGAAACATCGTAGTTTTTTGTGATTTTTTTGTTATTTTCTTTGAACCTATCTAGGTGACTTTACCGAAAGACCCAAAGAATATAACATAAAAATGGTATGCAAATGCATTTTTATCAAAAACATTTTGCACATACAGTATGTCAGTATGTGCATTACATGAGTAAGGTCTATTGAGCCTTCATAATGGATCACAGTCCTGTCCTTATTTGGCCTGTTTTCGCACTTGGGGGTCACGAATGCCACACCAGGAAAGTTATTAAAGCGAATGCTTTTTCATGCAACACGGAAGCAGTGGCTTGAAACAAACTTGATGGACGAGTGCCCCACAGGCTGCTCCTGCACCATGGCTCTCAGGTGCTCGTAGACTGCAGAAATGTCTGCGTCAGTGCTTCTCACTGCAGGCCGAAATATCGGGCAGTAAGCCTGCAAGACTTGACGTGACGTTTCTCAAAAAAGTGAGTGTGCATTTCATTTTCATACGGGAGTTTCATTTTTAATCACAGAGATTGTTTGGCAAGACTTGTTGTGCGTGCATACTCTGGAGTCTACTTTTACCAGAGCCCAACTACACACAGGCACACGTGTGCAAATTATTTTTTGGCAACGATGCTGCCAAACATTCACTTACGAATGTCTCAACATCACTCTTCATTTCGCTGCAATAGTATACAAACTGAAGTCACATTGTGCTCATGGCATAATACTCAAGTTACAATCGTTTGCTCAAATCCCAATCGGATGTTGACTTACCCCTTGTGGTGATTATTTGATGGGAATGCGATGTTGGATGTCTTGTGCAAAGTCTGATCTCTGCCATAAGAAGGTGGAATTTACTCAATTGGCTCAAATCTGCCATTGGCGATAAGCAATGCCCCATGCTCATTTGAAAGGATAGATGCATCCCCAATAACTTGGCTGAATCAAGGGTGGAATTCCTCAGAAAAATGTCTTAACAAAACCCTCATATTTTCGTATACACCATTTAGTCCACATTAAACTTGCAATGTTATATGTATGAAAATATAAATACACCCATAAAAACAGGTAAGAATACACATCTGTAACCACCCAAAATCTCATGCCAATTTAGAAATGCATAATGCAATGCAGCAGTAATTGTACAGTGCTAAATTAGGCCTGCCTGGCACATGAAGTTTCTGTGCAGCTTGAAAAGGCAGTTACAAGTCAGCATTGCTTTGTACACTGTAACATTTTTGAGCTTGGAAAATCCAGTTTTGTAAATGTTTAGGGATCCTCCAAAACGATTATATGGAGAACAGTATATCTTGCCAAGTTGTTACGTGGATGCACTGTAAAGCAAAGTCTGGCAAAAAAATCGTGCAAACTACTTACCAACAAAAACACTCCATGTAATAGGGAGGGGCGTATGATTTTTTTATCAATGCAAAGGATAATGCTGCCATTGTCTTTTGTTTAAAGGAGAATGTGGTTTTGTTAAGTAAACAAAGCAAAGACTTCCAGCATCTGTAATTACAAAAATCTGGCACCATGCCATGCTGACCAACTTTTCCTTCCTTATTTTCCAAAGCACTTCAGGCTTTCCAAAGATCTATACACAACCATAATCAGTTGGGCCATTACGCAATAAATACATTTTCCAAGTTTTGAATCCGTGCCCAAATATAATGGTCAATAGACGTCGTAAAACTACCCTGAGTGGCCTTACTAATTTAGTTGTCCTTATTTTATCACAATAATAACCTCTACAAAATGCCTTTAGTGTTTACAAATCAATGATGCTACATTCTTCCCCTTGCTATAGAGCTATTGGACTTCTAAACATATGTGCTGAGAGCACTCATCTCAAAAGAGGAAAAGGCACCACGATATGAAAAACGGATAAGGGAGCGCGATACAAGAGCAACAACAATATTTTTTCCGCGCGCCCACCAAAGGAAAGCATGGTACTCACGTTAACCAGGCCGAAGTAGTGCTCATTGATAGGAAACTGCTCAGGACCAATCTCTTTCTCCAAAGCAGAGGCATTAGCGCCCTGAGGAAAAAAGAGGAGACATTTCAAAGTGCATTTGCATGCTTCATCAGGTCACGGTCAATACACAATTTTTACATTGCATCTTCTCACAGCGATAATTGACAATGCCCGCTTCTCACGCTGTTAAATTAGTTAATTTGTTACAATTCACTTTAATAAAAAGAGTTAAACTTCATGAGAGCCCAACAGTGTTCATCCTATGCGAAGAGTGGTCCCACAGTTCATGACGAAGATTAGCACCCTCTTCATAGGATCTGGGAGACACTTTGACTTGACAGAGCAAACGTATAATATATTTAAACACAAACAGTACACTTACAGAGACACTTGTCAACACGTGTTATACATATACAGACTAGAACACACTTCATGGTAACATACGTAGTACGTGTGAACGAACACCTTTACACATACACAAATGGGATTTTTCAATCAGCAGTGGACTGGATGACACTTGGACGCAATGAGGGGTCACGTTCAAATAATGGTCAACTCGGCCAATGATCCCTCTTGGGTACGTAAACTGAACCCAACACGGTGAACTGCTCCACTTGTTATAGGGGTCAAGAGGGGTCGACTGAATAAGAGACTGAACATGTCACTTCCAATACTTTTTCTTTAAGGTAATGGGCATTGCCGGGGCTCATTAGTGTGCAGCGAAACTGACCCCCTTGCTTCACTGCCCTAACTATAGTATGAGACGTGACTCTACGGCTATTCACAACGCATGACGAACACAAGTGATACACGTGGCTGGTGTCACAGACCACCCCCCTACCCATCCCATTACAAAGCACTGTAAAATGTTACACGATTAGTTTCTGAACAGTATCTCACCACGAATTCGATTTCAGTGCCGTGTAAACCAAGTTCGGCGTCCTTCCGGTTAACAAAGTTTGGGTTAACCAGCAACGCTACACCAACCATTACCTGTTACGTTACGTCTAGTTCTCTTACGGCTGTCACATTAAAACGCCATTAAGTCCCCAACGGGTCAAACATCCCAATGCTGGAATCCCATGAAAAGAGGGATTTGAGACTCAGTGAGGTTTCCAGCGATAACAGACAGACAGTCATTGACAGTAATTAATTTTTTTTATTCCAGTCACTTTATATCGGTAACCCTCGACTGTATTCACCTCTTCCATGTTTATCCGACATCTCTTTTTTGTCATTCCTATCTAGAGATATGTCGCGTTATGATTACCTCCCTTTCCTCTCCGACTTATTAACCTCACCTATTTGCATGGCGGTGTCTTTGGGCGTCCAATCGCACAAGAGAGGTTACGAGGTGTAACGAAGCAACAGTAATTGACATATACTCTGGTGTGCGCAGACGCTCGTACACGCAGAGACGGACACAGACACACAGAAACACACATTTAAACATCCAGACATCAACGCACGCAAACACATAATACACACGGCGATACAAAAGACACACGTAGACAGACACACAGAAACCCACGAAGATTCGTGAAGGGTAAAACACATACGCACAAAGTCACAACAGCCGCCATTCGCCACGAAGTGGCAGTAACGTCACCACGTCGCTTGTGCCAGGCTAGGTGCACTTTAAAGACACGTGAAGTATCGAATGCTCGCTGGCAGGTCACGGTACAGACCCAGGTGCTATAGCTGGTTGACGGACTGATATGATGGACGCATAAAACACAAACGCACAAAGACACAAACTCAAAATACATATACACAATGAAAAAGACGTGCACGGGCATAGATAGAGAGAAATGCATTACAGACACATTCACGTTAAAACACAACCACGACACACAATCATACGGCATCACAGGCGCACCCGCACAAAAACACGCAGACACACCACACGCCCACGCACAAACTCAAGACACGAACAAACATGCACACAAACAACACAAACACACACGCGTACAATACAGACGCACTCACGCAATCACGCACAGACACACAAACTCAACTGGTGCCCGTCACCACATTCATAGAAAGTCGTCTTCCGCAGAAAGTAACCACCCAACTCCCACGCCCGAGTCGGCGGCCCCTTCACCTAAACCCAAACGCGTAGCTGCAGAAACAGCATCCCACGCACGCAACACACTCATTCACACATGCGCACGCACTAATTCTCCCGCCTCCCCGGCCTTCCTTCCAAGAGAGGGCGGCGACCGGGGCTCTCAGGGCCAGGCTCGGGCATCTCTCCCGGGCACAACATTCAGGAAAAACGACAGGCATCGCAAAGGCCTAGTCGCGACACAGTCCACCCCCACCACTCCAGTCTCCTTTGCAAAGACCCCGCTGTACAAACAGCGGCGGGCCCGCAGCATCGGAGCATTCGCGGTGAGTTGAATGAGGGCTTTGAGGTGCGGAGGAGGGAGCGGCGCTCACCATTGTACAGATGGAGGCGAGGCTCCTGACGGTCATTTAACACCCGGGGTTCGCGTCCGCCATCTTTGACGAAAACACCACTTCGAAGGACCCCAGCCCGGCCCCCCCCGTCCCCCCGCCCCACACCCCCCACGCCCCCGCCCCTCACGCCCCCCGCCCCCAACCGGCGCGAGGTGGCCACGGCGCTCCACAACGGTGGTGCCTGCTCAAACGACAACTTTCGGGCCATCGATTTGGAATTCCGTATTGGTTTATCACGTAGGCTTTCGCAACCAATATACATTATATCGGTTTTTTTTTGGGGGGGGGGGGGGTTAGATGGCGTAAATACAAATGTGTCGTTAAACTCGCTAACCGACACATTTATGTTAACGCGATCGAACCCAATGGTTGGGTTTCACGTAGCTAAGCTGTCAAACCCATACAGTTTAACCCCCCGTATTCTTGTACAGAGACATTGAGTTTTCAGGTCCATACGGCGTACAGCCGTTTCGATACGGGCAAAACATTTTGGTTTGTCTATTTGTTGGTGTTTCTCCCCTTGTGATGGGACTTTGTGGGATGAACGTTGGGATGTATAAGGGCACGAGGTGACCAGTAAGGTCTGAATTGGTCTGTACTAAGGTAGGGCACTGATAAGGGGCTCACAGGTTTGGGTTAAGTGCACGCGATACAAACTGGTAACAACGTGACAAGCCAATTGAACTCACACGTCAATAACACCGTGGACTTTAAATAATATTTAATAGTCGACGTTTCGGGCAATAACCCTTCTTCTTAGTACGTTGAAAAATGTAACTTTCTCTCCAAATAAAAGTACAGCATAACAAATTAAAGTACACTGTTTAGTAACCGATACTGACGCCTACCTAAAACCTGATTCCCACCACCATCCATCCCAGAAGAATTCCCTCATCAAAACGCTACACCATAGAGCTCAATGTATCTCCGACCATGAACGCCTGACCAGTGAAATCAAACCAGTACACCAAGCTCTCAAGGCGAATGGGTATTTTGACTACACATTCCGCAAAGCCATCACCCCAACCGTGCGGAAGGAGCCATCTGAAGATCCAATCAAAACCATTACCCTGCCTCACATAGCAGGGGTAACCAAAAATATTTCCTAAATCGTGAATAAACACAAGATCCAGGTCCGATTTAACACAGTGCATATAATTCGTGATCTGATCCCATCTGTGAAGGACAAGATTCCTGACATGCAATATCCCGGCGTCTACAAACTAAGCTGTATCTGCCGCAGCAGTTACATTGGGAAAACTAAGCGACATGTCTCGGACCGTGTTCGTGAACATAAGGCAGATTTGAAACACGGTAGGACCAATACTTCTGCCGTGGCTGATCATTATTTTAATGTTGCTGGCTCACACGAAATTGATTTCTCTAAGACGATGGTACTTTGCAAGCCTACTGGCTATCAACAAAGATTCGTTCATGAAGCCATCCATATATACAGACACAGACCCAATGTCAACCGAGAGGAAGGTTATAGACTCAGCAATCATTGGAAAGATGTCATCAGCCACTTTGGGTCATGACTTGACTTTGTTTTCTTGTCAATCAACCTCCACCGTCAGCAGTGTAGTGTGTGGAGCTGAGTGCAGGGATTTATTGGCGGCCCTTTGCTGCATTGGCATTGCTGCTGCATTGGCATTGTTGCTGCATTGGCATTGTTGCTGCATTGGCATTTCTGCTGCATTGGCATTGTTGCTGCATTGGCATTGTTGCTGCATTGGCATTGTTGCTGCATTGGCATTGCTGCTGCATTGGCATTGTTGCTGCATTGGCATTGTTGCTGCATTGGCATTGCTGCTGCATTGGCATTGTTGCTGCATTGGCATTGCTGCTGCATTGGCATTGTTGCTGCATTGGCATTGTTGCTGCATTGACATTGTTGCTGCATTGGCATTGTTGCTGCATTGGCATTGCTGCTGCATTGGCATTGTTGCTGCATTGGCATTGTTGCTGCATTGGCATTGTTGCTGCATTGGCATTGTTGCTGCATTGGCATTGTTGCTGCATTGGCATTGCTGCTGCATTGGCATTGTTGCTGCATTGGCATTGTTGCTGCATTGACATTGTTGCTGCATTGACATTGTTGCTGCATTGGCAATGTTGCTGCATTGGCATTGTTGCTGCATTGGCATTGTTGCTGCATTGACATTGTTGCTGCATTGGCATTGTTGCTGCATTGGCATTGTTGCTGCATTGACATTGTTGCTGCATTGACATTGTTGCTGCATTGACATTGTTGCTGCATTGGCAATGTTGCTGCATTGGCATTGTTGCTGCATTGGCATTGTTGCTGCATTGACATTGTTGCTGCATTGACATTGTTGCTGCATTGGCATTGTTGCTGCATTGACATTGTTGCTGCATTGACATTGTTGCTGCATTGGCAATGTTGCTGCATTGGCATTGTTGCTGCATTGGCATTGTTGCTGCATTGACATTGTTGCTGCATTGGCATTGTTGCACCGTCCATGCTCCTGGTGCTGCTGATACACTTGGGCTACGCCCATTCACAGAACTTTATAAACAGTTTGCCTTTGGAGGCTGACTCCTTTGCCTGATGATGACCGCTTGTGTTGCGATCGAAACGTCGTGATATTTTTAACCACTTTACTTATTATTACTTTTTTTTCGATCTATGTGACTTACTTTAAATTAATTGTATTTATTTTGTGGAGATATAGGTATGTGAAGGAGTAGACCAGTGGTTGTCAACATTTGTTGGCCACTGATAACCCTCTTATTCAACCCCCTTGCCTGATCCAAAACGGTTTTTTAGAAATAAATGTCATTCATTCATGAACGTCAATATTTTAAACGATCGTTCATTTTGTGAGGTATGACCTAAGCTAGTAACTGCAAGCGGCGAATAAAACTAAAATCAACGGAGGCATCTGCATGCAGGACGTAATGTGTTCGCTCGCTGGCTACACTTGTAAGCCACATTGTTTACGATCAATGAGTTTATAAAGGTCTTTTATATTCTTCTAGGCTACCATATGGATTAACATTTTATCGTAGTTATTTTATATTGGCAGATTCATACTCAACAATGACTCTCGTGTAAGATATCATTTCACACGCGTATAGACATCACCTCACGTACCCCCAGTTTGAGAACCACTGGAGTATACTTATCGTCTGCTCATATATTTCGTTACCTATATTCTCCACAATGACGGCAATTGTTACTTTCTGTTACTCTGTTCAATGCTTTTAAGCAGCATTTTTTTTTTACAAAGGTAGAAAACCCTGCCTCTGCAATGGATGTAAATTGTTCAAAGTTCAAGTCTCATCAACAGTTTGACAAGTCGCACTAAAATCCCGGTTAACAAACGGCAGTCGTTTAACACTTTGGTTCGGCAGTGCCACTGAGCGGATGAACTATTCTACGCTTGCCTATGATGCCCTATCCCCACTCCTCCGAATAGCACGTGTGTCTACATACGATGCGAAAGAAGTGCAACATATATACATGGCAGCAGCGAAATTTGCGGGAGCTAAATGCCAATGTCGAGGTCTGCTAGCCCATGAGAGGGCTTCAGGAGAGAGAGAGACTTTGTGCTATTCCTCCACCGTTGAAGAAGCGCAGACCAGAGTGGTTTTACTATATGGAGTAAAATAATACTTTGGGGCCGTCCATAAATGACGTCACGCATCTAGGGGGGGGGGTCGGACAATTGTGACGATGTGTGACGAGGGGGGGGGGGGTTTGAGTAATGTTACGTCACATCAAAATGCACAACTTTAAATAAATATAGAATTGTTATAACAACACGAATTGTTATAACAACACTCCTACAACATCAGAGTGCATCGCCACATTAAATACGCACTACAATGACTATAGTTTATAGCGATTTGAAGCATATTTTATTTTCAAAATGGAAATATGGTTTTGGGGGGGGGGCAGAGCTTTGTGACGTCATATTTGAGGGGGTGGGGTCTGACTTTTTGTGACGTCGTGTGACGAGGGGGGGGTCAAAAATCGTCCATAATCGCGTGACGTCATTTATGGCCGGCCCCTTTGGTGTTTTGTGTGGACCAGTACAGAACCAGTTGCTCTTCAACGAAAATTAAGAGACAGTTGTCCCCATCTTAAAAATTCACATCTATTGCCCAACTGGTTTTACCTGTGCCAAAAATAAACATAATTTTCATACTAATCGCGTAAATACTAAATAGTAATCTGGAATTTCAAATGAAGCGTGCCAAGTCATCCGTACTCGTTACCGCCGCCTTGTGTGATGCTTCTGTATTCGTGAATTCCACTTCGTCTACATGTCAAGACGTAAATCGAGTTATTACTGTACTTAGTGTTTTTATTTATTTAAATATATACATTTGATGTTCGACAAGATATGTCTTCAACTTGTTGATACAAATCCTGAATGATCAACAAAATATCGATTACCCCTTATCAGTGCCGACCTTATGACAGACCAATTCAGACCTGATTGGTCACCCCGTGCACTTATAAATCTCAACGTTCATCATCTTACAAAGTCCCATCACAAGGGAGAAACACAAACAAATAGACAAACAAATGTTTGCCCCTATTGAAACGGCTTTACGCCGTATGGACCTGCACACTAAATTTGCCTGTACGTGAATACGGGCTAAACCGTATGGGTGGACACGTATGCTTATGTAATATATCCTCAATGATCCAAAACATACTGAATCATGTTCTTAAAGGTAAGAATATTGCGTTCGTTTCACTAATTAAAGTAATTTATAAATCAGGTTTTAGCATTGGCAATATAAAATTATTTATGTTTGACAATAGAGGACACTAAACTTGATTTCAAGCTTTCGTGACTGCAGGAATCCATACACATCAAATCAAGAAGTATTAAACATTCACTTTCCAAACAACATCACTCAAAGTTTTGAATCGAGGATTTATCTAGGTTCTTCACTATAGTAATTCATTGTCTTAGCCATGTCACAACTGACTGCATAAAAAAATCTACATAATTAAATTTGCACTTAATTTGGCTTAACTTCATGACTGAAGAATCAAAATATTAGATTGACTATCATGCAACGAATATCACTCATATGCAAAGACATTTGGAAAATGCTTCCCCATACTTTGTGGACCAGAGGTAAAATGAAAGGGCGCTCTAATGTAGCCCATTGATATCCACTTCCGTAGGCAGTTATCTAACACGAAGCGTTGTACTTCTCTATGAGAGATTCAAATGTCTACCTCGTCTAATGACACGGCCAAACAGAGAGAAAACCAGGTAAAAGCCCCACTGAGACTGCATGACCTTTTTTTCAAATGGAGCCTTGGGTTATATAGATCCTAAAGAATATGAATAAAAGTTATTTGCGACCATATTTCACCACGCTGGTCAGTACGGGCTGATGTTAGCTGGGGCCGGAGATCAAACTCAGAAGTCACCAGGTGCAGCGTGCTAACCACAGGTGTCCCTCTCGCAACGCCAGGACATGCGCTCCTGAAAAACAGCGCGTAAGTCGAATCGCGCTGTATGAAGCCAATTTTTCCCATAGACATGCATGTTATGAGGGGGTGTGTTACCGAAGAAAAGAATTAGTATAATTTCATTATTTTAGCCCCAGATGTACAAAATACGTATATATGTAATACTTATTAATAATAACATTACAAATATACGTTACAAAATGTGTTTATTAACAAATATGAATTAAGATGGAAATGATTGCTATTTATAAATATTATTTAATAAGGATTAACTACAGGGATCCTTGAACGCTTCCATGGGCTGCTTCGACTTAGATTCAAGGTGGCTACGCCCAGCCCGTGACAATGGGCGCTGACATGACGTGGTCACGCCATCAGGTTGAGATTTTAGTTGGTTAACCTGCGAAATATATTTAAAACATTGAAATTTTACAATTTTCCAGTTTTTTTTCTTGAGTGTGCGTAACTCAGAAACCCATAGCGTAAGTGTGAATTATGTCCATAAAGGATGAATCGCGTAGTTGGCTAAGCTGTGAAATATATTTTTGTAACTTTTAGTTTTCATAACTGAAAATAATTTTCGATTTTAAACATTGAAATTTTACAATTTTCCAGTTTTTTTTCTTGAGCGCGTAACTCAGAAACCCATAGCAGCAATCATCATCAGGTGTGAAAACCACAGCAAGAACATTTTCACACCTGGTGATGATTGCTTGTGTTGCAGTCGAAACGTCGTGAGAATTTTTATTGTTTAATATTTTTGCTATTTTATTATTTCCCTTTTACGTGACTTTACCGAAAGAAGCAAGAATATAAGTAGAACGTTTTGTCTATATTTATTTAAAGTTGCGCATTTTGATGTGATGTCACATTTCTCACCCCCCCCTCGTCACAAATGTCTGACCCCCCCCCCCCCCAGGTGCGTGACGTCATTTATGGACGGCCCCTAATGAAAATTCCACATTCCTATGACTGGGCGAGTTAATCCATAGGACAACCATTATTGACTTCTCAAAAGTTGGCATGCATTTTTTTTTATCAACACCAGACGGATAAGTCGTCATCTGGTTGGAACTTGACGTAGGGACTTTACAATCGTGACTGGGCTACTTGAATATATTTGGCTATTTCTACTTTAACTGAATTAAAGTTCTGCACCGCTGTATATGATGATGCTTCGTTGGCAATAGTGCACAAGCACTATACCGTCACAATACAATTTACATGTGGCAAAAACAACTGCATTTAAATTAAAAAAAGTATACACGGGGCGACGTTTCAGGCAATGGACCTCCTTCATGTGCATAGTTTTCTGTGCTTATTTTACGTGGATGTTGCTATGAAGACGGGCCATTACCCGAAACGTTGCCGCATTAATTTATTTTTACACTTACGAATGCGTCGCGGTTTGTGTTTTAGGCTAATAAATGTACCGAAAAGTACTTTCGTTGCATGGACAGATCGAGCCCTCTGCAGCCATATTACGTCGGGATGGAGAGCACTGATAAGGGTCGATACCTGTGCAGTCTTATAAAATGGTTTATTTCAAAGTAAAAATTGTTAATTTGTACAGTTATTCGCTTGCCTTTCCTATACTATGTACTCCTATCGTGTTTTTATATTTTGATTGTGGTAACTTTCTCACACGCCCCTACTGGACATGTGTGATAAAGAGCTTTATAGGTCGTCGGATTGCTCCAGTATTAATATTCTGATTATGTGTTTTTGTATTATTTATTGTTGTAACTTTCTAACCCGCACCCTATTGGACATCTGCGCAAAAGTGCTTTATAGCTGATCGGATTCCTCCAGACTAAATACAGACTCTGAAATAAAGATTCTGATTGTGTTTCTGTATTATTTGTTGCTGTAACGTTCTGACCCGCGCCCTACTGGAGACACCTGGGCTTTCATAGCTCATCGGGATTCCTCCGGTACACATCAAATAAAAAGTTACGATTCTAGATTTGAAGCTTTCGTGACTGCAATGATTCATACTCTTAGGTTTTTTCGGTAAAGTCACGTAGGTAAAAAATAATTTAATTAAAATTTAGTAATTTTTCATTTTTTACCTACATAACTTTACCGAAAAAACCTAAGAGTTATAAAAAGTTAAGACTGAATTCTATCTCCCTCCACGTGTTTCTCCCCTCTTGCTTGAGATGGCTTCACGTGGCGTCACGAAGTCTGCTCGCTCCACAACGATTGGTCGAACTCGAGCCACGTGGGAGGGGCGTGGTGTGGAAAGGGGAGGGTCAGGGGCACCCTGACGTACGTATTATAATTCCCAATACGGATAAGTAGTCCGAGCTCGCTAAACCAATGAGCTGTCCGCGTCGGGCCCTGTCACGCGCGCGGCTCCGACCAATCAGCAGGGCGCGCGGTGCTCGTGCGCAGTAGGAAATACAATCGCGCGCCCCTCCCCCTCTCTCTTCCCCCTCGCCTCCATCTTGCGGCTGAGCGAGAGGCGACGCAGGTCCGTGTCTGAGCCGCGCGTTTCGGTCGTCTTCCTCGCGTTAACCTTCACCGCTCCCTCTCGGAATGAACGTCTGTGCCCCGTGGAGTCCCGCGATGGAGGGCTGACGTGGCTAGGCGCTTGCTGTTTGGTGTAAATGTTTAATGGGAGTTGTCTGGGCCCGTTGGGGGCGCCGCGGCCTGTTCTAGCCTAGCGCCATGTGGCCATCGTGTTGTGTCTGGTAAAGTGTTTTGTTTAATTGGCTTAATTCAATCTGCGTGCGATTTTTGTCTGCATATTTGATGCGTAATTTGTGCCGTGATTGGTGCAAAATTGGTTGTAAAAGTCGTAAAGCTGTGTTTGTACGATCTTGCGTTGTCGATGGGCTTTCACGTGGTGACAATGAATCGCCGGCACTGTCGTATCGTTAAAGTGAATGATCACTTTATCAATGTTGAATATCACTTGTAACGGTGTTTAAATTATTCGTGTATTTGTAGTCTCATGTTTGTAGTAGTCTCGCGTTAATAGAATAGTAATGCTCTGTAACGTGGCCATTGGACTGTTATCAGCTCGGTAAAGCATCCATTTTATACTTCACATCGCTACTATTTTTAAAAAATCAATTATTACATTCCTCTATTGGTTGTATAATTAAAACTGATCGCAAAATAAGCGTTGGGTAGTTCTGTGGAGATATGGCTGGTTCCCGCCATAGTGGATTTTACACACGGGCTTAATCATATATAAATGTTACTATATTAATACATGCTTATGCGGAGTGTATTTTATTAACGTGTTAGTCACTTAACAGTGAAATGTTTTTGTATTCGTGCTCGTTATCCTTTATTAGTCCCCACTATGTGGAGTTTCCTCTAATGGTTCATACACGTGGTGTTAGTTTCTCTAACCATCGAGCTACATTTTAATACGTACGTAATGTGTTACCTGCAGTTACGTGCACTATTTTAACATGTAAATAGATCACGTTTAATGTTTCGTTGGCGTTTGCCATCCTGTAGAGTTTTTGGTCCCCGCCATAGGAATGTGGAGTTTGCAGCAGCGGCTTTGAGTCCACTGCCCGAAATGAGCGCCACGTAGCGCTCATTTGCTTGAGGAGAGGGGATACTTTTAAAGCAATATATTTACTTACGACCATGGGAAAGTAATTTAGGCCTGGGCTTCAGCGGTTCGAGATCGCTTAATGCGGCAAGTCTGTGCACTGCTCCGTCTAATGGTAGGAGATAGCATCTATCATTTTCTTTGAGGTGCAGACTGCCTAGTATATGAATGTCAGTACATATTTGGATAGTTTAACACGTAGGCTTTCACGATTATGAATATCCATAATAGTTTTTTGGGGTTTGATCGCGTTAATAGAAATGTCGTTAAACCCGCCACCACCCAACACGGCCAATTGGTAAGGCTTGTCACGTTAACGAAACATGCCGAATTAGTTACTAGGACAGCACACCGGTGTGGTGTAGAGTAAACCCATAACATTTGCAATTCGAGTAGTCGAGTGTAAGTGTGGATTTACACTGCTGTACTAGTAATTAATTGGCATGTTTTATTTACGCAACGAACCTTACTAATTGGCCGTGTTGCGTGGTGGCGGGTTTAACGACACATTTCTATTTACGCGATCTAACCCAACAACCTGTATGGACATTTAGACACTTTACGCCGAAATGATGTAGTGCTGTCTGTCTTATTATGTCTGGGCCCTATTGTGACACTTTCTTACCCAGGAAAGCTTAACTTAGTCAACTTTTTCAGGAGGGTATTGGCACATTTTTACAGTAGGGGTGGTTATGCATAATCCCATTGAGTAATTTGCAGATATTTCAACTTATTAAAGTGTAACTTTGTACTGTACTTAAGCGGGGTCAATGCTGAGTTGGTAATGACGAATCAGCCCCTCCTATATTAAATTGCCTATCGGTCTTTAAGTGTCTGTGTGGCTACAAAGGACGGGGCAAAGCAAAGTCCTTTTAAAAACCCAGAGTGGGAGAGGCTTTACAACTTCCCTTTGGATCCTGTCTGAGGAAACAACTTTTGTGTGCGAGTCCTGGGTTTGAATTATTCTGCTCACCAGTGCAGGGATGGGGCTTTATTTGCTGTGATCCTAAAGCCAGATTTACCTTTGACTGTTTCAGGCCCTGTGCGACTTTCCACGTATGAACAAATTGGTATATTTGGCCAATCGTCGGATTGTTTTTATCGCTATGGGAGGAAAACTGAGAATCCAGAGGGGAACCCATGCTAAATAGGGGGAGAACATACAAAGAACGCCACGCAGGAAAAGGGTTCCTAAGTCGGGAATCTTGCTGAGGCTCAGGTGTTAACAACTCTGCCACCCTTGCAGGCATTAGACTAGCACATGTGCTTCAATGAGTGATCGTGAATTACAGTCGTTTTATTATTCTAAGCTTGTGTTCTCTCTGCAGGAAACATGGGCAAGACACATGGCAAGCGCCGGGGGACCCGGTACATGTTTGCCAGGTCCTTCCGCAAGCATGGTACGCATCCTTAACCAATGTTTAGCAGTTTGTCCCACCTACACACAATACAGGAAACTTGTACTTAATGTATCCTGCGTTGTCCTGCAGGATTGTAGATAATGAAATGGACAGTTGTATTTTTTTACGACAAATTAACGTCTTTAGTCCCATCAGCCTATGGGCCCTCTAAACCAATGTTTATAAACCAGTAGAGAGTTCCACTTATCAAATGCTGCTGGGAATATTGGTCCCTAATGTAGACGGACACATTTTATATGCGAGTTGTGAAGCATTCGGGTCTGGTTAATTAACAATACATCAGTTAACTCCACTTACATTTAATGTTTGTTTAGACAGGAGCTGAGCAGCTGCATGCAGTTTTATGCTATTGCGACCACAATTCTAAAATAATGTCCTTGAAATGTTACTGTGGCGTTAAAACAAGTGTGAAAGGAACTGGTTATTGTAATGCACCATTTATTTTTATATAGAATATTGTAATCTATCATGTGTGTCTGACGATGCCGATTAAAAGTTAAATTTGTATATACTACAGCGGTGTTGGTGCATTGTGGTTAATGACGATCAGCCCCTCCTATATTAAATTGCCTATCAGTCTTTAAGTGTCTGTGTGGCTACAAAGGACGGGGCAAAGCAAAGTCCTTTTAAAAACCCAGAGTGGGAGAGGATTTACAACTTCCCTTTGGATCCTGTCTGAGGAAACAAGCTTGTGTGTGTGAACCCTATGCTTGATGGTCATTCTTCTGCTACCACTGTAGGGGGTGGCCGTTATGTTTGCTGTGCTTGTAAGTTTACGTTGTACTTTTTTTGACCATTTCAGGCCCTATCCCACTTTCAACGTATATGAAAATCTACAAGAAGGGGGACATTGTTGACATCAAGGTGAGGCTTCTCCCATCGTTGGCTGTGGAGTGTGTAAACCATAACATTGTTCTTCTGTGATGTTTGGTGGGAATGGAGGTGATGCATGCATATGAAGTGCATATGCTGAAGTGGCTTTTAAAGGAGATGATGCTGATACAAGTGACGTCATCACATCTATCCCTCGAAGGAACGAAACAGGATTTCTCCACAAATCTGGCTGTCCGCTTGATGCTCGTTACTTCCTGGCGAAACGTCGTACTCGGATTGTAAATGTTGTGGATTTGCTCTCCAACACACCGGTGTGCTGGACTAGTAACGAATTGGCATCTTCTGTTTACTTGACAAACCTTACAAATTGGCTGTGTCGGGTGGTGGTGGGTTTAACGACACATTTATATGTACGCGATCTAACCAAAAAAATCCTATGTTATGGAGATGTTGCCTGTTTGTGAAAATAATTAATGGTAACTTACCACAATAATCATCAATGGAACAACCGGTGATGACCAAGCTCGAGTTTTCAGATTTCCCAAATCAAAATATTACGCAAGCCTAGTTTTTAAATCGGTGCACATTTCTTATACCATTTATTTCCTGTCACGTCAGTTGGCTTTCATAGCAACTGTGGCATTGGACTTGTATGACGCGGTGTAATTTTTCTCGACAACAAAGAGTGGATGATGTGAAGCTCAACTCGCCAGCCTATAATCCCTAATGGGCGTGACTCGACACATCCTTTGCGTTTACTTATCTTGCTGGACAGGCAGGACCAAATATCTACCTTTCCCACACACCCTAGTGGCTGTGGATTTTTAATGGTAATCAGCTTGTTGGCTTAAAAACAAATTTTGGTGAGCTGATTAATTCTCTTTAAAGGCTGAGAGCCATAGAGAAGGGTAAGATAATGACCCAGAGCGTAGGAATATTCAGTTTTGTCAGCATTACAGGTGTATGAGTAATATAATTTTCATTCCATTTGGATCAAATTTGCCAATTAAAGGCATCTCACTGCGGACAATTTCCAGGAAACGCTGATTCATATGCAAAAATTATGACCAGGTTATTATTAGACCTGGATTACTCAGCCAATTAAAAATCGTGTGCCAACATTTATACACTCACGGCCATGCAACATTGGTTTCAAGAGTATTTTCCTGCTGGTTCTGAGGACATGTTTTTTAGGGGTTATGTTTTTATTACAAAATTAAGGTTTTATTGAAAGGTTATTTCTTATAAAGAGTGGTGGCAAAGTGAGGCTGCTCTGCACGTTTGAGTGCTCCCGTGAGGGTATTGAGGTTTTTCCGTTCATTTGTGCAGCATGCATTTGTTTGACGGTGCTTTTAGTTTGCTTTTATTTTACTAGGTAAGGCCCCCGCTGAACTATTTAGCTCTTTTTTTCAAAATCGACCTGGCCACAAACGGTAGCTCAACGAAGTGGGTTATGTGGAAATTTATAGCAGCCAAATACTCTAAACTTGTGTTTTAAACGTGGAGGGGAAAAACGGAAGACCCGGACAAAAATCCACGCAACCACGGGGAGAGAACACGTGCACTAAAAATATACAGCAGGCGTCAAGGTTGGGAGCGAACCCACGACCTGTAAACCAGGCGCGGTAGTTAACATCTCGCCCCCCAGCGGCCATGTTTGGCCAATGTACGAAGACATAACAAATAAAGTTATGGGTCTGCATTGACAATGGTGCACGCGTATAGAGCAACATTAACTTTGCCATTGCCTAGCATTCACGGGTTAAAAGTGCCACAGTTAAAATACTTGGCTTGCCATCAGAAGATTGCAAGCAGAAATCTTACTGTAAGTCATCTCAGTCCTCCATTCCTCCCAAGTGCCATTTCGTTGAAGTTCCATAAAGGAGGTGCTACAGCGGGAATCTAAAGTGTCCAGCAACAGAGTACAAATGGTTGTCAAGCAGACCAACCCGCAACTTTTCTTGAATTGAGCATGGTTCCATTAACTTGTGAAAGAACAATCAGAGGTAGTTCCAGTGTGAGGGAAGTAGGGTCCATGTGCTACAAAATAGTGGTTGAACGCAGTGTGGGTGAGCAAAAACAGTTAATTTTGACTGGCGATTCCTCGACATTGGTGGTGGCGTAGAGGTCTTGAAGTTTGTGGGAACATTGAACATTGGCTGTGGTAGTGGCATTAAAAGAGTGACTGGGAAACAAACGGCACAGAAGCATCAATCCGCTAAACTCCCTCACATTCAATTTTGACTTAACTTTCGTGACTGCAGGAATTCATATTCTTCGGTTCACTCGGTAAAGTCACGTAGATAGAAAAATAATAATGCAAAATAAAGGGAATAAAAATAAAAAATTATGAAAATAAAATTATCCCTGAAACAGTCTACTGGGAAATTAAGTGGTGGCGCAGTGGTTAGCGAAGTGCAATATGGATCCAGCAACCTCGAATTCGATTCCCAGCCACAGCTTGCGTCAGTGGCGAGTGGTACCCGAAGCGTCCTGCCCACCCTTCGCCCAACCCGCGCTGACCAGTGTGGTAGTGTGGTCAAAACAATCGCCGACATGATGCATCATCATTAACAACATCGCTCCCTTAGACACTCGTGTCATTGATTGGATGTGTAGTGAGTTGCAGCACGTTAAAAGTGTTAAGACGCGAACCTTTCCGTAGCAGAAAATTAGACAGTGCTGATTGAATTGTGGCTTATGAGAGCAAGATTGGTGCATTGCATGCAGTTAATGACGATCAGCCCATCCTTTATTAAATTGCCTATCGGTCTGTAAGTGTCTGTGTGGCTACAAAAGAGGGGGCAGAGCAAAGTCCTTTTAAAAACCCAGAGTGGGAGAGGCTTTACAACTTCCCTTTGGATCCTGTCTGAGGAAACAACTTGTGTGCGAGTCCTGGGCTTCGTCATTCTTCTGCTGCCAGTGTAGGGTGGTGTTTTATTTGCTCATGAAGCGAAATTCAGAGTTTGATTCCCGGCCATGGCTAATATCAGGTGGCGAGTCTTATCCAACCTTCACCAATGCACATGGAACAGCGTGGTAAAGTATGGTCCAATAACCCTTGTGACGTGGGGAGTCCTTCATCCATGGAGCAGTGAATTGACAAAGCGTGGTATAGACCAAATCCATTTTTGTGCTACTTTATTCTCTTTCATAGTATTCTCTTACAAGACGATACTTTCCACTGGTGCCGTGTTCAAATTGAAACCATGCTGCGGAATGCTTGAGCACTCCAAATGGTCTTCTTGGTTCTTTCGGGAAAGTCACATAGAAGGGAAATAATAAAATAATACAACGCAAGCGTCGTTGTAGCCGAAACGTCGTGAGAATTATTTTATTTTTATTATTTCCCTTCTACGTGACTTTACCGAAAGAACCAAGAAGATGAATCCCTGCAGTCACGAAAGCTTTAAATCGAAATTTCACTCCATATGGACGACTCCCGCGGGGCTCTGCACGAATCCCCCTTGACCACGTGTGTGTGTGTGTGCGCGCTGTGGCTGCGCTAACAGGGAACAGGCACGGTGCAGCAGGGCATGCCGCACAAGTGCTACCACGGCAAGACGGGCCGCGTGTTCAACATTACGCAGCACGCGGTCGGAGTCATCGTCAACAAGCAGGTCAAGTACGTCCTCGCCGAACTCGCCTCGCCCGGACCCCTCTTCCCTCCCCGTCCCCTCGCCTGGTTCCTGCCGCCCTCCTCTCGCTGGTTGATGAGCGCGGTGCCGAGTTGCGTCGCGTAAACGTGCATTGTGCACTGTGTGAAGAGTGCTCAAAGTCACACGCAGCAGAGTTTACCCCCCCGAAGGAAACTTGGGGCTGTGGAGTACCGGTGGGTGGAGTTGCTGAAGGTTTCTGTCATTCCATCGGAGAGTCAATATTTACATGGGAGATATCGGGCTTAAAATAAATTTGGAAATTTCAAGGAATGTAGTTTCTGTTGAAATATACACTTCGTTGTTTTTAAATAATGGATATATTTCACTCTTAATTTCAAGACTTGCCGGCGCAATATGTCCAATAAAAGTCTCGTGTTTATTGTCCTTCGGAGATTTAACTTAAAGCTCACAGCTCAGAGTAATGATAGACTCCATCTAAGAGTAAAGGTCATAAATATATGGCAGAAAACACAATTGTGACCATAAGATCAATCATCCCATCTCTTGCATCTAACTGGTTATCATCACGTGCCATGTATAATGCACCCAGCCTCGTTTTAGTGACCACCAACTCAAAATACTTTGAATTATGGTAATTTAATAGCAGCAGCAGGACAGACGCCTGCACGCTGGTTTCATTCTTGTTGGGAAACATCAGTAATGTGTATAGCCACCGTTGCCTGTTTTTTTCGAGGCATTCACAGAAAAGTATTAGAATCGTTTTTCTATAATTGTAACGCCTCTACTTGTTTAACTTGTCGTAGGCAAGTGTTCAAATTTCACATCCTCCCCCCCGTCCCCCCCCCCCTTTCACTTTGCCACATAAATCCACCATATTTAACGTGGCCATTAAAAGGGGAACAGGAAAGTCCTTCTATAAACCCATTGCCGAGGAGGAAACCACCTCGCTCTGGATCCTGTCTGAGGAGACATATGCCGCTCTGGCGATAATGGCGACGATACTCTGAAAGAATAGGGAATCTCGTAGGAGTCATTCAACCGAGAGGGCTGTCAGTGGAACACTTTGAGTAACTTGCAGCCTGGCCGTTCAGCGATGCAAATTGAGTATAGCAGGCAGATGTTGTTGAAACTTTGTAGACATCGGGGAATGCGATGTCCTCTAAATTGTTGAAATTTCTAGGTTATTTTTTAAAAGGTGATAGGTCAGTGCGTCTTTTACGATTCGTTTCACAATCAGAAGTTCAGTGTCAATCCTCAAACAGCTATGAAAAATCTACATTGGCATGCAAGGGACAGTATTTAATTAGGCTTTTTTTATTCACCTTAGGGGGATTACATATCCAAACTGTACCACCAGCTCTAACAAAAAGACGACAAATCAGTGGGGAGCTCTCCCCTCCCCGTGGTGTTGCTTTATCACTGACAGTGCCACTTGCTGTAGTGACATTACTCCTGATGCTCCTGGCTGATTTTAAAGCCTTTTTGTCTCACGAAAGAATGTCCACGCTAATGTTGGACATCCTGAGGCACACGGATATGATGTATGTAGCTGCAAGATAAGAGCTGTTTTGTGGATTGCTTTTGTTCAACAGTATCAACTTAAAAGATCCTGAGAACTGTAACATCAGAAATTGGGGGGACTGAAGAACGGTGTGCGATTCCAAGGCTGGAAGATGCATCACCTCCGATAACATTTTCCATTTTGTTGTGCTTTGATGGGATGTGTGTGTGTGTCAGTGCCTGGATGTGTGTGTGATTAGCGCTACGCTGTTACAAATCCGGCGACCCGAGTTAGATTCCCGCTCACAGCCAACACCACCAGTGATGATTATTTGAACCGGTCCTGGGCCTCCCCTAGGTCGACTCAGCCTCAAATAAGTACCTGGTGTGGTGTGTAAACATCGCGACTAGGGAGACAAAGGTGGTCGGGCGTGGTGCTGGCCACCCACCCCCTCGTGTGCCGTGCCGGCCTTCATAGGTGCTACTCGCTAACAGCACTTGCCCCAACAGTCTGTCCAGGCTGTGTGTGGTTTAGTTGTATTTCTTTGTCGTCGTTGTGTTCTGTTTTGGGTGCTGTCCGTGCTGATAATCTCCTCAACCCCCCACCCTCCACCATTGCATTTAGCAGACCCTGCTGTTGGATAAGCTCACAGTTTGCCAATTCACGTGAAAGCAATCGGATTATCCACAATTACTAAAATCACCTCATTTCTCCTTGAAACGCCTGCCCCCCCCCCCGGGCTGAATGCCCCTCTGGGTTCTGCTTGGATTGGCTCCTCTCGGTCAAAGCACTTTATATACAACTGATTAGCCTTTATTTAACCAGGTCATGGCCCACAGCCTATTTTAGACTCATCTCTACTCGTATCTTTTGTTTGTCTGTGTTAAAAGAGCTTTGCTGGAATGCTACGGTTACACTTTCAGGGTGGTATTATGTTAAAACATAAAAATAGGTAACGAAAAATTGGCGCAGAATGTTTAATGAGTGGACGATGACACAAGCATACACTGGGCTGCTCTTTCACCTGAGGTCACCGTCTCAAATTTTATTTTTTGGTAGTTTACACGAAATTTCCGCACTAGGCTGCCCCCTAATGGCAGCATTGTGACCGTATGGATGATGGTTGAAAATGTACCTAAATCTTTTTGTTGCATTTGAATACACGACCGAGGGCGGAAGGGATTTTATGGCAAGATAAAAGTGACGTTTTCTTTTCACCTATGTGACTTTACCGAAAAACCCAAAGAGTATGGATCCTTGCAGTCAGGAAAACGTCAAATCTAAAAGCTAAAAGTGCCGTTGCAAGTGGAATGGATACCGTCGTATACGTGATATGGAAGAGGAGGTTGCGGTAATAATATGGGACTTTTCTTGGCAGTATAATATAACAATAACTATTACGCTTTCTGGAAATCAAACGGGTGTCAAGATGTTAAACCACCAAACGGAATCCTTATTCAAGGATTGTTTTTTGTTTGCATGTTCACCACAAGTACGTGTGGTTAATGCAGACAGGATTCCTTGAATAAGAATCCCGTTTGGTGTTTTAACATCTTGACACAACTGTTTTATTCACACTATGAGATCTCTTTTACCAGTGGCAAAATATAATGGAAGGTTTTTACCCTTTTAACTGGTACAAAACTGACACCTTTATTCAAGGCATCATGTTTGCAATGACCACAACACAAGTAGTCAATAAAGCAAACAAAAAGAAGCAACTCTGATAAGGATAATAATATGCACTGTCATTGAAGTTGATTGGCCCACGCCCGAGACGGCTTTCTTTAGAGCCGAGTCCCCATTGGTGTAGGGCCAGATGACACCAGAAGGCGTACAACTCAAAAACAGTGCAATATCAGAGTATTGAGAGTTCGGGGTAAACATTTACACTATGAGATCTCTTTTACCAGTGGCAAAATATAATGGAAGGTTTTTACCCTTTTAACTGGTACAAAACTGACACCTTTATTCAAGGCATCATGTTTGCAATGACCACAACACAAGTAGTCAATAAAGCAAACAAAAAGAAGCAACTCTGATAAGGATAATAATATGCACTGTCATTGAAGTTGATTGGCCCACACCCGAGACGGCTTTCTTTAGAGCCTAGTCCCCATTGGTGTAGGGCCAGGTGGTGGTGATGATGATGAGACCAGGAGTCTTCTTGGAAGGATCTGTTGACTTGAGTGGAACACCAAAAGGCAACAGTGGGTAGCTGTTGGAACAAGGCTTGGAGACCAGGTAGTTGTGACAATGCATCAGCGGTGTGATCTGGCCGAAGGAAGGGAAGCGATGGCTGTGGTTCTGTCGGCACCATTTCGCCGTGATGAGCTCTCGACCACGGCCTTGTATTTATCTTTCCTGCCCACCCACGATGACTCCTATGGTTATCCTGTATTTGTTTTGTCCACCCACCACTGAACGACCTTGTAACCGTTACATCGCATTTGTCCCGCCCCCACCGTGTGCCCGCTGTTGCGCAGGGGCAAGGTCCTAGCCAAGCGAATCAACGTGCGCATTGAGCACGTGAAGCACTCGAAGAGCCGCGACAGCTTCCTCAAGCGCGTCAAGGAGAACGAGCTGAAGAAGGATAAGGCGAAGCTGGCGGGCGAGTGGGTGACCCTGAAACGCCAGGTAACGTTGCCAGGGTCGTGGCGGTCAAACGTGCGTCGGCTGTGCGTTCCCCTCGCTATGGTATGCAGGAGGACGTGGGTTTGATGCAGGAGGACGTGGGTTCGACCCCCGACTCCTGATGCGCCTGCTGTAGATTTGGCGTTTGCTTGTCTCTCTCGACATGGTCGCTTGGGTTTTTCTCCGGGTCCTCTGGTGGTTATTTCCTCCATATTGAGAATGAACATCACGCGTTTATAGAGTATTTGCCTGTTGCTGTAAATTTCCATGTGCTAAGCCGCTTGGTTGAGCTCTCATTTGTGATGAAAAATAAGTTAATACCTCGGTGGGTTTTTCCTGGTAAGATAAAAAAAGTTTTGTTTTATGTCCACGTAACAATGGGCCGCTTCGTTGAAAAAAAATAGTTGAATAACACGTTCAGTATATTGTGACGCGCCAAGAAGCCCTTGCGACGATGGAAGTGCACAAATTATTATTTTATAATTTTACCAGGTGAGGCCCATGAAGCTATCTAGCGCTTTTTCAGAAGCGACCTGGCCACATGATCGCTTAACGAAGTGGCTCTTCACGTGGAAATGTATCGCAGCCAAACACTCTAAAACTCGCGTTGGTTCTCAATGTTGAGGGAAAAAAAGAGCCCGAATAAAAATCCACACGACCAGAAGGAGAACACGCAAACTCCAAATACACAGCAGGTGTCAGGGTCCGGATAGAACCATGAGCTGCATACCAGTCGAGGGAATTAACATCTCACCACAGTGGCGAGATGTTCGAAACGCAGCGTTGTCTGGGAAAAAATAGTACCCTCTAGTTCCAGATGAGTGCAGCTAAGATGGTTGCACTGATGGATAAATATTGTTTATGGGCTGTTTCAAAGTGGTAGACTTAGAAAAATGGAAGTTGGCTGTAGATTCTCCACCTTTGCCTTAATAATACAATTTATAATTCTTCTTCTTTGGTTCTTTCGGTTAAGTCGCGTCTAAAGATAAAATAATAAATTAAAATAATAGCGACGTTTCGATTGCAACACAAGCAATCATCATCAGGCATAAAATAAATAGCAACAAAAATCTAACTAGAAAACTATAGACAGACATACAAGCAGACAGACATCACAAGGACACACAGAGAGAGGACACATACCGGCACAAAGAGAGGGGTCGTTTCTGTGACGGTCCCTTAAATATAGGGAGGGGGGGCGGGGACGGAGAGAGGGAGGGGGTAGAGAAAATTAGCATATCAATGAGTGGACGGCAACGTGTTGCTGCTGCGCAAGTAAGATGACGACGTGGCACGGCACGCAAGCTTGAAAATTAGGAGAAAGGCACACTACAATTTATAAATCAGCACATGATATTGGACCATTGTTATAGCAGAAGGCTATCACGAAGTTGCTTTCTTTCACAGACAGTCTTCCATCAGGGGGCAATCTTGCTATGTGGTTTTACCCTGCGAGGCAATTTGCGGGCAAAATTTAGATCGCAATGCCAGCTTGCATGGTGGGCCTTTCTCGAATGACCTCGCGGTAAATTTAACATCCACTGTCAAGCCAAACTGCGCAAAGTTTGGTTAGTCCACCCGTGTGCGGTATACCGGCGAGCGAACTGGGCTGGCTCCACTTCGCTGGCTGCACTTGGCACTGGACGTTGTTGGGACCTTTTGCAAATCAAACCTCGGGGAGAGAGCTCCCCCCCCCTGCCCCCCTTCGTTTTAACCGCGGCTGCTGCCTCGGTTCGTCCACTGGCCCCGAGGTTGAGTCGGCGCGGTTGCCGTGTGCGTGCGGCTTCCCTTTGAGCTTGGCTGCCGTGTAATTACGGGAGGCAGCGTGGATTACGAGCGGATTAGCGCCAGCCCACAAGCCGCCATGGCTCGTCGGAGGGCATTGGATGTGTGCCCCATGGCTACCGAGGCTGCAGTGGCAGCTGGTAATGTCGTCTCATCCAATTATTACAGTGAGGTGTGTTTACGTGTCGGGTAATTTTCGTTATATTTAACAAAAATAATTCTGGTAAACTTGAGTGCGCGCATTGCACATGTACCCGGCGGGGCGCGCAATCGCCGTTACTGTTCGCAACTCAATCCGTTAATTTCCTGTTTCGGGGATTGACTCTGGCCGTCAACTTTCCTGGAGTCGATTAAATAAGCGCCACCTGGTGGGGATATCAGAACGGTTGTTACATGGGGACAGACTGGCTGCCACCATAGGAATGTGGAATTTGCACAAACTCTTTCAGGGCTCCCTCATCAAGATGAGGCTGCATTGCAAATGCTTGTGCTTGGTGTAAGACCCTTGGTCACATCTCCAGACTGGTGTTAAGTTTAAAATCCACACCGACAGAGGGGCACGCGTGCAGTTCGTGCATTGTGTCAATCCTCGAGTGACTCGGTTCTGCTGAGTGGGAGGTCGCCGCCCCTCCTCAGCTGGCTCCAGTGTCTGCAGCTGCCTGCCCCCTACGGCTGTCCACCCATGCAGCTCCCTGCTGTTGTTGAGGCCCAGGCTAACGGGCCTTGCTTTCAAGCAATGCTTGGTGGACTGCCCTCCCTGGCTTGTTGTAAATCCCTCCTCTGCCCCCCCCCCCCATCTTGGTTTCACTTGTCAATCTGTGCAGTGTGTCACCCTCTTTAATTAACTCTGCTTTTCATCTCGGTCGTGCATACTCCCTACTTCCCTCCTACCACCTTGCACGGTCTGGCTTCTCCCTTGAGCCAAACACTAATTTGGCAGAACTGTAGTAATGCTGTACGAAAAAATCTATCCCGTTGCCTGATGGCTTTATACAGTGCGCCTCGCAGCGAAACCTATATATTATGCATTGGCTTGCATTCTTAACTGCTTGGTTTCCGCAGCCATATCAACGTGGAAGTTCCACCATGGCTGTCGGTGAAGATGAGCACTGCTTCGTGCCCTTTTGAGCGAGGGAGGCAATTCGATTTTTTGGCAAAGGCACTTTGATTTGATATGTCATGTCCTTGTAGCATGTATTGTGTTTGCATTGAGGTTTTGTTGTGAAAAGTGGGACGGCTTATATTCTGATGTCAAACCCCACTTTCGTCATGATGCGAGGCCTCTCCTTTCAGAGTTCATTTGAATGTGCCCCCCCCGCCGCGCATTCTCTTACCAGAAAGTTTTCCATAAACTTGTGATCGGATGCCAGATATGTTGGTGCGGCAGGGGAAGAAACAACAACATTTGTAGGTTAACATTTACTGGTTGGTGTCATGGCGCGGCCGCTGAATTAATAAAGAGCTGCACCGGTGGGGCCTTGGTGTCAAAAAGTTGGCAGGCAGTGGCTTGTTTTTGCCGGGTATTAAAAAGCGTGCACATTTGAACGTTTTCAAATGTGACATACAGTTAAACAAAATGTACAAACAACGCCAATTACATTTTAGTTTTTCCATTTTTAACCCGCCTGGGACAGCAGGCTGCTTTATAATGACAGAAGAAAGTTAATAATAGCATCTAAACGACTTTTAAAATAAATGCAAGATATTTGCTAATGAAGGCATGGAAAAAAGTGGTGTGGTGCGTTTAAGAGTTAATGCTTCCCTGTAGATGTAGGCTGTTTGCAGAAGCCCGTTATGGCAGGCTTGAAGGGATATATCTAGTGAACTGCCTCAATTGAATTATAATTTAATCCACTATTTTGATGTTTGAGGTTCAGTGCAGCTTTCGGCTGAGCCGTGCATATTTTAAGGGACTTAAGTTTGGTTTGCATGAATTATTGACCGAACATGCGTAAAAAAAACGGCGCAAACTCAAACAAATCTTTGGCGGTGTTTATCTTCGTTGGTGGTCCTGAGACTGAGGAAATTTAATTCTCCTATGGCAGTGATGAGTCTATCCACAGGGCAAGCCACAAGTTGACTTTTCAAAAAGTGGTATTTAATTTATCCCAACAGAGGGGAAAAAGGGATGTATTGATAACACCCGATCAGAATTTTAGCTCCGCATCCTTAAAATTGAGAGTTCAAGCGCTCTGCTCACAGTTGGCCAGCCATTCGTTTAGTTAGCGAGTTTCATTACAGACACAGCAGTGGATGTCAAGTGTCCCTTGTAAGATTGAGCCGTGGCTGTTCTGTTTTGCAGAGGTGTTCTGGTTTAGCCGCTACTCGCCGAGATGTAATGACGCTTCCCAAAAGATGAACGTTAAAACGCGCATGAATCCACAGACCCGCAAAGCTCACGGCCTGTCTGAATCGGTGTTGTGGCACGTAGTGAACTTTTCTCTTGACTGCAATTCTAGTTTCTACTGTACTAGTGATCGGTTTAACTTGGGAGGGAGGCTCCGTTGAGTTGGCTCCCAACACAGCGCCCGGTAGGGGGGGGGGAATCTGTACGTGGGCCAGTGCGGAGAAGAAAGACGTCCGAATGAAACCTCCCAGAGCTTGATAACTCTTGTGCTTTTGCGTGGAGGAAAAGTTGCCAAAGTTGTTCTACAATGGGGAAAATATATTTTGGTGTTGCCCTGATTGCGACCGACATCGTAAAACAAGGCACATTGTGGAAGTGGCCTGGTGTCTCGGGGGCTAATAAAGTTCTGGAATCGTTGAGCTGGCTCCACCAAGGAAACCTGGGTTCAATCCCAGGCAGCCATCTGTTACAAAGCTTTGCTTCTCAAGTGTAGCGGCTGGGTGGTCTCAGTCCTGTCACCAGTGACTGCACATGAAGTAAATAAATGTTTCATTTAATGCGGCCAAACCAAGTTCAGTTGTATTTAAAGGCAATGACTACATCAATATCGGGGTGGATGAGACGATGCGCTACGTGGTGTGGGGTACGTAACGATGGAAAGGCGTCTCACCGTGGGCGATCCTCTGCTTTTTCAAGACTTCTAAATGTGGATGTTTTAATGCAATTCTGGGAGAGCTGTTACATTATGATAGCGAGGAGGTGGGGATAAGCAAAAACTAAAAACCTTAAAAGAAAACCATTTTTTTAATCGTTATATTGGAGCGTGTGTGTAAGTGTGCGCGCAGCGCAACACTAATCTTGGTATGCTTGGTCCTTTCGGTTAAGTCACGTTGAAGGGAAATAATAAAATAATAATATAAACCAATAAAATTCTCACGACGTTTCAACTGCAACACAAGCAATCATCATCGGGTGTGAAATCCGAAAGAACCAAGAATATGAATCCCTGCAGTCACGAAAGCTTTAAATCAAAAAATAATCTTGGTGTCGATCTTGAGCTGTCAAGCAAGCTACCAAAGTGGCAGTGCAATAGTGCATGCAAGATATGAACACGTTGTGATAGGTGCAGCAGTAGCAAATATGGAATTTAAAAAAATGTAATACGTTCTTCAGAATAGTTTATTTGTGTGTAGTGGTGGCGCATTCATGAGGCAAGTGTTGGCACTGCTCTGCATTTGGAATGCATCTGCATTTTAAACCCCCTTTCACGTTTCCATTTTAGATTTATTCCATATCTAAAGTGGTTTATCAAACGGGGGGTAAAGAAAGATTCCTTATAAAACCTAGAGTCGAAGGGTTCTAACTGCCCGACTCTGGATCCTGTCTAAGGAAACAGCGGTGACCCGTTGGAGCTGCGCGTGGCTTTCGACACGTTTTGGGAGAGAAAAAACAAACCACGACGTTATGTACGCGTGCAGCCAGACTGCAGATTTGTGCCGCGTTCGCGTGGCAAAGATCGCTCCGTCGCGTTGAGTTGCTTCGCTTAAAATGCAGCAAGAACAAAACTAACCGGCCAACCACAATGCGGCTTTTGAAGCGTCAACGAAGCTTTGGACGCTCGATGTGCCCCAAGCCAACACGATTGACAGACTCAATTGATTATTTGCGTCCCAGTTGGCTAGTTTAAATGGCTGTAGTGGTCTTTTGGTCTTTCGGTAAAGTCGCGTAGATAAAAAAAGAATAGATCGCGACGTTTTGATCGCAACACAGGCAATCGTCTTCAGGTGGCTGTTGTAGTTAAGCTTCATTGGCTTGCTTCATCGATGCATTCAAGCTTGACTCGCAGACTTGCATCAATCTGCTGCCCGCCAATGTTAGGAATTGCTTCCACCCAGCAGTCTGCTATGGGCTCCCCAGGATCAACATCTCCCCCCCCCTCTACCGTTGACTTTGGCTCTATAAAATAAATATGGCCACCGCCGTGTCTTCTGTATAGCATCTTGAGATGCAGTCACAGTTTAGACGCGATATGTAATACGAAATTGTTATTGTAGGTGATAGATTGCATATTTTTAGAGTGTGCGCGTGTACCCTGCCTGGTGGTGATGCGTGGTTATAGACTCTTAAAGTTGCAAGTTCAAACACGGACCTGGTGGTTTGCTGTGCCCGTATTCCAAGAGATTCATAAGCGCATAGTGCTACTGACATGTTGAGTCAAGTGGATGTCTTAAACAATGTGACGTTACAGTGCTCGCTATGAGTTCCAGATGGATGTTACTTATCTTGACGTGAACGTGACGCTACAATTTTAATTGGCGGTTGGCGAAAAAAAACCTCACTTATAATTTAAAATAACAAAGTTTCTCTTGGAACGACATGTGCTTGACTGCCTTTGCGTGTTATTTCTGCACGTGACCCTCACCCCCCCCCCACACCGTCTGCAGCCAGCCCAGCCTCGTGTGGCTCACTTCGTCAGCACCAAGAACAACACGCCGGAGTTGCTGGAGCCCATTCCCTACGAGTTCATGGCGTAAAGGGGAGTGGAGAGAAGACTCCATCCCACCCCTCTCCTCTCTCTCTCTGTCCCTGTCAATAAAGAATGGTCGAACCGTACTGCGCCCCGAACGAGTGCCGTGGTTTTGTCGGCGCCGAGTGTGCATGGGTGGTTGTGTGCATGGGTGGTTGCGTGCATGGGTGGTTGCGTGCATGGGTGGTTGTGTGCGTCGAGCTCCTAGTGTTGTGTGCGTGTGGTTTGGTTAAAATGTACATTGTGGAAGAAAGTTGTCATAAGATGTACAGCTTTAAGGTTCCAGATAAACATACTTTCCTTTAATGTGTTGTGCGGTCAGCACGATGGGAGATGCACATCCAGTTTCACCCTCGAGAGAAAGGTGCCTATACTCATTGGTTTATTTGGTAAAGTCACGTATGTGGAAATAAAATATACATTAAATAAAATTAGATTAAAATAAATCGTGACGTTTTGACCGCCACACAAGCGCTCATCAGGTGGAATTTGGGTAAAACACATCAAGGGCACACCCAGAGGGACATCACGCACACAGAACGCCAAACTGCACAGGGGTAAATACAGCAGGAAGATGGGAGACGTGAACTCGGCAAACCTTAGAAACACAATGTGATGCAAATCAGTCGGCCAACAACACAGACACTAACCTGGTTGACCACGTATTTCAAAAGACGTGTCATGATTGTCACGGTCTGTGGCCGTGGCTAAACAGCGAGTGCATATTCGGTTTAACGTGGAAAATGTGTACACGTGAAAGAGCAGTTAACTCGGGGAAGCTGTTCAGCCCATAGGAGATCGAACGGCTTATCTCAAAGCTAGCCACTTTGTGGTAATTACCTGTAGTGCATATAAATAGTTGAAACAGTTCATTACATTTTAAACCAAAGTTTATTTCCATTGACAATGTTGCAGTTTACAAGGTCACACGGCAAAGCTTGGCGCTCGCATTCACTTTGCGCCATCCTACCCATGGTTTTATCCTCGTTCAGAAAAAGTTGTGCAAGTCTGCTGGAGCACACGTCTTTCCCTGCACACAACCCAAGTCGGATGTTCAACTTTGTTATCCATTAAAGTGCCCAGATTTTCAACGGGATGCAACTAACATCACTTCAGTCGCTGCACGAAACTTCCAATTACACCAACTCTGCACTTGTGACGCAAAGGTTAAAGCTTTGCGCGGCTACAATTACGTTTATGTAGTTGCACATTGAGCATGTCCAGTGACCCATTCATGAACATCAACGAGCCAGAGGCAGAAGCAGGAACCAACCACCTGGAGTTGAGAGAAAAAAAAACTAGCAGTACCAGTTTATTTGTTTAAGTTTATTGATAATCATTACAAATGGTAGATCATATTTCACGGTTATTGACAACACTGATCAATATGGACCCACTTGTGGCCACCTCGGGTGATTTACGACGATTAAAATATCTGCTCCGGGCTTTTGGACTGAGGCACAGTGCTCCACTGACAAGAGACCACGAACTTGCACTAGTTACAAGTTCATTGTTTAGTGTTCGTCCAATGCAGTCAACTACTTTTCCACCTTTTGAACTTGTCAACATCCATTTCCCCGTTTGGAAGTTGAGTGCAGTGTTTGGACAGAGATGGTAAAACTCATTGCACATCAGTCGACTTTTCCTTCCCTTCATAAAGTAACTTTGAATTTAGAATCTTGATCATTTGGATTTCTAGTATCATCGACTGCACCTCAATACGTACCTGGTGCTGTGGCTGCATACCATGTGAGCAATAAGTCCTCCAATAGATTTGATAGATCTATTATTCTAGAGGTTGATCTATCGTAGAAATTCGATTTCTCAATAACCAATGGCTGGTTTGGGCACGGAGGCACTTTCAACTACATGTGGTCTTGTATAAGATTAGCCAGTATCCTGCAAAGATAGTTCTATATTTTATACAAATGCAGTCCATTAATTGGTGCAAAATTATGACGGCAAGATGAGAAGGCTCGATCGCGCTTTGGTATATCAACTCGCAAAGCCGTCCGTCCAATGTGTGCGGGAATGATCATCAGCCAAGATCAGTCTCCTGCTGGACGAATGGCTCCCCCCCCAAGCCGTCGCAATCACAATCATCGTATCGGCTTCAGCCGTTCCGAGACGTCTGCAAGTCGCGTGGTGGGTGTCCCGTTCACCGCTGAATCTCGGCACGCGCAAGTGGTTCAGAGTTGTATTATTTAGGGAGGCGTAGCAGCGCCGCTGTTTTTAAAGACATTGCACTCACAATGGAGAAGTGTAGCGACACGACCACACTGATAGCTGGCGCCAAATCCGTGCCACGCCCTCCCGCGTGGCCTTGTGGGAGCGTCGGTACGGAAAAGGTTATTTTAGTGTACGTCATCGGAACAGAACCGCAAGAAAAAGTGCTATTGCGAGTGGACTACGGCAGGACATGTCGCTTGAAGGAATGAAGGCCAATGGTCGGGACTCGAGGAATAGCAGCAAAATGACGGAACGGACGAAAAGGCACCAAGTCCCGTGACGCATTAAACGGTCGGATTGAGTCGGTCCTTTGAAAATAGGAGCACGGGAACATCGCTGGGCTGCAAGAGCCGCGTGGACATCACCAGCACCTGCCACGGAAACGATGAGGCAGAGGAATTAGAGGCGGCGTAGTGGATGGATGTGAAACAACACAAACTGTTAACCCGAATTATCCAGCAGGGTTACCCCAGCCCCAAACAGCGGCACCGCACGAGCTGAGACGCACATTGGTGGTGGAGTGTGCGGTGTGGTGGTGGAGTGGTGGTGGTGGAGTGGTAGTGGTGGAGTGGTAGTGATGGAGTGTGCGGTGTGGTGGAGTGGTGGTGGAGTGTGTGGTGTGGTGGTGGCGTGTTCGGTGTGGTGGTGGTGGTCCTTCCCCCGCACCTGCGATTAGCACGGGTTGGCTACGTACGATGCGAAATAATTTCTACAAACAAAACAACCACTCGGGGTTCCCCACCACCGTCACCCCCCCACCCCGTACCTGCTGCGTGACCTTCATCGCCGTCACGGAGTCGCGGACGAGCTTGATCTCGGCTGGCGTCACTCCGCCCACGACGAAGATGATGACGAGCGGGTGGTCGGCCGGCCTGGGACGGCTCACCTGCACGGCGCGACACACAAACACGCAAGCCACACGCCAACGTGCAGCATGCGCGCGGCACACAAACACACGCGTCACGTTCGCGACACACAAACATGCATCACGCACGCACGCAATACAAAAACATACCTCGCGCACGCAACACGCATCATGCCTCGTACACACGACACACGAATACGACACAAACACTCAGCTGTTCTTTCACACCGTACTACGAAGCCAACCGCGCAAAACGAAGGTGCGGCGGAAGGACAACAAACCAAACACAATAAAGCGGTTCTAAAGAAATGAGTTTTCAATTGAGGTGATTTAAAAGTGCATCGCTCCAGAGGCTTCCTAATATCGGCAGGAAGCGCGTTCCAGACGGCCGCAGAGGCGCACCTGAAAGCGCGCGATGCGGTGACCGTCTTTGTTCGATGGCGAGAATGATGACGACGACGACGACTCGGGCCCGGCGACGGACTCACTACAGGGCCCCGCCCCCTACTCGCTCGCGCACCTTCATGAACATGCTGATGCCGGTCTTGAGGAGGTCCGTGAGTCCACTGGCCATGTGCTCGATGTCGGAGCTGTCCGGCTGCTCAGCGGCGAAGATCTCATCCAGGATCTGCTTCAGCAGAGGCCGGTACGCCGCCGGCTGCACGAGCACACGGAGACCGAGGCACGTGCGCAGACGCGTAAGAGCCACAATGAACGTGTGACAAGTGCCGTTGGTGAGCGGTTATTGAGGCCGCAATGGCCGCACGGTGCCCAACCGCCTTTGTCTCCTCCGGCGCCGATGTTTATACGTCTCAACAGGTACTCATTGAAGGCCGAGAAGCCCTGGGGAAGGTCCAGGCCAGGTTTAGTAGCCTGCTCTCACCGGTGCTGTGCAAAACTCCACACAAACAGCAGGCGCCTGGGTCGGAATCGAACCCACGACCTCCTGCATAGCAGGCGAGGTAGTTAACATCTCATAGCCGCGGTGCTGCACCGCTGCTGCTCCTGCCACGGTGCGCACGGTGAACCTGCCGAGTGGGGTGGTGGGGGTGGTGGAGGTCGTGGTGGTGGTGGGGGTGGAGGGGGTGGTGGAGGTGGTGGGGGTGGTCGTGGTGGTGGTGGAGGTCGTGGTGGTGGTGGGGGTGGTGGGGGTGGTGGAGGTCGTGGTGGTGGTGGGGGTGGAGGGGGTGGTGGAGGTGGTGGGGGTGGTCGTGGTGGTGGTGGAGGTCGTGGTGGTGGTGGGGGTGGTGGGGGTGGTGGAGGTGGTGGGGGTGGTGGTGGGGCTGGTGGAGGTGGTGGGGTGGTGGAGGTCCTGGAGGTGGTGGTGGTGGGGGTGGTGGGGGTGGTGGAAGTGGTGGGGGTGGTGGAAGTGGTGGGGGTGGTGGTGGGGGTGGTGGTGGGGGTGGTGGGGGTAACGGAGGTAGCAGGCCCATCCTCGCCCCACCACTCCTGCAGCACCCACCTGGTGTGCCCCCTCCCCGGGGTCGTAGATGCTGGAGAAGCGCTTGAGGGCGTGACGAGCGCGCGCCACTCCGCGCAGCGCCTCCAACACGGAGGCCGCCAGCCGCTCGCGCTCCGCTTGGCTCGGCGTGGCGGCGCCACCGTCCTGGCCCGCTCCTGCGTGGCACGGACGAAGGCGGCCCCGTGAGGCCTCCCCACCTCCCCACGCACGAGCTCGCACGAGCTCAAACGCCCCATTGTCAACCGTGAATCTGGAGCGGCGGTCTGTGAAAACTCACTGGATATTTTTCGATTTAAAGCTTTCGTGACTGCAGGGATTCACCTTCTTCGTTCTTTCGGTAAAGTCACGTGGAAGGGAGATAATAAAATTATAAAAATAACACATAATAAAATAATACAATTCTCACGACGTTTCGGCCACAACGCAAGCAGCCGTCCTCAGGTGAAGAACAGGTCTGTCGGAAAGACAGCGTCTGAATGAACACCACTAAGCTTGGCAGCGTATATTTAAGCTGGGTTAGGGGGGGAAGGGCGCCTTGACAAAGGACATCTGTTGAAGAGGAGCTTTGCCGCTCATCGGGTTCCTCGAGTGTGAACAAATGTTCAGATTTTGGGAACAGACATTTTCCTTTTGGCCTTAGCTAAAACTAGTTGGGGAGCCGCATCACACGTAAAGCTACTTGTAAACAAACACTGCAGCAGGTATACACAGCAGATGATAACACACATTCCGACTGAAATAAACAAAACAGGTGATGGAATAAACTGCATCCATTTAGGTCCCCCCCCCCCTTACTTATTCTTTAACGGTGCAGTTTGACTGTTGTACATTTTGTTGTCACCAAGACATTGCCTAGTGACCCCATTCCCTGCCATATTTAATCAATTGTTTTTATGTTAAATATGTTTGAGATTTAAAATTTGTTTTTAAACGGCTGCCTGCAAAGAGGAGCCAAAGAGCCGCCGCATGCGGCGATGGAGGAGCAGGTTGCCGACCCCTGACCTATGACCTATGACCAAGCAACCCACACAGAGAGCCGTAACACAGACCTAGTGACTCACGCAGAGAGACAGAATCACAGAGACACCCAGACCCACACAGAGATCCGTAACACAGACCTAGACACTCACGCAGAGAGACACGGACTCACAGAGACACCCAGACCCACACAGAGAGCCGTAACACAGACCTAGTGACTCACGCAGAGAGACAGAATCACAGAGACACCCAGACCCACACAGAGATCCACTGATGAACAGTGAGACCCCTACGACGAGAACCCACACACTAATGTAGTCATCGACTAGCATGAAGACCCAGAGACTCATAGACACCCAGCCTCGCAGAGAACCATAATAACGAGCCCCACAAACGTACAAGTCATCGACTCGCATTCAGACCCGCGGGCTCGCACAGACTACAATCACCGTGACAATTGCCGTAATCCATTGCATAGCCAAATTTTGCCGCGCATTGAATTCATATTTATTGTAGTGTAGTAACGCTCACGACTCGTTCACACCGGAGTTGGAGGCACACTTGTTTATTTAACACCAACGTTGTGACATACACATTTGAGGGGGTATCGGCCCCCTCACCCGTCTATCTGAGGACACACCTCTCTAGCTAACCCTAGCCTGCCTCTGAGTCCTCCACTAATGGGCTAGGGGAGGCTATCTTGGCCCGACACTGGTCAGTCGGGCCCGGTACCCAGAGTCCAGACCAGCACTGGCTCTGGCCCTGGTACCACGCCACTGGCTCGAGCCTGCGCGGTCCTGATAAGGACGGCGTACCAGGGGGAGTCCAGGGCTCTCTCTAAGACGTCTTCCGTCTTCTCTCCTTTAGCTCAACATCACTCCCGAGCCCTTCGATACATTCCCCTTTTATACCCAACCCCTCCCTGAGGGGTGGGGCCCCGGGGGATCATAACGACCGAATCGACCCCCCAGGGTGTCTGGCGCGGACGTCGCAGAGGGCACCTGCTCGTGCACTCATGTAGCCCCGCCTACTGTGTTTGTTTACCATAGGCTGCCATGCATAACGGGCTCTCTCTCTAACACCCCTACATCACTCCCCCCCGCATAGCATGCAGCCGTCCCGGCTGCCAACATACAAAAATTTGACAATAAAGGTGCCTTCACCCCCTGACCGCGCGTGTGCCTCACTATTTTTGAACAATAACAGGAACCAGAACAAGAACGCAACAGCAAGATGAGAAAACAACCCGTCGCACCCCCCCCGAATAAATACGAATTCCGTAAAAAAAACAGCCTATATACAATCAGCAGGGAACCCACCACGCACACACAACACACGGTGAAGCCAACATATGTACATCCGAGGAGTGGGGAACACACCACCCACACAACATCCAATGAACACAACAGCTATGTACACATTTTCCGGCCTCACAACAGTTTGCGCATTTTAGCGCGCGTCCTTGCAGCGGGCCCCTCACACGGGGTAACCGCGCGTGGCGGACCATCAGGTGGCAATTGTCCGTCTTGGGGTGAGCATTCATCCGACTCCGCGTGACCCTCGGTATCCGCAGGAGGGGTGATCGGGCGTGAGCCCGTCACTCCTGATGCACCTGAAGGTGGCACAGCCGGCAAGGCATTAGGTGAGAGCGACGGAGACGGACCCAGCGAGTCGGCCGACCCCCCACATGCTTGGCCACGCGCGTGTGAAGTGTGATTGTGTACCGCAGAGAAGGGTTTTAACCTAGAGGGGTGCACGAACCATCGCCGCTTCCCCCACTTGATGCGCACGCACTGCGGTCGTAACACCTCCACCACTTCCACAGGGCCCCGCCACGGCCGCACCAGTTTAGAGGAGGTTGCCAGTGGCACCTGGGGGCAGTGCAGCCATGCCTTGTCCCCCGGCTTCCACTGCAGCATGTGCGCTCGACTCAATCTGAGGCGCTCATTCGCCTTCTGACGGAGGTCAGAGTTTTGCATTGCAGCATCCCGTGCCTCGGTCAATTTGTCCAGATTAAATTTAACGTGGTCAGCCAGATTAGTTTTTCCCTGCGGCACGGGGATCTGCAACTGGGCACGAACAGGCGGGTCTGGTTCTCGGCCGTACATGAGGTAAAAGGGAGAAAACCCCGTAGCTGCATGGGGTGCCATCCGGTACGCCGCCAAGACCCCCTGAATTTGTAGGTCCCAATCCGTTTGCGAGTCCGAAACTTGTTGTGATAACATGGACGTGATGGTGCGATGCAACCGTTCGACCATCCCGTCAGTTTGTGGGTGATATGGGGAGGTTCGAATTTTCTTTGTGCCCAGGAGATCACAGACTTGTCTGAGTAGTTTACCGGAAAAATTTCTGCCCTGGTCGGTCAGCAGCCTCTCCGGAGCACCTTTGTCCAGGACATAACCCTGAACAAAGGCCTCCACGATGGCTGCTGCCGACTGGTTGGCCAGAGGCCAGGCCATAGGCCAGCGTGTAAAATACTCGACACCAGTCAACAAATATCTATTCCCCCTGGGGGTGGCGGGGAATGGTCCCAAAATGTCCAGAGCGACCAGCTCGTTTATCCTGGACACTTTGATCGATTGCAAGGGCGGGTTAGACTCCCGTGCCGGCGGTTTGCGTTGTGCACATCGAGGGCATGATCCCAACAAATCCCCAACATCCCTCGTCATGCCAGGCCAATAAAAATCAAGTTGCAGCAAGGCGAGAGTCTTTTGGGTCCCCAGGTGTAGGAGGCGCTCATGAGCGGCCCATACCACCCTGCCCCGCAACCCAGTAGGGACCACCAGCCGATGTCGACGCGACTTCCCGTCCCAATGCATCAGCAGGCCTTGGCACATTTCCCATGCGTCGGAACCACCTCTTTTTCCCCCCGCCGCACCGCCAACGCGACGTCGCCACCCGAGGAGGGAGACATCCTCCATCTGGAGGCGCCCCCAGTCAATGACGGGCAACCCCAACAGGGAATCTTTGCCCTGTTGTTCGATCGAATTAGTAACTACTGTATCGTCGTCGTTGGCGGCCGCCAAGACAGGAACCGATGTGTCCCCTGGAGGTCTGCAACGTCCAGACCCCAGGAGGCATGCACACTCGGAGGTGGTTGGCAAGCGCGACAGAGCGTCCGCGTTGGTGTGGCGAACGCCCTTACGGTATGTGGTTTGGAAATCGTAATCCTGGAGGACCTCCAACCATCGGGACAATTGTCCCGATGGCTGTTGAACCCTCAGGGCGTACTGCAGTGCCGCATGATCTGTGCGGACGGTGAAATGCCGACCGTACAGATATGGGCGATACTGTTGGATGAAATGGACAATTGCCAACAGTTCCCTACGGGTGACACAATATCGTTGCTCCGCTGGAGACAACACCCGACTGCCGTACGCAACCACACGTTCCACGCCGTCAACCACCTGGGAGAGCACGCCCCCAATACCCGTGTTGCTCGCATCGGTGTCGAGCAAGAATGGTTTTGAAAAATCAGGGTAAATCAGGGGAGGAGCGTTTACCAAAGCGTCCCGAAGGGAGCAAAAAGCAGCTTCCTCCTCCTGACCCCAGCAGAACCGAACCCCTTTTGATGTTAAAGCGTGTAGGGGTTTTGCTATAGTCGCAAAATTAGCGACGAAGCGTCTATAATACGACGCAAACCCAATAAAACTCCTAACCTCTCCCACTGAGGTGGGAGTCGGCCAGGAGCTTACACACTGCGTTTTGGCGGGATCGGTAGAAATACCTGAGCGTCCCACGATGTGCCCCAAATAACGCACCGACTCGCGTAACAAATGGCATTTTTGGGGCTTAAATTTCAAATTAGCAGCCCGCATCTTTAGGAAAACCGCCCGCAACCTCTGGAGATGTTCATCAAAAGTTTTGCCAAAGACAATAACGTCATCCAAATAAATCAGGCACGACTCCCATTGCAATCCAGCCAAAACCAATTCCATCAACCGCTGGAAAGTTGCCGGCGCTGAGTGTAAGCCCATCGGCAACCGGTTGAATTGAAACAGGCCGTGCGGAGTACGGAAAGCAGTTTTAGGCTTTGAATCATCGTCCAGAGGAAGCTGCCAGAATCCCGAAAGTAAGTCCAATGTGGAGAAGAATCGCGCTCCCGCCAAGGCGTCAAGCGATTCGTCCATCCGTGGGAGCGGGTATGCGTCGGCAACCGTAATTTTATTAAGGCGCCGAAAGTCAACGCAAAACCGCAACGAACCGTCCTGCTTCTTAACCAGGACGATCGGCGCTCCCCAAGGGCTGTTGGAGGGAGAAATGATGTCGGCGGCTAGCATGTCATCAACAGCCGATTTGACATGGTCCTTTTCGGCGGGACTCAACCGAAAAGGATTCTGGCGTATTGGCGCGCTGTCACCCGTATCAATATGGTGACGCAGCAGATTAGTGCAGCCCAAATCGTATTTATCCCGACTGAAAACGTCGGAAAATTCCCTTAGTAGTGTCTTAAGACGTTGACGCTCTAAATTTGACAGGTCCGTCGATCCCGCACAAAGCGCCTCGAGCCACCCTTCATCGCTGTCCGAATGTGGTCGCGGTGCAGGGACAGCGCCGACATGACTCGCGACGGGTTCCTCACAGGGCACCGGCGTTGCGTGAGCAAGCACGGTCCCCTGTGGGACCACCACCGTCTGCGAGCCCACATTGAGGACCGCGATGAAGGGTTCTCCTTCCCCTCTCACTATGGTCTGGGCCGGGAGTAAATCAGGTCCACTGACCCCGGCCCTAGACGGTCCCAACAGAACCCCTTGAGCCCCAATGCCCTTAGCGAAGGGCCGCCGAAGTTTCAAAGGAATCAACATTTGCGCCCCCGGAGGAACGCGCACCGTTCTATCTACGAACGCCGGCACCGTCGCGAACGCCGTCCGGCTCGTAGCGGGGGATGGCAGAAACGCCATGCGTCGGCCCGATGGGAGCTCAATGCATCCCTGGTCGATTAATATCCTAATCGGCATTTTGGCCAGGAAGTCCGTCCCCAGCAGGCACGGAACCGCCAGCGAGGAGGAAACAAAAATCGGCCCAGACAATTTAATATCCCCGACACAAATTTGGGCACGAATTTGTCCGATGATGCCAAGTGAACCCCCGTTAGCAGCAAAGAATGGCACGTTAACAGGCATCAAAGGACGGCTTTGGGCAGGGAGAATGTTATAAATCAACTCCGAAATAATGGTCGCCGATGCTCCTGTATCGACCAGGATGCGCACCTCGACCCCATCGATGTGACCCACAACGGCCGACGACCCTGACGACGCGGCTACAACCCGATGGGCCAACACGGACCACTGGCTGGGTTCAATCTGAGTACCCAGAGCGGTGCGTGTTGGTGCCATGGTACGCGATATTGGCCCCCCCTTCGCTGCGGTGTTTGAGTGTGTGACGGGCGTGTGCGTGGGCCAAGCATGAGGGGTGCCGCGACTCGCCGGATTATGATGGTGGAGCTTGTGACGAGGGCCGGCGTCCCGTTGAGGTGTCGTCCTGCGCTGCCCAGGAGAGCGGCACCCCGAGGCGACGTGGCCCCGGATGCCGCAGTTGTAACAGCGTGGAAGCGCTGGTGACGACGATGGATGTTGTAGACGGCTTGAACCGGCCCGGTCCTCCCGTACTCCCGCTCCATGCTGCCGTTGATGGTCGATGGCGCAAACCTCTTCCGCCGGGAGGGTGGCTGCAGCGACGGCACGCCCGCTCGCTGCCTTGCTGGCCTTCCGTCGTTGAGAGGACAGGTTTGCGTGGAGAAGACGGGCCGCTTGGAGGGAGCACATCTCTGCATCGTCCTGTGCGACAATGACGATGTCTAAGTCGTCCGCCAGCAAAAGTATCTTCTCTGTCACCATGGCGTCGACACCCTCGTCATCCATTCGTGGAAAGGCCTCCTTCGCCAGTGCCAGGAGGCTTGTGCGGTACGCCAGGGGCGACTCCTTCGTCCCCCGCTGGCGATCGTAAAAGAGTTGGCGACAGTCCGATGGTGGACCATATACCGCCGACAGCACCTGCATCGCCTTCCGCAGCGTGGAGCGCCTCTCCTTCGAAGCCGATGTTAGAGTGGCGAGGGCGTCGCTGTCGAGAAGTGCTGGCAGCGCGCGGAGAGCCTCGGCGTCTGTCCACTGTGCCATCTCCTGGTGAGCGAGGAAGCGCCGCTGGAAGCCGCCCCAGTCGCCATCCTCGCCCACAAATTCCTTGAGTGGAGGTAGCCGCTGATGTAAGGCAGCGGCTGCAGAGGAAGAACGCACTCCCTCGTCCGCCTCACTCAACTCAGCGTCGGCACGAACCAGCGATGGCATCGCCGGTCGCACCCGTGGTGACGTTCCGCCCGTTGGTGGTGACGCGGCAGGTACTGTACTCCCGCCGTTGGACGCGATGCTTAGAGCGGCCACGCCCTCAACAGCAGCTGCGGCGATGGCGGGAGTTTCAAAATGTTGCTCCGTGGAAATGGCGGGAAGGCGCTGTGATCGTCGGCTGCCGTTGCCCCGTGGCGGTCCCGCAGCCCCCAGCTGCGTGATGGTGTCGAGCATGGCGGCTGCGGCGTACAGCAGCTCGGTCAGCTTCGCGTGCGCCTCCCTCAGCCCCTCCATCGACGGCTCCCCTTCCTCCAGCTGCTGTGGCGTGGATGCGCCCAGCCCCGGCTGGTCGATGGCATCTTCAGCCGTCTCGGGCCCTCCGACTGCAGTGGTGTCTTCTGCCTCTGGTACCCCGACTCGAGTCGTCCGGCGTGTATCCATGTTCGTACTTTGTTTCACTTCTGACGCCAGATGTAGTAACGCTCACGACTCGTTCACACCGGAGTTGGAGGCACACTTGTTTATTTAACACCAACGTTGTGACATACACATTTGAGGGGGTATCGGCCCCCTCACCCGTCTATCTGAGGACACACCTCTCTAGCTAACCCTAGCCTGCCTCTGAGTCCTCCACTAATGGGCTAGGGGAGGCTATCTTGGCCCGACACTGGTCAGTCGGGCCCGGTACCCAGAGTCCAGACCAGCACTGGCTCTGGCCCTGGTACCACGCCACTGGCTCGAGCCTGCGCGGTCCTGATAAGGACGGCGTACCAGGGGGAGTCCAGGGCTCTCTCTAAGACGTCTTCCGTCTTCTCTCCTTTAGCTCAACATCACTCCCGAGCCCTTCGATACATTCCCCTTTTATACCCAACCCCTCCCTGAGGGGTGGGGCCCCGGGGGATCATAACGACCGAATCGACCCCCCAGGGTGTCTGGCGCGGACGTCGCAGAGGGCACCTGCTCGTGCACTCATGTAGCCCCGCCTACTGTGTTTGTTTACCATAGGCTGCCATGCATAACGGGCTCTCTCTCTAACACCCCTACAGTAGTTTTTTGCTTCGTAGATTTTCTGCTTTATTTTTCGTACATATTTCGATTTAAAGCTTTCGTGACTGCAGGGATTCATCTTCTTGGTTCTTTCGGTAAAGTCACGTAGAAGGGAAGTAATAAAATAATAAAAATAAAACATAATAAAACAATTCTCACAACGTTTCGGCCACAACGCAAGCAGCCGTCCTCAGGCGAAGAATGAGAACATTATCAAGCTAGGAGCTTATATAGGTGTAGCGAGGAGGAGCGCCTTAACAAAAGAATGTGCATATGAAGAGGAATTTAGCATACCAATGGGCAATGAGTAGGAGGTGGGCGGAGGGGTTTCAAAGTCCCATTATGCCCATGCATTATGCAGGATCAACAGCACCACGGGGGGGCGCAAGGAACAGCGTTAATAAAGGAAAGGAATGTTAATGATATGTAGCTGCATTTACCAAACAACCACGTAGAAAACCAAAGTAAAAACTACATAAAAAACTAAAATATAAACTGATACTTACTATACTCTACAATAAGCTGAGTTACTAACAACAAATAATAAATTACAATTCTACGTCGTAAGAAGTATATAATATACTTCCATCTAAACTTTATTCTCTTAGCATATACAGTACTATATACTGCCATAGATAAACCCAACATTAAATTATATACTGTATTGCTGTAAACCACCCTATACTTTATACATTTTAATATAACACTATGTATTATTCAACTCACCCTAATGTGTATCGAAATGGTTTATTACGTCCTTCCAATGATTGCTAAGCCTGAATCCATCTTCTCGGTTAAAATTGTCTCTGTGTTTGTATATGTGGATCGCCTCATGAACGAATCTCTCATGATAGCCAGATGGCTTGCAGAGAACCTCCGTCTTGGAGAAGTCAATGTCATGTGAGCCCACTGAGTTGTAACAGTGGTCTGCCACGGCTGAGGTGTTTGTCCTACCGTGTTTTAGATCAGCTTTATGTTCACGAATGCGGTCTGAGACGTGTCGTTTGGTTTCCCCAATGTAACTGCTACCACAGAGGCAACTTAGTTTGTAGATGCCAGGGTACTGTATGTCTGGAATCACATCTTTTACAGACGGTACCAGATCACGGATTTTATGTACTGTGTTGAATCGGACCTGGATCTTGTGTTTAATCAGGATTTTGGAGATCTTTTTTGTGACCCCAGCAATGTAGGGTAAGGTGATGGTCTTGAAAGGCTCCTCAACAGGATCTTTCTTGATGGTTGGAGTGATGGCTTTGCGGATTGTGTAGTCGGAGTAACCATTAGCCTTAAGAGCTTGGCGTACGTGTTTGAGTTCACTGGAAATGTGTTCATGGTCGGAGATGCATTGGGCTCTATGATATAGAGTCTTGATGAGGGAATTCTTCTGGGATGGATGGTGGTGGGAATCCGGTTTTAGATAAGCATCCGTGTGGGTGGCTTTCCTGTAGACAGAGTGGCTCATTGAACCATCAGGTCTCCTTTTGATTAGGACATCCAAAAAGGGTAGCTTGCCATCATTTTCGACTTCCATGGTGAATCTGATGGCTGGGTGTATGGAATTGATGTGGCCGAGAAATTGGTCTAGAGCAGGCCGGCCATGTGGCCAGATGACAAAAGTATCGTCTACGTACCTCTTCCATAAGGTCGGGCGTAGAGTGGCAGTCTGGATGGCGTCCGTCTCAAATTTTTCCATGAAGATGTTGGCTACAACCGGAGATAGGGGGGAGCCCATTGGGGTGCCCTCAATTTGCTTGTAGAAGGTTCCATTCCAGGTGAAGTATGTATTGGTTAAGCAGTGTCTCACCAGGGGGGGTACCCCAGCATTTAGTCCTTGATGAACCAAGTCTTCAATGATTGACACCATCGCAATCATTGAAGACTTGGTTCATCAAGGACTAAATGCTGGGGTACCCCCCCTGGTGAGACACTGCTTAACCAATACATACTTCACCTGGAATGGAACCTTCTACAAGCAAATTGAGGGCACCCCAATGGGCTCCCCCCTATCTCCGGTTGTAGCCAACATCTTCATGGAAAAATTTGAGACGGACGCCATCCAGACTGCCACTCTACGCCCGACCTTATGGAAGAGGTACGTAGACGATACTTTTGTCATCTGGCCACATGGCCGGCCTGCTCTAGACCAATTTCTCGGCCACATCAATTCCATACACCCAGCCATCAGATTCACCATGGAAGTCGAAAATGATGGCAAGCTACCCTTTTTGGATGTCCTAATCAAAAGGAGACCTGATGGTTCAATGAGCCACTCTGTCTACAGGAAAGCCACCCACACGGATGCTTATCTAAAACCGGATTCCCACCACCATCCATCCCAGAAGAATTCCCTCATCAAGACTCTATATCATAGAGCCCAATGCATCTCCGACCATGAACACATTTCCAGTGAACTCAAACACGTACGCCAAGCTCTTAAGGCTAATGGTTACTCCGACTACACAATCCGCAAAGCCATCACTCCAACCATCAAGAAAGATCCTGTTGAGGAGCCTTTCAAGACCATCACCTTACCCTACATTGCTGGGGTCACAAAAAAGATCTCCAAAATCCTGATTAAACACAAGATCCAGGTCCGATTCAACACAGTACATAAAATCCGTGATCTGGTACCGTCTGTAAAAGATGTGATTCCAGACATACAGTACCCTGGCGTCTACAAACTAAGTTGCCTCTGTGGTAGCAGTTACATTGGGGAAACCAAACGACACGTCTCAGACCGCATTCGTGAACATAAAGCTGATCTAAAACACGGTAGGACAAACACCTCAGCCGTGGCAGACCACTGTTACAACTCAGTGGGCTCACATGACATTGACTTCTCCAAGACGGAGGTTCTCTGCAAGCCATCTGGCTATCATGAGAGATTCGTTCATGAGGCGATCCACATATACAAACACAGAGACAATTTTAACCGAGAAGATGGATTCAGGCTTAGCAATCATTGGAAGGACGTAATAAACCATTTCGATACACATTAGGGTGAGTTGAATAATACATAGTGTTATATTAAAATGTATAAAGTATAGGGTGGTTTACAGCAATACAGTATATAATTTAATGTTGGGTTTATCTATGGCAGTATATAGTACTGTATATGCTAAGAGAATAAAGTTTAGATGGAAGTATATTATATACTTCTTACGACGTAGAATTGTAATTTATTATTTGTTGTTAGTAACTCAGCTTATTGTAGAGTATAGTAAGTATCAGTGTATATTTTAGTTTTTTATGTAGTTTTTACTTTGGTTTTCTACGTGGTTGTTTGGTAAATGCAGCTACATATCATTAACATTCCTTTCCTTTATTAACGCTGTTCCTTGCGCCCCCCCGTGGTGCTGTTGATCCTGCATAATGCATGGGCATAATGGGACTTTGAAACCCCTCCGCCCACCTCCTACTCATTGCCCATTGGTATGCTAAATTCCTCTTCATATGCACATTCTTTTGTTAAGGCGCTCCTCCTCGCTACACCTATATAAGCTCCTAGCTTGATAATGTTCTCATTCTTCGCCTGAGGACGGCTGCTTGCGTTGTGGCCGAAACGTCGTGAGAATTGTTTTATTATGTTTTATTTTTATTATTTTATTACTTCCCTTCTACGTGACTTTACCGAAAGAACCAAGAAGTTTTCGTACATACTTTGCTATTCCAGGTCTCCCTTGCAAAAGGAGAATTTTGTCTCAACCGACCCTCTCATGCGGTGGCAAAAGTTCTTGTACGCGTCAACAACAGGCATCACATCATAGCCATCCCATCCGAGTTCAGTGCAAAATAACAAAATGGAAAGCTAAACGATCTCCCCGCTCAATTGTCGCACTGCTCTGCTGGCAGCGTGTGCCGGTGGTAATTCCACGTTCCCGTGACGGGGGACGGTCCGTCCGAACTGACTCGCCACGAGGTTTTCAAGGCACGCGCGGTTGAGAACGCCGACACGTACCGCCCTCTGCTGGCCCCCCCGGCGCGCTGCGTGTGTCCGCTGCGGGTATCGGGGCAGCGACCTCAGCTCAGAGGTCGCAAACGGGTTTTGATTCCTTACCCGTACCCGTACCCGGCCGCACCAGGGTCGCAATCGGGTACCCGTACCCTACCCGATACCCGGCTACCCGTACCCGGCCGGGTATCGGGTAGGGTACGGGTACCCGATTGCGACCTCTGGGATGAAGCCATGTTGCAGGCGCGGGTGGGTTGATTCTATGAACTTGAATTGTGAGAAGAGACAAGACGTTGGGAAATGAGTGACAAACGGTTACTCACCAGTGACTCAGGGCCTACCCGTACCCGTACCCGGCCGCACCAGGGTCGCAAACGGGTACCCGTACCCGGCCGGGTATGGGTATCGGGTACCCGATTGCGACCTCTGCCTCAGCTCCTCTCTCTCCAATGTCAATCCACTGCTGGATGAAGGCATCTCATCCGCCCCCCGCCCCGCCGCCCCCGCATCTTGTCGATCATTGGGCCATGCTTGACCATACTTCACCGCGGACCCGCTCGGGTAGTCCTCACCCACTGACGCTAGCCAGGAATCAAACGCAGGTCGCCGGGATGATAGTGCAATGTGACCAGTGGCGGGGGGGTGGCACGTGCCCCCCCAATGATCTCTAATTTCGATCGGATCATTGGGGTTTATTAGTAATAAATCGTAGTTGTTTTTTTTGTATATTTAATATTTTTTTAAAACCTATCTACGTGACTTTACCGAAAGATCCAAAGAATATGGAGTGGACCAATCCGTTTCTAAGACAATGCATCGTTATCAGAGCATGTTTATATTGTTTTCATGTTCACCGCAAGTACGTGTGGTTAACGCAGACACGATTCCTTGAAACAGGATTAGCGTTTGGTGTTTTAACCTCTTAACGCAGCTGTTGTATTGCCAGAAAGGCTAAAACCTCTTCTTATATTTTCATACCGGCAAAGAAATGTCCCACATTGTAGCTGCCCACACACCTGTGTATCACAACTCACTCAAACTCGTAATGTGCAATCAACCCTTCGTTATAATCCACTGCTCGATCAAGACCACTCCACACTGTGGTGGTGATTATTATTAAATCCTTTATATTAAGTTCACTTGCTTGCTTGCTTGCGCGCTTACGACCGTGCAAATCTTTCGGTAGTTTTTTAACCCACTTCCCGTGATCCAATCGAGCTGACATTTTGCACACAGACTCCGTTGTGCGTGACAATGTATTTTCGTGAAAACATTTTTCCAAAATTTTCCACTTTTTAGGAACATTTTTTTTTCATATTTAATTTAAAATACCAATGTGATAAAAATGAAACTCTTACTCAAGAAAAACAGAAATGAATAATAAAATAAAACCTATGCCACGCATATAAAGGATTTATAGTGAAAAACTTTGTTTTTACGGGTTAATTTTTTTTTATTTAGAAGCAGACTTCAACGACGTTTGGTGAATGCCGAGTTGGTACATCTGGGGGACGGGGGGACGGGGGGAGAGAGGTGCACACGGACCGGTTCGGATATCACGGTCGGGAGTCGAACTCGGCAGAGGTTTTTTTTTTAAACGACTCGGATACATTTCATGTCAGCGGTGTAACATGTTTTGATTTCGTGCGTTTGCCATTCAAAATGAATTGTCTTTAATTACAGTTTTCCATACGCACATGGCTCAACATGCGGTAATTATACCCAATGGCATGCAGGTGTGTGGGGGGGGACAACCCGTTTAGTCGGAGCGAGCGGTGGTGCAGCGGTGAGCGCACTGAACCAAACCTGGACACATTTGCCCCCTTCAACCAGCCTGCTCTGACCAGCGTGTTGTGGTGTGGTATGGGTGGTGTGGTATGGGTGGTGTGGTATGGGTGGTGTGGTATGGGTGGTGTGGTATGGGATGGTGTGGTGTGGGTGGTGTGGTATGGGTGGTGTGGTATGGGTGGTGTGGTATGGGTTGTGTGGGTGATGTGGTGCGGGTGGTGTGGTATGGGTGGTGTGGGTGATGTGGTGCGGGTGGTGTGGTGTGGGTGGGGTGGTGTGGTGTGGGTGGGGTGATGTGGGTGGTGTGGTATGGGGTGGTGTAGTATGGGTGGTCTGGTATGGGTGGTGTGGTTTGGGTGGTGTGGTATGGGTGGTGTGATATGGGTGGTGTGATATGGGTGGTGTGGTATGGGATGGTGTGATGTGGGTGGTGTGGTGTGGGTGGTGTAGTATGGGGTGGTGTAGTATGGGGTGGTGAAATATGGGTGCCCCCCCCCCCGGCGTGCGTTGGGGTAGGCCTTCATCCAGCAGTGGACTGACACTGGCCCACTGTGTTATTTCAACGACAGACACAAACACACACGCACCGCGTACGTAGCACGGTTGGCCACGTTCGGTACAAACGATGTTCAGCACGTTGCAATACGATCATTGAAACGATCTTTAGTTGTTGAAAGCGACTATTTCCCCCCGAGTGAAAATGGCACGTGGCTGAGCGCGTGGACTCGACTCTGGCCACGTGTACAAAAAACAATACGGATTCGTGTTGCAGCCAGCACGTGGGTGTGCGTGGTCGGCTTACGCGTGCCAATGCACGTGCATTTGGTACAAGTTATTCCCTCGATATTCGCGAGGGATACGTTCTGTAGACGCTGGTGTGGTGGAGCGGTGGTGGAGCGGTGGTGGAGCGGTGGTGGAGCGGTGGTGGAGCGGTGGTGGAGCGGTGGTGGAGCGGTGGTGGAGCGGTGGTGGAGCGGTGGTGGAGCGGTTAGCGCTACGCTGCGCTCCGAACCAAGGGTGGCCCAGTCGGGTTTTTTTACAATCGGGTTTAATTGTCTTTCTATATTAAACCAGATCATCTGAGATTGGGAAAAATCCGGTTTAATTGGTTCTAATTGCAGAACCGCACTTGTCAACGATGGGCTTCATCCATTCCAAGCTAAGGAACTCACTGGCGGTGCCCACGATTGTGGAGGAGAAGCTCGTGTTCATCACGACCAACCTGCCCGCCGCATTCTACGACTACCCCCCGTGCCCCACGGCCCCCCGAGTACGATAGCAGCACCGACGAGGAAGCAGCCTAAGCCTTGGATCAGAGTTTCGTATTCATTAAACCGGGCTTTAATACCCCGAAATCGGGTTTAATTGTATTAAAGAAAAAAACCCGATGCCTGCCGCTGGAAAAATCGGGTTTTTTCCACCCACGCTCCGAACCTGCCGTCCCCAGTTCGATTCCCGCTCACGGCCAACACCGCAGCGACGATTATCTGAACCGGTCTTGGGCATCCCCAAGGTCGACTCGGCTTTAAACATGAGTACTTGGTGCGGTGTGTAAACATCGTCACTAGTGAGACAAAGGCGGCCGGGTGTGGTGCTGGCCACCCACCCCCTCGTGTGCCGTGCCGGCCTTCATAGGTGCTCGCCAACAGCACTTGTCCCAAAAGTCTGTTAAGGCTATAGGGGGGATCTTTGTATTTTTGTTTGGAACACACGTTTGGTAAGTGTTTGTTTGGAACACGCGTGTGTGTTTTTTAACACGCGTGTGTGTTTATAACACGTGTGTTATAAACACGTGTGTGTGTGTGTTTGTAACATGTGTGTATTTGGAACACGTGTGTGTGTGTGCGTTTGGAACACGTGTGCGTCAAAACTCGGTGTGTATGGAAGCCGCATTATCTTTCAAACGCCGGTGGTGGTTTGCCCGGCTGTATTGGGACCACGTGCGATGTGTTGGAGGCCACGTGGCAGATTGCCCGCCACGTGTGAGACACGTGTAACAGTGTGATGCCAACAGGTGTGTGTGTGCGTGCGTGAAACACCTACGCACGTGTATTGGAGACACGTGTGTGTGTTGTGTGAGAGAGGCGCGTGGTTAAACATGTTTGACAAACACGTGTTCATACCTGTCAACCCCTTTTGTCAGTGCTCTCTACCTGATTACAGACCACTTCAGACCTCATTGGTCACCCCGTGCCCCTTATACATCTCAACGTTCATCCCACAAAGTCCCATTACAAGGGAGACACACACATAGACAATCACCACGAGCAGACTCACCACAACACTCACCACTACAAACCTGTCAACCCCTTATCAGTGCCCTACCTTATTACAGACCACTTCAGACCTCATTGGTCACCCCGTGCCCTTTATAAATTTCAACGTTCATCCCGCAAAGTCCCATCACAAGGAGAGAAACACAAACAAATAGACAACTTTCTTGTTGTTGCTGCCCGTATTGAAACGGCTGTACGTCACGTGGACCAGAAAACTCAATCTCCCTGCACAAGAGTTCGGGTTTCAACCAGATGCGTCCGACAGGTCTGCGCGTGCTTGAGAATAGTTTGTAAAACGTTCAGACAGACAGACGTCGTCACCAAATCACGCGCCTTCAAAGACGGCCACGACAGCGCGCGCTTTCAGAAGCGCTTCAGCGACCGTCTGGAACGCTCTTCCGATATCGGGAAGCCGCCGGAGACGTGCACTTTTGAATCGTATCTCCTGTTTACAGCCCTGAATGTGTAAATTCTACATTCCTGTGATGGGGACGAGTCTATCCACAGGACGACCACTGGTCCTCACTTTGTGGACCCTGGGGGGATGACGATGATGATGATGATGGGCTGAGTCAACCCCCCGCCAGGACTTCAACTCGTGACCTTCAGAGCCCCAACCCATCACTCCTCCATGGTTAGTCCACAGTGGTCGTCCCATGGACAGCCTGGCCCTGTTATAGGAATGTGGAATTTCCACCACGTAATCAGGGCCATTAATTGTTTGAGCATGGGGACCTACCTGGACTTTGACACGACGCAATGTTTGTTGATTATTACTTAAATAACAGCGTAACACAGCCGTGACATGGAGCAGATGTCTCCAGGTGGCACGTGACTTGCACCATCTTCCGGCGTGTGCAATGTTACCTCCGTGGGTCAACGTCTGACACAAGGTGATGTTGCGATGCCCCAACTGTGGCAGTTCCAATAGAGAATCTTACTTCTCCCGTGAGAAGACGCTGATAGCACAACGGCAATATGATGGGGTGAGAGAGTTTGCAAACCCACACGCAGCGATCGGTGACGTTCGTAAACGGAGCAGTCTCCGGATGAACGCGATGCTTCAGGACATCGGCACGGCCTGTTTGCGTTGAGTTCGTCGTCCTTACACCCGCACCTCTGATTAGTGCGGTTGGCTACGTACGGTGCGAAAGAAGTTCAAAATACTGTACACACAAGCGTGATGCCGAGCCTGGACCACAGTGCACAGCAGGCAGGAGGAGGCTGCTGCACTCCGTGGTGGGTGGCAAATGCGTTGTTGTATTGCACTGCTATGCTCCCACGTCGATGTTCCTCCAACTTCGCCGATCCGCGCTGACCCAGTGTGGACAAGTAGGAGTGGGGGAGGACGGGGGGGGGGGGTAATCAGAAGTGTCCTGACGAAAGGCTGTACACGGACATGGCACGTTTGTCCAGGTGTACAGGTGTCAGACAAATGCCCGACACCTTTGTGTGTGTGTGCCAGAGCGAGGCACGTGCGTCACAGGTGTTCGTATTTTGAGACAGGCGTGTAGAGTACTAGGAAAACGCGTGCGCGTGTGTGCGTGTGACACGTGCATGTGTGCGTGTGCGTGCATGTGTGCGTGCGTGTGTGCGTGTGCGTGCGTGCATGTGTACGTGTGTGTGCGTGCGTGTGTGCGTGTGCGTGCGTGTGTGTGACACGCGTGTGTGTGTGTGCGTATGACACGCGTGCGTGTGTGTGCGTGTGTGACACGCGTGCGTGTGTGTGCGTGTGTGTGCGTGTGTGTGCATGTGTGTGTGCGTGTGACACGTGTGCGCGTGTGCGTGCGTGTGTGTGACACGCGTGTGTGTGTGTGCGTGCGTATGACACGCGTGCGTGTGTGTGTGCGTGTGTGTGCGTGTGTGTGCGTGTGTGTGCGCGTGTGTGTGCGTGTGTGTGCGTGTGTGTGTGCGTGTGTGCGTGCGTGTGACACGCGTGTGGCGGCCAACACCATCGATAGCGATTATCTGAACCGGTCACGGGCCTCCCCGAGCTATTTATATAGCAGTGGATTAACAAAGGCGACTAGCACGAGTGAGCTGTAATATACAGGCGTGTGTACTACAGCGTGTGTGAGATTACATCGGTATTGTGCGTGTGGGTGGGAAGCGGTGGTACAACGGACAGCGCGTCGCGCTACGGACCCGGCGACCTGAGTTCGATTCCCGCACGCCAGGGTGCCCCCCGTTATAACGCCAGGGTGCCCCCCGTTATAACGCCAGGGTGCCCCCCGTTATAACGCCAGGGTGCCCCCCGTTATAACGCCAGGGTGCCCCCCGTTATAACACCAGGGTGCCCCCCGTTATAATATAATAATGCCAAGGCCCCCCCCCCCCCCCCCCCCCCGTTACACGCTACGGGCAGATTACGAATTTAAAAAGCTGAGAGAGCGAGCGAGCGAGAGAGAGAGAAAAAAAGCAAATAAACTTGATATGCATGACGATTTAAGTTACGGAGTTTGAATAAGGGTAAAAATGGAAAGTTCCTGGCACAAAAGCCACATACTCGTGCGTTCACTTACTCACTTATTTAGGACCTGGCATTCGTTTTGGCTGAATATTTGTCAGGTGGTTGGGAAAGAAAGTATTTGTGAAAACACTCTGCAGCCTGTTCACCAGCCCGTACACCAACCTGTACACACGATCCTGGTGTACACCAGCCTGCACATCAGGCTGTACACCAGGCTGGTGTACACCAGCATGTATACCAGCATGTACACCAGCTTGTACACCAGGCTGGTGTACACCAGCATGTACAACAGCATGTACACCAGCTTGTACACCAGCATGTACACCAGCTTGTACACCAGCTTGTACACCAACTTGTACACCAGCTTGTACACCAGCATGTACACCAACTTGTACACCAGCTTGTACACCAGCCTGTACACCAACTTGTACACCAGCATGTACACCAGCTTGTACACCAGCATGAACACCAGCTTGTACACCAGCTTGTACACCAGCTTGTACACCAGCATGTACACCAGCTTGCACACCAGCTTGTACACCAGCTTGTACACCAGCTTGTACACCAGCATGTACACCAGCTTGTACACCAGCATGTACACCAGCATGTACACCAGCATGTACACCAGCATGTACACCAGCATGTACACCAGCTTGTACACCAGCATGTACACCAGCATGTACACCAGCATGTACACCAGCTTGCACACCAGCTTGTACACCAGCTTGTACACCAGCTTGTACACCAGCATGTACACCAGCTTGTACACCAGCATGTACACCAGCTTGTACACCAGCATGTACACCAGCATGTACACCAGCATGTACACCAGCTTGTACACCAGCATGTACACCAGCATGTACACCAGCATGTACACCAGCTTGCACACCAGCTTGTACACCAGCTTGTACACCAGCTTGTACACCAGCATGTACACCAGCTTGTACACCAGCATGTACACCAGCATGTACACCAGCTTGTACACCAGCATGTACACCAGCTTGTACACCAGCTTGTACACCAGCATGTACACCAGCATGTACACCAGCTTGTACACCAGCATGTACACCAGCATGTACACCAGCATGTACACCAGCTTGTACACCAGCATGTACACCAGCTTGTACACCAGCTTGTACACCAGCATGTACACCAGCTTGTACACCAGCTTGTACACCAACCTGTACACCAGCTTGTACACCAGCCTGTACACCAGCATGTACACCAGCTTGTACACCAGCCTGTACACCAGCTTGTACACCAGCTTGTACACCAACCTGTACACCAGCATGTACACCAGCATGTACACCAGCATGTACACCAGCTTGTACACCAGCATGTACACCAACCTGTACACCAGCATGTACACCAGCCTGTACACCAGCATGTACACCAGCTTGTACACCAGCATGTACACCAACCTGTACACCAGCTTGTACACCAGCCTGTACACCAGCATGTACACCAGCCTGTACACCAGCCTGTACACCAGCCTGTACACCAGCATGTACACCAGCCTGTACACCAGCTTGTACACCAGCTTGTACACCAGCATGTACACCAGCATGTACACCAGCTTGTACACCAGCATGTACACCAACCTGTACACCAGCATGTACACCAGCCTGTACACCAGCATGTACACCAGCTTGTACACCAGCATGTACACCAACCTGTACACCAGCTTGTACACCAGCCTGTACACCAGCATGTACACCAGCCTGTACACCAGCATGTACACCAGCCTGTACACCAGCTTGTACACCAGCTTGTACACCAGCATGTACACCAGCCTGTACACCAGCATGTACACCAGCATGTACACCAGCTTGTACACCAGCATGTACACCAGCATGTACACCAGCTTGTACACCAGCATGTACACCAGCATGTACACCAGCTTGTACACCAGCATGTACACCAGCATGTACACCAGCATGTACACCAGCATGTACACCAGCTTGTACACCAGCATGTACACCAGCATGTACACCAGCATGTACACCAGCATGTACACCAGCATGTACACCAGCATGTACACCAGCATGTACACCAGATTGTACACCAGCTTGTACACCAGCATGTACACCAGCATGTACACCAGCTTGTACACCAGCATGTACACCAGCATGTACACCAGCATGTACACCAGCTTGTACACCAGCATGTACACCAGCATGTACACCAGATTGTACACCAGCATGTACACCAGCATGTACACCAGCTTGTACACCAGCTTGTACACCAGCATGTACACCAGCTTGTACACCAGCATGTACACCAACCTGTACACACCAGCTTGTACACCAGCATGTACACCAACCTGTACACCAACCTGTACACCAGCATGTACACCAGCTTGTACACCAGCTTGTACACCAGCATGTACACCAACCTGTACACCAACCTGTACACCAGCATGTACACCAGCTTGTACACCAGCTTGTACACCAGCATGTACACCAACCTGTACACCAACCTGTACACCAGCTTGTACACCAGCTTGTACACCAGCTTGTACACCAGCATGTACACCAGCATGTACACCAACCTGTACACACCAGCTTGTACACCAGCATGTACACCAACCTGTACACCAACCTGTACACCAGCATGTACACCAGCTTGTACACCAGCATGTACACACCAGCTTGTACACCAACCTGTACACACCAACCTGTACACCAACCTGTACACCAGCATGTACACCAGCATGTACACACCAGGCTGTACACCAGCATGTACACCAACCTGTATACACCAGCTTGTACACCAGCATGTACACCAGCATGTACACACCAACCTGTACACCAACCTGTACACCAACCTGTATACACCAGCTTGTACACCAGCATGTACACCAGCATGTACACACCAGGCTGTACACCAGCTTGTACACCAGGCCGTACAGGCACTCCAGCCTCTTCCGACATGACTCCCGAACACATTTGAGCAGAGTCGGTCTGGTTTCCGATGCGACTTGGCGTGCCGCTTGTCATGCTCGAGTGTTTTGTCGATATCCGTCCGTTAAGCCGTGTTAACCACGGCTGACGAAGGGGGGGGGGTAGAAACACATCGGCAAGCGGTGTTTCTACCGATGCTACCGTCATCGGGAAAAGAAGGTCTCGATTTACGCCGATCCGATTTCACAACGCTGGGTTTACATTTTAACGCGGGGACCGTCTGTATTTCTTTAGCTGCGACTGTCGTGGAGATGGGGGGGAGGGGCAGTCAGAGGCAGAGGAGGATCCAGAGGAGCCTGGACCAGAGGTCGCAACCGGGTACCCGATACCCGTACCCTACCCGATACCCGGCTACCCGTACCCGGCCGGGTACGGGTAGCCGTTTGCGACCCTGGTGCGGCCGGGCACGGGTAGACCGTGAGTCACTGGTGAGTCACCGTTTGTCACTCATTTCCCAACGTCTTGTCTCTTCTCACAATTCAAGTTCCTAGAATCAACCCCCCCGCGCCTGCAACATGGCTTCATCCCAGAGGTCGCAATCAGGTACCCGATACCCGTACCCGTTTGCGACCCTGGTGCGGCCGGGTACGGGTACGTGTAAGGAATCAAAACCTGTTTACGACCTCTGACCTGGACTCGAGTAGGTACAGGGCGTCAACAGCACAGGTGACAGCAGGGGCATCAGGAGCAGCAGCAGCAGAGTAGGTCACTCGCTCCCTACTTGGCTGTTGGAATGAGGAGCCATCATTGAAAGGAGTAAAGCCAGAGCAGAGGGCAGCAGAGGGCAGCAGAGCACGTGAAGGAGAGAGGCAGGCGGGAGGCGGGCGGGAGTGAGTGAGTCCACCGAGGACGCAGTCGTTGACTTGGTATTGAGACCGGGGGGAGGGGGGGCAGTGCAATAGAGGATTGAGAACGTATTAGAGTCAAAGGCGGACGACCTCGTCATAGCACGCCGATGACCACTGTTTCATTGCTTTTATGGCTTTATTTTTGGTGATTTTTGAAAAGTTTTTCGGTTTGGCCATGTTTGTTTGTTGTAGTACAGAGTTAGACTGATGGCCTTAATCTAAGTTGTCTTGTGCGTGTTGTTGTTTGACTTGCATCCCACTGGGATTTTTGCACACAGCGTTGGTGTACGGTGTTTTCTGCAATATTTTGTTGTCTTTTCTTGGATTTTCTGTTTGCACTTAGTCACTTTAAGATGTTCTCTTGTTCATATTTTTGTTTTTTTGTTTGTTGCGGTTGCACCCGATTCAAGAGCCGAATGGCTCACAGGGCTATACACCTAATAAATGAAACTTGAAAAACTTGAAACTTGATGGCATCGCTGAGGACATCGCTTTGGACGCAACTTACACGCATTTGAATGCGACATCGATGCGGGAACATCAACCAGAGGACTGTGATTTGTTTTTTTTTACGATCAAACCATTCCCATATAACCTCTGTCCACATCAAAGTGGCAGAGCTGTTCCGTGTGTGTGCATATACTGTATATATACTGTGTGTATATACTGTGTATATACTGCAAAGAGGTCGTCTCCCGTCAATAGTAACCGTTTTTCTTTTCTTAATTCTCAGAGCCTGAATAAAGCGACGGTGGTCGTAGCGGCGATGGGAATGGTGGTGGTGGCATCTGGTGATGATGCTGATGACGCTGATGCTAGTGGTGGTGGTGGTGGCAGTGAGAGTGGTGGTGGCATATATAGTGACGGTGGCTGGAGATACTGGTGGTGGCAGTGGTGGTGGTGTCGGTAGTGGTGGTGTCATATGGTGGTGGTGGTGTCGGTAGTGGTGGTGTCATATGGTGGTGGTGGTGTCATATGGTGGTGGTGTCATATGGTGGTGTCGGTAGTGGTGGTGTCATATGGTGGTGGTGGTGTCGGTGGTGGTGGTGTCATATGGTGGTGTCATATGGTGGTGTCGGTAGTGGTGGTGTCATATGGTGGTGGTGTCATATGGTGGTGGTGTCATATGGTGGTGTCGGTAGTGGTGGTGTCATATGGTGGTGGTGGTGTCGGTAGTAGTGGTGTCATGTGGTGGTGGTGTCGGTAGTGGTGGTGGTGTCGGTGGTGGTGGTGTCGGTGGTGGTGGTGTCATATGCTGGTGTCGGTAGTGGTGGTGTCATATGGTGGTGGTGGTGTCATATGGTGGTGGTGTCATATGGTGGTGTCATATGGTGGTGGTGGTGTCATATGGTGGTGTCATGTGGTGGTGTCGGTAGTGGTGGTGTCGGTGGTGATGACGACCACGTCTATGGTTGTGGCGGCCGTGATCACCCAGTGTGTTTAAAAAAAATCCAAACGGACTCCGAAAAAAAACCCACCAAAGCACAACTGCCCCCCCCCCGTTTGGCTCTTCAATCAGACGGTGATTGGGGGGGGGGGGGTCGTGGCAGCGGGGGGCCCACTGGGGGGCCCCCACTGGGGGGAGCGGAGGAGGAGGAACACGTGCCGCGGCTCGGCCTGCTGCACAGGTTACGCGCAGACGCGCAATTTACTGTACAGGAAGCGCGCTCACGTGGAAGTCATTAGAAGGAGAACTTTCTGCGGGCGAGGGAGCGAGCGAGCGAGGGAGCAGAAATAAATAAGCAGCGAGAGAGAGAGAGTGAGAGAGAGAGAGTGTCGCACGCGATGGTGCGCAACTCCATCGCGGACGTCCACTTTTTGTTTTCTTCCCGTAGCTCGTCTTCATCTGCGCTGTGCACGCGCGCACGCACAGACCCCCACCCCCCACCACCCCCAACACCCACCCCCACACCACCATCCCACAAGCCCACCAGCACCACAACCCCACCACCACCCCACCCCCGCCACCACCCCACCCCCCACACCACCACCACCCCCACACTACCATCCCACAAGCCCACCACCACCACAACCCCACCACCCCAACACCACCACAACCCCACCACCCCCCTCCCCCCACCACCACCCCCACCACCACCACCATCCCTCTGTAGCCTCAACAGACTGGTGGGTGGGTGGGTGAGTGGAGGGAAAACTTGTGAAGGCCGGCACGGCACACGAGGGGAGGTTGGGTGGGGGTGGCCGGCCAGCACCACGCGCGACCGCCTTTGTCTCCCCGGTGGCGATGTTCGCACACCGCACCAGGGGCTCATTTGAGGCCGAGTCGAGATACGGGGATGGAGGCCCCAGAACCGGTTCAGATAACCATCGCCGGCGTCGGTGGTGGCCGTGTGTGGGAATCCAACTCGGGTCACCGGGGTCGCAGTGCAGGGCGCTAACCGAAACGCTACTGCTCGCCACACACACGTAGGCACACACAGGCACACACACGCACACACACACACGCACACACAGGCACACACACGCACACACAGGCACACACACACGCATGCACAGGCACGCGTGTGTGTGTGTGCACACGCATTTAGACACCCGCAAGGACACACTGACACACTCGTACACACACACAAAGACAGAGATCCCTGCATAGCCTTCAACAAACTGCTGGGGCAAGTGCCGTCAGCGAGCACCTAAAACACTCACACGCACACACAGATACACGCAGTCATGCATACGTCTTAAAGCACGTACATATGCATGCAGAGGCTGAGACACACACACACACCCCAATGCACACGCACATACACACACGCACGTACACACACGCATCAACTCTCACACGCACGCACACACACACACGGCCTCTGCTCTGCCACCCATACGGGATGAATGGTTTTCATTAAGAGGAACAGAGCGTCCACGTTTGCCAACTCAGCTTCTTAGGGGAGCAGCTATTGAGGCTGCATCTATTGTAGAGGAGCAATAGCACTTGTGGTTTTCATCCAACAAATATACGGGGTTTTTTAAAAATTTCCACACACATGCAGCCGCATTACGAGCCTGACGACAAAACTTCGATTCCCGGACCCACGGCAAACCTCGGCGGCGAGTGGCATCTGCACCGATCCTGGGCACCGACATCACCGCCCTGTGCTCACCGGCGTGGTGAAGATATGGGTCGAACAACTCTCGTCAGCCGACAGGGCATGGAAATGGTTTTCATCCAGCAGTGGATTGGCAAAAGCGCCGTTAATATGAAGGGTGCCGCCGGGCTAAAGTGTGTCCGCATAAGAGAACGCGGAATTCAATACGCGCGGAAAAAGAGCAGTGATTATTTCACGATCGCATTGTATTCGCAAATTCATGGGGAGGATACAGTGCGGTTTGTACATCTGCGTGGCTCCTCCTTAGAGGTGCGAGTTAAAAAATCTCAGCCACAGATCATCCCCATCATAGTCATCTTCATTATCATCATCACAGTTTCCGTCGTCATCATTATCATAATCGTGACCTTCGTAATCACTCCGGGGTTGTGACAAAGGCCGGCAAGACCTGACGTGGTGGTGGTGGTGGCGATCGTCTAACGCAGGAGACCGGTCACGGCCATAGGAATGTGGAATTTCAAACGCAGCTTGCGCGCAGTTCAGCGGCCCTGTGCTCGCGCGGGCACCAAAATTTGACTTTCATTTATACTGCATGAGGAATCCGATGAGCGATGAAGCTCTTTTGCACAGATGTCCAGCAGGGTGCATTTCAGAACGTTACAACAACAATCAAGATACAACAACACGACAGTAGTGTAAAGTATAGGAAAGGTAGGCAAGTCACTAAAAATATATACGAATAAAACTGAACTATTATATTTTATCTTACCAGGTAAAAGCCCACTGAGCTATTCGCTTCTTTTTCAGAAGCGACCTGGCCACAAATGATACTCCTTACTATTTCACTACTATACTACTATATTCTTGGTCCTTTCGGTAAAGTCACGTAGAAGGGAAATAATAAAATAATAAAAATATAAAACAATACGAATGCTCACGACGTTTCGACTGCAACACAAGCAATCATCATCAGCTGTGAAATCCACAGCAAGAAAAAATACTATACTACTTCGATTTAAAGCTTTCGTGACTGCAGGGATTCATCTTCTTATTCTCAGGTTTTTTCGGTAAAGTCACGTAGGTAAAACATTAAAAGTAATGAAAGTAAAATAAAACAAAACAAAAATAAAAATAAAATTCACGACGTTTCGGAGGCAACACAAGTCTCCGTCATCAGGTGGGACCGTCACAGCCAGATTAGCTGCATCAAGTGAAGCAATGATTCAAGATGTAATCCCTCATAAGCAAGTTGAAGGGGGGAGGAGAGGGGGGGGGGAGTTCATCAGAATGTGGTAGCCAATTAATGGAACGTATCGGGAGGGAGGGGGGGTTTGGAGGGGGAGGGAGCCAACAAAACATTTGGCGACGGCTTGGACGCGGCTGCTGCGCACGCCAGTAATCACTGGAAAGATGTTATTAACCACGCAAAAAAGACTTAATTACACTTTTTGGACCATCTTATCTGACAGGCACTATTTTAATTTACTTCACCGAGTGTTAACATCCCCAGTTATTTTTAACAGTACTCTCCTCATTTTTCAGCCTGCATTGGTATAAACATGGGCATTTTCGTTCCTTTGTTCTATCATGTGTATCAGACCTCCCCTCCCCCCTTTCTGCCCATTGTGTTGGCGTGCGCAGCAGCCGCGTCCAAGCCGTCGCCAAATGTTTTGTTGGCTCCCTCCCCCTCCAAACCCCCCCTCCCTCCCGATACGTTCCATTAATTGGCTACCACATTCTGATGAACTCCCCCCCCCCCTCTCCTCCCCCCTTCAACTTGCTTATGAGGGATTACATCTTGAATCATTGCTTCACTTGATGCAGCTAATCTGGCTGTGACGGTCCCACCTGATGACGGAGACTTGTGTTGCCTCCGAAACGTCGTGAATTTTATTTTTATTTTTGTTTTGTTTTATTTTACTTTCATTACTTTTAATGTTTTACCTACGTGACTTTACCGAAAAAACCTGAGAATATGAATCATTGCAGTCACGAAAGCTTCAAATCTAGAATTCATCTTCTTGCTTCTTTTGGTAAAGTCACGTAGAAGGGAAATAATAAAATAATAAAAATAAAACAACGTCGTGAGAATTAGTTTATTATGTTTTATTTGTATTATTTTATTATTTCCCTTCTACGTGACTTTACCGAAAGAACCAAGAAGATACTATACCACGATTACGAGGATTTACAATTAAATATTGTTTTACCAGGTAAGGCCCACTGACCTACGTAGCTTCTTTGTTTTTCAGAAGCGACCTGCCCATGACAAATGACGGCTCAACGAAAGTGGCTTCATCGTCGCGTGGAAATGTACAACGCCACGTTTCGATTTAAAGCGTTCGTGACTGCAGGGATTCATCTTCTTGGTTCTTTCGGTAAAGTCACGTAGACAGACCTGTTCTCCACCTGAGGACGGCTACTTGCGTTGTGGCCGAAACGTCGTGAGAATTATTTTATTATGTTTTATTTTTATTATTTCCATTCTACGTGACTTTACCGAAAGAACCAAGAAGATGAACGCCACGTTTGTGCGAGTAAACGCGTTTTCCCCCTTTCGCCAAAAGTCCTCCCCAGTGGGCAACGCGAGGAAGGATGTTGCGGAATATTTTTTTTTGCTTTTGCAAATGTTCATACGAAATGTCCTCCTCTGCAAAAGTAGTTTTGGGATCCTGGCGCAATGGTAACAATAGCCATCTTCTCTCTCTCTTTCTCTTTCTCTCGCCCCCCCCAACAACAACAACAATCACGACAACGATCGAACGCTGGCACCCTGCGCCGTGCATTCTTATTGAAGACAAATAACGTTTATTTCATCATTCTTACTGGCCTTCCGGAGTAACGCTACCCAGCAGAATTCACTTAACCCTGGACCAGTTTCAACCTTCTGGCTCTCATCAGCAGAGTTTGGCCCATTAAACAAATACTGCTGTGTTGCCAGATGTTATTCGTATAAGCGTTCCATCTTCCTGTTTCAGTATATATTTTGTTAAACCAATATTCTACAAAAACTAATTCTGGGATTTTGTATCGCATTCATCATCATCATCGTGGTCATCGGCCGTGATCTATCGACTGCTGGATGAAGGGCTCCTTAAGCTGTTGCCACCTCTCATGGAACTCTTGCGATGCCACAATCACTCTACTTCCTACTGGCACACGTACGTACGACATTCTACCGGCATACACACGTATGAAATGCTACTGGCACACACACACATACAAACCTACTGGCATGCTCGTGCGCAAATCCTCCTGTCACAAATGGCATACATATGTTCACAATGCTACTGTCACACATACGTTTACAATTTACACAATGCTACTTGCACACAAACATGATCTTATTGGCACACATACACACAATCCTACCCGCGCACATACACAATATTATTGGCACATATTATTTGGTTCTTTCGGTATAGTCATGTAGAATAAAAATAAAAATATTAAAATAAAAAATAACCACGACGTTTCGATCGCAACACAAGCGGTCGTCATCAGGAAAAGGGGGTTAGCCTCCAAAGGCAAACTGTTTGTAAAGGTTTAAAATGGGCGTAGCCCAAGTGACAGCATCATGGGCGGGACAGCTAATGTTAATGTACGTGATGGGCGATGGCGGGCGTTGGTGGAAGCCCACCACCTGTACCATCACCACCCACCATCACCTCAAGCAGCAACCTCCACCGTCAACAGCGTGTGTAAAGCGAGGCGCAATGAATTCTACGCGACTTTACCGAAAGAACCAAGGAATATGAACGCCTGCAGATCGAAAATGTTCTCGGTCGAAATTATTGGCACATGTACAGACACAATCCTACACAATCCCACTCACACTCTACGACGGCCGTGTATCCCACGCAAATGCGTGGGCAGTGCTGGTCTTTGCATAATGAATAAAATACAATTATTTTAGTCCATCGGCCTAAGGGTCAACTAGACTGTAACCCAGTACATGCTGAATGTGATCAGAATGAGCCGGCAAGGGCAGGCGCGATGGTTTTCGCCCGTGATCCAGCGCTTCGGAAGTGCAGGCGATGAACTCCGCACGGGTCGATTCATCGGGTCAGTTAAGCGGCCAGCCCGTTGTGACGCGTGGTGGCCTGTACAAGGCAGTGCAGCAAGTAGGCTGCAAGCCCACGTGACGTATTTTTGAATGCTGCTCGAGTGTAAGTGGGAGCTTTTTTCTGGGCACTCTGGTTTCCTGCCACGTAAAAAAGGAAAAAACTCGGCCCCATCATCAAATTCAGGGCAGCTAAAACAAGCACCACTCGGTGGTAAATAAACAGCCGTCGTACTCTTGGGAGCACGGCTCCTGTCACAAAAATGCGGAATTCCCACCGATGACTCGGAGCTACCGAGTGAGACGATGGTGGCAACAGCGGCTCTGTCGCTGTGCACGGAGACACTCGCACCTGACGTTCACGCAAAACGACTCGAGCGTGTCTCACTCACGGTCCGGTAACAAGGGGCACCACGGTGGCGAGATGTTATCTCCCTCGCCTGGTATGCTGGAGGTCGATCCCGACCCTGACACCGGCTGTATATTTGGAGTTTGCGCGTCGCCCTCTCCCCATGGTCGCGTGGATTTTTCTCCGGGTCCTCCGGGTTTTTCCCCCTTCCATGGTTAGAATCAACATCACGCGTTTGGAATATTTTGCCTGTTTGTACATTTCCACGCGATGATGAAGCCACTTCTCGCTGGGGCTATTATTGGTGATGGCTAGGTCGCTTCCCACAAAAGAGCTATGTAGCTCAGTGGTCCTTACCTGGAAGAATAAAAAAAAGTTGCTTTAATAGTTTAAAACTTCGTGGTGGGGCTGGCGCACAGACGCACTTTCAAAAGCAGACTGCGGCACTTGGGAGGACGGAGCGTCGCGTGAAACTGTCACGGCTCATTGTAATGCAACGCAGTTGGCTTCCTCCTCCGAAGGTAGCATCGCCGGTTTATAGGTCGCACATGTTGCGGCGTTATTAATGCCAGACCGCAAAAAAAAAAAGAAAAAAAAATCACAAACAGAGATTCGTGCGGAGGAGGGCAGGTGATTGGGAACAAAAAAGGCTGGAAACCATATTTCTATTTTAATAAAAAACACACAAAAAACCTCGAAAACCGCGAGACATGTCTGTCAGAACTCACGGGAAACATCTTATCAGCCCGCGACCTGCGGACCAGGTGTTGGGAGGCAACCGAGGTCGCCGTTAACCAGCCGCAGACAGAACATCAATCGCGCGCCGCCGTGTGCCCCTCTCCTTCAGCGGGCGAGAGCCCATTGAGACCCAAACCGTTTGGGGTCCATTGCACGGAGAGCCGGGGAAGAGAAAAAAAACCCCACTGTTATGTAAGCGACCACAGCGGTGACCATTTACCCTCACCGGAACTCTGACCCCCCCCTCCCCCTATTAATTCAATGAATAATCGCGATCCCATTTATGGGGGGCTTGTGTTGTTGTTTTACATCGTGATGGGCGTAGTGGCCACTTGGCGGCTGCAGGGGGTCACGTGACCCCCCGTTGTTTATCGCTCAAAACGAATAAAAAAATCGATCCTCACGCTGAACAAGCAAAATTCTTATTTTCTACCTACGTGACTTTACCGAGAGCAGCAGAGAGTATGGATTCCTGCAGTCCTGAAAAAAGCTTCACATCTAGATTAAAGCAACATTCCTCGTGGAATCGACTCAATGTTAACGCCTCGAACAGGGGCCATCGATATCAGGATAGCATGTTGCAATCTTAGCGGCGCTATGCGTAGACTGCCCCCCACGATAGCAATGTGGATTTTCCACCGTGGCCCTCGGGGTCCACCGCAGGACACGAAGACCATCAGTTGGGGCTCCTCTGAGCGGAGGCACTTTCATTTCACCTGATGTATCAATAGCAACGGCTGCGGTCCTTTATGTGGTCGACCGCTGGCGGGGTAGTGTTTCACACGCGCACATGCGCGGGTTATGACACTGTTACGTCAGCGCTTCCCCTCGCGGACAGTGGTCTTTAACGTAAACCACGCAACACGTGCAGGAGGGCAATGCCCCTTCTTTGTAGCCATTGCCCGCAACGTTGCCAATTACATTACATTTTTTTCCTTTTAAGGCCACAGTGCTTATGACGAACGTGTTGAGTTCAGACGTTTTGTTGCGACGTGCGCTTGTGCACTACTGCCAGGAGAATACCGCAAAGTAATTCAGGTAACAGACGATGTGCTGCGGTAAATTCTCCCGAGGGGCGCGCGGGCGGATCTGAGCGATGCACATCCAGGCTGTGATTCTCCCTCCCCCCCAGCCCCCAGAGATTCGGAGGATTGTCACGATTCTTGTTCGCGGTTCGTTCTTCGAATCGATTCCTTTTTAAATCCTTTATATTAAGTTCACTTGCTTGCTTGCTTGCGCGCTTACGACCGTGCAAATCTTTCGGTCGTTTTTTAACCCACTTCCCGTGATCCAATCGAGCTGACATTTTGCACACAGACTCGTTGTGCGTGACAATTTATTTTCGTGAAAAAAAAATTCAAAAATGTTCCACTTTTTAGGAAGAAAAAAAATTTCATATTTAATTTAAAATACCAATGTGATAAAAATGAAACTCTTACTCAAGAAAAACAGAAATTAATAATAAAATAAAACCGATGCCACGCATATAAAGGATTAATAGTGAAAAACTTTGTTTTTACGGGTTAATTTTTTGTATCACTCGTAAGGTTTTGCTCGCACCATTGACCCTAAATGTAACAGCACCAGGACATCACTCGCAAATGATTTGCATACACCGTAAACGACGTTGTCTTACACGTGCGATTCGACGAAAATGTATTGCACAGTCCAAGAAATCACCTGAATTGACGATTCGATGTTTGATCCACGAATCGACGGGTGGTTACATGCCGAGTAATGAGCTGTTACACTCCGTGTAACGTTTCAGCAGCAAGCTGTCTCATCGCTTGGCTATTGAGCCACATGAGCGCACAGACCATCATCGCTGGGGCACTGATAAAACGAGTACCACTTTGTGCAAAGGCAGCAGTGGGTAGGTTGTACGAGCGTAGGACGGGTCCACGCCGCGGGAATGAGGAATTTCCACCAATGGCTTGGGCCACGGGGTTTCCAGAAAGTGTATGTATTCATGTTCGCAGTCCTCTTCCTGACAACAGCTTTAAACACAACGGCCGCATCTGGCCAACTGCTCGACTCGCTGCATGGATTGTCCACACAACAAGAAAGCTCGTCACACTTTAGTTAGACTAAAACCAGTTTTTATTTTACCACTGAGCTACACAGCTCTTTTTCAGAAGCGACCTGGCAATCAGAAATGACAGCTCAACGAAGTGGCTTATCACGTGGAAAATACAGAGCAACCAAATCCTCTGAACGCGTGACGTTGATTCTAAATGTGGAGGGAAAAAACGGAGGACCCGGAGAAAAATCCACACGACCACGAGGAAAACACGCAAACTCCAAATAAACAGGCGTCAAGGTCGGGATCGAACCAACGGTTTCCTGTATATCAGGCGAGGTGGTTAACATCTCGCCGCCAAGATGTTAACGTTAACTTTGAGAAGGTGTTTAAACACAATTCTCAAATTTCCGACGACTCATTGCCCCCCCAGTGAGCTCGTGATCCGACCTCACCGCCCAAATTCACCCACCAAGACTCATGAAGACTACTCTCTCTCTCTGTAAACCTTTATGCCCCTGTAAACTTTAATATTTCCTGAAGGTCACTTGCCCAAAGTGTCAACATATATCTGTCGGCGTCAGTGCAAGTGTTCAATCGTAACGCGCTGTTGTGAGGGTGCAGCGATGGCGTGGTGGGCGGTCAAGCGCACTACAAACCCAGGCCACCGGAGTTCCCATTTCCAGCCACGGCTAACATTAGTGGCGAGTGATATGCGGCTTGGTGCTGAGCACCCCCCGCACACCCCCCCCCCACCCCCCTTCGCGAACCTACACTGACCGGCGTGGTGGTGATGTATGGCCCAACACAAACACCTTGACCGACATGGTGTTGAGAGGCCTTCGACCAGCGGTGGATTGTCAAAGAACTCTGCGGCCTCATTCAATCGTTGCCACTTCCCCAGCCAGCCCCGTCACTGGCGGTGTTCCCCCCAAGGGGCACTTCCTGGTCCCCGACTCTCTCTTTCTCTCTCTCGACATCTCACCGCTTGCATATCTCCTTTCTTCGCTCAACTTCCCCCCATCGTTTCTCCGCAGATGACGTCCACATTTTTCTTCCACTTTCCTTCCTTTTCACCCACCCCGACGTCGCCCCCCGCATCTCATCCCGCCCTGGTTTCTATCCAATCTTGGATGTCACTGTCTGTCCATTAACCCTTCCAAAACTCAAATTATCTTTTCGCCTGCCTCCCGTTCCCCTCCGCCTTGTCCCACCATTTATTTCCCTCCTTCTTTCAATCTCCCCTATTTCCTCAGCCCCGCAGCCTTGCTGTTATCTTCGACTCTTACCTCTCCCTCACCAATCGCATCTCCGCCACCACCCGCGCCTTGCCGGTTTCATTCGTTCAAAGTTCGCAAAATCCGACCGCATATGTCCACCGCTGCTGCAAAACCCCCCGTCAATTCGCTTATTCGTAGCCGTCTGGACTACCGCAGCTCTCTTACGCTCGGTCTGCCCATTTACACTTTCGCCCCCCCTCTTCAACAAATACAAAACAACTCGGCCCGGCTCACATTCAACCATTCGCTACAATTCCCACAACTTTCCTCGCGCAACTGCACTGGGCTCACTGTGTCCGACCGCTGCCCGTTCAAATCCCTCACCCCGGTCGACAAAAATCCCTTCGTGGACTTGCCCCACCGTATCTGGCCGCCACGCCTGTATCGTTCTGCGTGTCGCCTTGTCGCCCTCTACGTTCTCAATGTTTGATGTCTCTCTCTCTCTACCTCTCTGTTCCTCCTCCTCCTCGTGCTCAACTCACGCTCTCGCCCTTCACGCCCCCCACCCCCTTCACTGGAACAAACTTCCCCCTCCACATTAAGCGGTCACCTTCGCTCGCTAAGTTTCCGCTCCTCACTCAAAACTCTCACTTGTTGTTCTCTGGCTCACCCCACGACGGCTCCTTAATCTCCCCCTCAAAACCGCCACCGTTACTGTTCCCTCTTCATGTTCTCATTACACGGCTTTCACTCATTCACCATTCATTCAATCCATTCATCATCATTTACTGCCATCAATATCGCTCTCGCCAAATTCACGCGGCACAGATTTTGCCCCCATCGCTTCCTCTCATCTATTCCATTCACCTCATCGTCACCATTACATTCACGTGTACCATTGTTAATTCTTTGCAAACGGGCCTTAGTTTAAAGGCGCTTTCTAAATTCCTTCAAGATAACATAAATTACTTTGACCTGTGACCTGTTCACGTATGTCACGTGGCGGCAGGGTGGTGGGCGCATCGGTAACGCCCACAGCATGAAGCACCTGGCTTCGAGTCCCAACTCGGGTACCTCTTCTGTGAAGGAGTTGATACATTTCCCCTCCCGTATTCTGCGAGGGTTTCCTTCGTGTTCCCCGGTTGACTGGGCACTTGAAGTTGACTGGGCACTGCCGCCGCGCATGTCCCGCCGTGTGAGCATCAAGGCTGCGGTTTCCCCGCTACTCCTCAATTTTATCCGTTTCCACGAAGCTCCTGCACGCGCATCCCCGCATGCCGCGCTTGGAAGTTGCTGAATGTTCTCTCCTGAAAGCCCCGTTAGTTTAGTTTCAGAAACGGCTCGGGGCTTTAGAAAAATACAACAGCAGGAGGAGGCGCGGGGGGGGGGGTCGGTGTTTTTCTGGCGCTTAAGAGGGCGAACGGCGTGCGCCCACGCGCTCACGGTCCGCTCGCGGGGTTAAAGCTCTCTCGCCGTCGTGCGCCAACACAACGGTGTGGCAACATTTCGTTGCTCGTTATTGCTTCGTGAGAACGAAAGGAAGGGGGCGAATGATGCCACCGATGCAGAACAAAAGTGGGCACGGTGTACGCACACTCATCGGAGGTGTGGGGGAAGGACGACTAAACTAAACACAACAACAAGCGGCTCGAGAGAAATTCTTTTCAATCTGAATGATTTAAAAGTGCATAGCTCCAGTGGCACCCTAATATCGGAAGGAAGAGCGTTCCAGACGGCCGCAGAAGCGCATCTGAAAGCGCGCCGATGCAGTGACCACCGTCTTTGTTCAATGGCCGCTGCTGCGTGGATGACCGGAGCGCGATGATGGTTTACGCTCCTTGACAGAAAATAATAGCACACGCAAACTGAAGAAATGGTAACGTGGGTGCCGTTAGCGAGCGCCTATTAAGGTAAATTTAATGGTTCGCGAGATGCACCTGACGGCCTTTGTCTCCCGAGTACCGATGTTGGTGACACCAGATATTCATTTAATGCCGAGTTAACCCATGGGAGGCTCATACCAACTTTTACCGGCGATGTGACGCACGCATGATGAGCAACTAGCAGCTTGGGGATGCATTCATCCAGCAGTGGGTTGATCATGGCCGATGATGATGACGTTGTTGTTGTTGTTGTTGTATATCACGGAGAGGAGTTGAACCGATGTGAGCTCCTGGCCAGCCAGCCGGGCAAGTGGTAGTCTCCAGACCACCACCTCGTGTGCTGTGCCGTCCTCAATATATGCTCGCTAAACAGCACTTGTCCTTGTGGTTTATGAACAGGGTGTCTTTGTTGTTGTGTTGTTGTGTGTGTGTGCGAGACTACTGTGCCGTGTTATTAACTTTCCTATAACAAAAAAACAAGACGTTGGCTCTCGTGCAAGTTTCTAACAGAATTTCTTAACGTTTGCCAAACTCAAAGACGTCTCCAGAGAATCACGTTTGAAAGTGAGGCCAGGTTTACAATGCGAGCCTTCTCACATTTTCTATTTTGTAATATTACACGAAAAATAAAACGCGCGTATTCCTGGTGACGCGCGGCTGGCGTGGCTGGGATCTGAATCCCACCTGGTACGCGTCCAGAATGCAGCCAGTGAAGAGGTGCGCGAGTGTCTAAACGCGTCGGCGCAGGGGGAGAGAGCCTGAAGCTACGCAAGTTTCACCGCTTGGCAGGCGGCGCTTGTGGGAGTCCAAGTGCTCAAGTGAGAACCGAGGCAGTGCTGCTGGTTGAAAACTGGAATTGTAAACGTCGTGGGTTTACTCTCCAACACAGCGGGTGTGCTGAAGGGGTAACGAATTGGGGACGTTTGGTGTACGTGACGAACCTTACTAATTGGCTGTGTCGGGTGGTGGCGGGTTTAACGGCACATTTATATTGATGCGATCTAACCTGAATTTTTTAAAAATTATGGATTATATTGGTCACTGTGTCAAATTGCTCATCTCCTGTTTACAGTCCTGAATGTGGAAATTCTACATTGCTGTGATGGGGACGAGTCTATCCACAGGACGACCACTGGTCCTCACTTTGTGGACCCTGGGGGGATGATGATGATGATGATGAGCTGAGTCAACTCCCAGCCAGGACTTCAATTCGTGACCTTCAGAGCCCCAACCCATCACTCCTCCGTGGTTAGTCCCCAGTGGTCATCCCATGGACAGCCTGGCCCTGTTATAGGAATGTGGAATTTCCACCACGTAATCAGGGCCATTAATTGTTTGACCTACCTGGGCTTTGACACGGCGCAATGTTTGTTGATTATTGCTTAAATAACAGCGTAACACAGCCGTGACATGGAGCAGATGTCTCCAGGTCGCACGTGACTTGCATTAATTCTAGATTTGAAGCTTTCGTGACTGCAAGGATTCATATTCTTAGGTTTTTTCGGTAAAGTCACGTAGGTAAAAAATGTAAATTAATAAAAGTAAAATAAAACAAACAAAAAAATCACGACGTTTCGGAAGCAACACAAGCCTCCGTCTTCAGGTGGAACCGTCACATCCACGACAGCTGTATCAAGTAAATGAGAGATCACAAGAAATACCACCCCGTATATATAATGGTTGAGGGGGGAAGGGCCAGGAACAGCACACTTTTTATTAATATGGTAAGGTGAGGCTTAAGACTAAGAATAGACTGCATAACAAAGGACTGAGCCTTTGTTATGGAGAGGTGCGGTTTGTAACTAACACCTAGCATACATAACAAAAGCGTGAAAAAAGAAAGCAAGTAAAAACTAAAACTGGTAAAACAACAAACTGGCTGTCTATCAATAACCTGTAATAGTTGTCTGTCAAATAAGATGGTCCAAATAAGTGTAGTTACATCTTTTTTGCATGGTTAATCACATCTTTCCAATGATTACTCAGTTTGTAACCCTCATCACGGTTGAAATGATGTCTGTGTTTGAATATTTGTATGGCTTCGTGTACAAATCTTTGATGGTAGCCAGGAGGTTCGCAGAGCACCATTGCATTATCTACCGGCGTGTGCAATGTTACCTCCGTGGGTCATCGTCTGACACGAGGTGATGTTGAGATGCCCCAACAGTGGCAGTTCCAACAGAGAATCTTATTTCTCACGTGAGAGGACGCTGATAGCACAATGGCAACATGATGGGGTGAGAGAGTTTACAAACCCACACGCAGCGATCGGTGACGTTCGTAAACGGAGGAGTCTCCGGATGAACGCGATGTTTCAGGACATCGGCACGGCCTGTTTGCGTTTAGTTTGTTGTCCTTCCCCGCCGCATCACCGACTAGCGCGGTTGGCTACGTACAGTGCGAAAGAAGTTCAACACACGTACAGCCGAACAAGGCGACTGCCTGACCGATCGACTGACACCGTCACACCGATTCACGCTCCATTCTCGGGTTTCAACGATGCGACCAAAGTTTGTGTCGCGAAGGCCCTCCACCACCCGACGCAGGCAAACACTTACAAAATCGTAGAACGCTTCTCAGAATCGCAATCTTTAGTTGATCCTGGATAAATCCGATAAAAAGACGTGGCCAGTAGACACTGGCCACAAAATCCCCGCACGTTAAACCGACAACATCATCTCGAACGTTTGTTATGCCGGCGCCGAACTTGCGGGGAATTCAGCGTCCGATTTCCAGCGCCGCCACTGCCACCACCACCACCGCCGCTCGCTGTGTGGCCACACGAGGCTGCGGCGCGCTAATCGCTTGGGGTTCCGGCTGCCGCTCCCGCGTGCCCTCGAGGTGCTGTTTGTCCGGACACTAATCTCCCCAATCCCCGTGGCGTCCACATTAGGAAACCAATTAGGAGACGGCTGCGCTCAGACGAGGCGGCGGTGAGCGCTTGCGCCGGTGTTTTGCCGGGGGTTGGGGGGTGCTGCTGGGGGAGGTACCGCGCGTGTCGCGCGAGGTGTTAAGCTCGCGAGTAAATAAATAAAATGTTCGGCGTGCCCGCCTCGCTGGCGGGAAGGCTCAGGATGGCCGTGTCGGAAACGCGCGGGGTTCGAGTGCGGGCTTTCTGGGCGTACGCCTGTCGTTGTTTCACGCCTGCTTTGATGCGCGCTTGCGAACGCACCTCGCGTGACGATGCCCGTGATGATACGCGGCGAGCGTTGCGAGAGTCTCGCTGCGATGGCGAGCGATTTGGCGGCGCTCGTTCCAATGGGGGGGGGGGGGTCCTGAGCTGGTAGTGGAAATTCCACGTTTCTGTGGTGGACAACCACCGTTGTTGCATTTCCCACAAGGTGCATTAGCTCTGTCAGCTCCAAAAGGGATGGTGATGATGATGTCTTATAGTTGACCCATGACTCGGGTTCGAACTCGGGCCCTTTCGCCTGCAAGTCTGGGTGGCTCTCTAAGCAAAGGTGCGGCAACATTGATTGGCGAGCGTTCGGCAGGAACGTCCTCTCGATGGCAGCAATCTCGTGTCGCCGTCATGTGCACATTTTTCCCTGGTCGATTGGGTATTTTGAGCATCAGCCACCACTGCACCACGCGGCCAAAATAACCGAGGGTACGGGCTAATGAGTCGATGCGTGCGTGCGTGGTTCTGTGTGTTCACAGGAATTAAGTTAACGGGCCATGGGACGTATAAATATATACATATCGGGCTTGTTCCATCTGAACTAATGTGAGCAGGACGTGATTTGTAAGAAAGAAAAAATGCCTGAAATTATCTACACTTCCCACCAGAGGGTAGGGCAGAACAGCATTAGACGAGTGATACGTGGTTTCGACGTGAATTATATTAATAATATTGTCCAAACACTGAGTCAGCGTCAAATAGCGGTGTCTCATCAAGGGGTGAAACCAGGTGACCATGCCAAGTGAGTTCAATGCTTCAGACTGGCCAACGACATGAAATGTCACATCAGTTCATGTGGTTCCATGCTCAAACTAATGCACTTGCCTCTGTTGGCAGCCCTGAACCGGTGGTGGAAATTCCACATTCCCATGGCGGGGGCTATTGGTGCATTTTAGAGAGCCTGTGGAGGGGATGACGAGGCGAGTCAACCCTGTCAACCAACACGGAATCGACCAGCGAAACCGTGAGCCGAGCATGATCTGGCTGCATGCCGCACGCAGAACGGGCCTCTGCACGCCTCAAGAACCATCACACTCTACAGACACGCACAGTCAATTCAGCGCCCGGTAATTAACCTGAACTCCAACCGTGACGCGTTTGTCAAGGGTCAGCGGAATTCATTTGTGCTCAGCGGGCATCAAGCCACACTGCCGCCGCCGCCACCTCGAAAGAGACAAAGAGATTTGGGGGATGACGCAACGCCTCCTTAATCCAGTTTCCAGCGTCGAGAAGTACCTCATTGTGGCAAACGGAAGGACGCAACAAAACGGGAATTGTTTGGTGGAATAAGCCACCGCTGTGTGCTGGCAAGCTCGCAAGTGGAAAAAGAAATCGTCCCAATGTGGGCATGATCTGTCTTTTGGGAGAACCACGAATGCTGCCTGACCTGCCGCTTATAGAGTGTCGACCTCTGACCTTTAATTCCGCCCCAAGGAAGGATTATTTTCTCATTCCTCGCCAAGAGCCAGAGCCAGGTTTAGCGCGAGCATAAATCTCGGCTGCAACGGACCCGGCATTGAGATATCACTCGGCTGTTCCGCTTTGCTTTCTTTAATTTGGGAAAAAAAATCTGGTATTAGTTTTAATAAGGGAGAGGCCGAGTGCGTTTTCGATCGTCGCTTTCTCGTTTATGGGTCAGCTTCGTTGAAAGCAGAATGACTTTGCCTTGGCGAACGACCGCCCCATTGGCGAATTTCCGCGAAATTAATTTGACACGACCTGCAGACTGCATAAATAAAACCGGTCTAACGCCGTCTTGCACGCCTTTAAAAGTTTATTTTTACGCAATTTTAAAGTGGAAGAAAAAAATAGTCCAGGAGTGATCGATGATGGAATTGTGTGGTTTTGGAAAACGCTCCTTGTCTCACGATGACTGATGACACTTTAATGAGGTGGTCCACTTGCAGATTTCTTCAATGAACTCCATCAGCCAGGGGGCTGGCTGGTGTATATTTACATTGGTTCCATAATCACGCACAACCGATTAAGCAATACACAGCGAACGTTTGGATGTGGGGGCAAAGCTGGTGTATGAATGCAATCGACACGAATGCAATTTGGCAACGATGTGAGTTTTCTTCCACCAGATGTGATTCATAATTGTGTACTGGCCGTGCGCTGGGATATGAAGAGGCAATGAATCCGTGAGGAAGTTTCTGCGAAGAGCGAACGCCGAGCGTCGCCAAACGGGGTGTGGAAGATTTTTTTCCTTCCTCCACCAAGTGACTTTTTTTTACATTTTACATAGCAGGGAGCGCAGTTTCGCACACACACGCACACCGCTATGAGACTGGCGGTTAAAACCTGGATTCGAACCCAGGATCATTATGCCGTGCCAGATTGGCGTCGATGACCAAGACTCTTAGCCGACCGGTGGCCACCGGGGGTGATTTTACGATCTTAGAATTTATCTTGATGCTGTAAAGCTACTTTACCAAGGTGCTTGTAAAATCGTACATAGCGTGATAATTATTTGAAATTAAGAATTGGGGTGATTATAAGTGGTGGTGTCACCATTGGAACCTCCTTTGCCAGTAGCAAAATATGATCATTGTTTTTTTTTACCCTTTTATCTGGCAACAAAACTGACACCTTTTTTTACAAGGAGTCATGTTCGCATTGACCACAATACCTGCGGTCGGAATGCACCTTTTGGCGTCATCTGGTCCAACACCATGTGAGACTAGGCTCTAAGAAAAGCTGTCTCGGGTGTGGACCAATCAATTTCAAGGACAGTGCACACATTATCAGAGTTGTGTTTTTTGTTTGCAATCCGACCGCAGGTATTGTGGTCAATGCAAACATGACTCCTTGTAAAAAAAGTGTCAGTTTTGTTGCCCGATAAAAGGGTAAAAAAACAATTATCAGTGGTGGTGTCGTTTTGATGCAGTAGAAATAAGAGGGATTGATAAGGAGGTGTTTGGGATAGGCCTGGTCGTAGCTGGGGGGGGGGGGACAGAAAGCTGGGGCAGGCTGAAAGAGTAATCGGGCATCCCGAACTAATCGTTCGGGATATTTTCCGAGGCGCGTGAAGTGGACTGGCTAACTTGAGTCTTAGGCTGCTTCCTGCCGACAGCCGAAACGATTCACATCCCGAGCCGTTTCACCCATCCTCCACCCCCGGCCACCTTTGTCTCCCCAGTGTGGATGTTTATACACCCACCGCACTCGGTACTCATTTGAGGCTGATCTGACCTAAGGCGAGGCCTAGGGCTGGTCCAAATACTACTGAAGTTAGCCATGGCCTGGCGTCGAATTGAAGTTCAAGTTCATTTATTAGGTACTGTATAGCCCTGTGAGCCATTCGGCTCTTGAATCGGGTGCAACCGCAACAAACAAAAAACAAAAACATTAACAAAAAACATCTTAAAGTAAATATGTGACTAAGTGCAAACAGAAAATCCAAGAAAAGACAGCAAAATATTGCAGAAAAAAAAACCACCGTACACCAACGCTGTGAATTGAAGAGTGGTTAGGTTCAAAGTGCACTGCGCTAACCAATTGAGCCACCATTCCCCACACATGCAGTACGCACACCTACACTTTACGTAAATACATGCATACTGAAGGTGCTATACGTCTCAAAGGATAAACATTGTCACGATGGTAAAAACCTTCATGAACACTGACCAAGAAATGCATTGCGACATCGTAACCCCCCCATGTTACTTGCCCCACGCATTAATTGTGATGCGTGTTAATTTACCAGCTAACGAGTCCGCTGATACTCTGAGAGCGGTGTCGCGAGAGAGAGGCTGACAGAGCAAACGTAGCTGGTGTCTTGTGTTTGCCTCACCCACGGCACCTGGGTCTGTCCCCGTGACCTCCTGCCAGAGGGCGTTCGACACTTCACGTGACCTTAATGTGCACACAACTTGGCACAAGCGTCGTGGTGACGTCACCGCCACTTAGTGACGAATGGCGGTTGTTGTTGACTTATTAATGATCGCGATTTGATCTGATATAACTGCTCAACCCGAGCTATTGGCGTTCTCTCGACATAAAATGGAGGCTATCTCTGGTGCAGACCAATCAGCTTTATGAATGACGCACACGTTAATGGGAGCATGTTTTGTTTTGCACATTTTAGCACAAGCACGTGTGATTAATGCAAACTCGATGATGCCTTGCAATAGGTGTTTGCTTGGTGTTTGAACATCTTAACACCTGCTGCATCATTGCTGGAAAGGGTAAAGCCTACACATCCAGGCACAATCAATCATCGATCAATATCGCCCTCAACAAAGCGGGCATCAGTGCGCACCACAGCAGAGCGGGAACGGTACGGAAGGGAGGGGGGGCACGGACGAACAGGAGTGAGGGAAGAAATCCGTCACGACCTCCGCGGTTAACGCCGACCGGGCAGAGCAAATCGCAACCGCGCGCAAAATAGAGCGCAGCCGTGCACAACGAATCGCACGGGAAATAGTAAGTAGGAAATAATACCTAGAAGATTATTTTTTAATCCCCTTAAAATAATTTCTTACATTTTAGTGCAAAGTTCAACTCGGCACAAAACCCACTTGTAATTATTAAGATTACATTTGTTAACCCAGCAAAGCTTCGTAGAGTCTGAAGACTCCTCTTCAAGAGGGTCCTGCCACGTTTTTCGCAGCAGGGGGCAAGGGGGTGATGTTGCTGCTGCTGCTGTTGCTCTGTGCCATCTCAACCGAGTCATTTGCAGGGACATTTTTCAGCATCGCGATGTTTGGCCAATACCGGTTATCTTAGCTATGGGGAGGAAACCGGAGAATCCAGAAGAAATCCACGCAGAAGAAGGGGAGGGCATACAAACTCTACACACTTGCTCACACACTCAAACACTCTGCAAAACAAGGGGAGAACACACACATTCTACATATAGTAATAGGTTTTTACCCATTCAACTGGTACAAAAAACTGACACCTTTATACAATAATTGTTTTTTTACCCTTCTATCTGGCAACAAAACTGACACCTTTTTACAAGGAGTCATGTTTGCATAGACCGCAATACCTGCAGTCATAATACAAACAAAAGACATAACTCTGATAATGTATGCACTGTCCTTGAAGTTGATTGGTCCACACCCGAGACAGCTTTTCTTAGATATTCTTAGGTTTTTTCGGTAAAGTCACATAGGTAAAACATCAAAATAAATGAAAATAAAATAAAACAAAAATCACGACGTTTCGGAGGCAACACAAGTCTCCGTCATCTCTTGATGCAGCTAATTCGGCTGTGACGGTCCCACCTGATGACGGAGACTTGTGTTGCCTCCGAAACGTCGTGATTTTTGTTTTATTTTATTTTCATTAATTTTGATGTTTTACCTACGTGACTTTACCGAAAAAACCTAAGAATATGATTCCTTGCAGTCACGAAAGCTTCAAATCTAGAATTAGCTTTTCTTAGAGCCTAGTCTCCATTGGTGTTGGACCAGATGACGCCAAAAGGCGTACAACTCTACATACTCACACTCGCTCACGAACACACTCGCACACTCGGGTGTTGAACCCAGGCCCTTCCTTGCTGTGAGGCGCGAGTGTCAATACCACCGCGCCAACACCCTGCCACGCTTATAAGACGACCTGTGCATGGAATTCATTACTTTTGTGTACGTTATATATTTTAACAAGAGATTGTTGGCAGAGTGCCTCGCTTATTGCAGCTCGCACAGCTGATTGGTTTTGATCTGCAATAACAGAGCCAGCGGTGACAGCCCCTTGCGATTGCTAAAGCTGTATGCAGGGCATAATGACGAGGCCTGTGTAACTCACGCACACACACTCTCTCTCAGATGGATGAAATTGAGCTTCGTTAAGGGTGCAGGGAGTGGATGAGGGTATAAAGGTACGACTGATTAATCTCGTGCAGAGTCCTGCTTTATAAAATCAGTGGCTTAATAGGCTGTAACATACAATATTTAAAAGTCTACCTTGCAGCACGTAAAACGTGGCACTTTTTAGCCGTGCCGTAAAACAGTTGTACACGCGCCTCTTCCCTCCCGAGGCTGGGTCAAACAGAATGAAGTTGTAACCCAAACTTACGCCGCCGTTTCTCTGAATTGCTACTGGAGACTTGGCTGAGGCCAAGCTACGGTGGCTAGGATATGTTAACGACCTCGCCTGGTGTGCAGGTCGTGGATTCGATCCCGATCCTAAAGCCTGCTGTATATTTGAAGTTTGCGTCTCTCTCTCTCATCATCATCACGGTGGCTAGATGTTAACGACCTCGCCTGGTACGCAGGAGGTCATAGATTCAATCCCGATCCTGACGCCTACTGTGTATTTTCAGGCGGTTTTCCCACATTTAGAAACATTTGGCTACTATGAATTTCCACGTGATAAGCCACTTCGTTGAGCTATCATTTGTGGCCAGGTCGCCTCTAAAAAGAGAGCTATAACAGCTCAGTGGGGCCTTACCTGGTAAAATAAAAAATCGTTGACGGTGAAACCCCCTTCGTGCCGGGTCGGCGCTCCGACACAAGAATCTGAATCGGAATATTTCTTAATGCTGGCGGAATCCAATGAGCTATAAACCTATTTTTCACATATGTCCAGTAGGGGTGGGTCAGAACATCACAACAATAAACAATTTTAAAAACACGATAAGAGTGCAAAGTATAGGAAAGGTGAACTAATCACAATCGCCGTTTCCTCTCCGGCGTGCTGTCACAGGTCCGCGTTGCGTGTTTCTTGGCGGCATGTCCGACGTTTCGCTCCCACGTGCGGAGCACTTCTTCAGGAACTGGAGAAACTCTCAGCACGTGGGGGAGCTAAGCCGATATGTTAATTCTCGGAGATGGAATTTGCCCAAGTTGAGTGTGGAACCAAACTTAACTTGACCGTTTTTTTTATATATATATGTACAGCCCTCGGAGACCACTTTAATAATAACCATGGGTGACAGAAGCCTGGCTTCGGACGCAGGATCTCAAGCAGTACCAGCTCAGCACTCAAGGACCTCTGACTTCTGATCCACCCGGCTAACACAAACAACATTTTTTTTTACAAGACGTTGACCTCTCATTTAGAGTTTTGAGAGACGCAACCATTAAGGTCAAGTAGCGCAGCCAAAAGTCAAATCGTGCCGCGGCTCGAACTAACATTGGGGCGTTGCTCCTTTCTGTTTAGAACTCTGGACCAATGGTGGAGCTCAACATTCACCGCAGGACAAGCAGCGCCGACTCCCCACGAAATGGTTCCTATTTGAAATCAACACCGGAGGAACGGTGGGGATGAGTTGACCCACCCCCGACCAGGAATTGGAACTCGCGTCTGCGAGCGCTCCCTGTATCGCCACGGGCACCACAGCCGTTTTGGGGAGTACCCTTCGCCATGAAGGTGTTACTTTGGCCAAAGGGGAAAGACGCAGAAAGGAAAATGTTCCGCACGGCTGTTTACGCGCGGGCGATGAATCTCATCGCAAGACGAAACGTTTCGTATGGAGGGGGAGGGAGAGAGGAAAAAAAACAACAGGAAACTGACACAGCGGTGTTCAATTCACATAACCGCAGAGAGAGAGAGAGATATACGCTCGAAGCACAGTGCCAGAGGCCAGATGTGCGCCTGAAGGAAGGCCATTGCTCCGCTCCCTCTGCGGTGAGCATGCCTCCGCAAAATAATGAAAAAAATCTCTCTCGTTGCGGGTCAAATTATTATCATTTTTTACAAGGAGGCAGCCTCAGACTGCCCTCACCAGAGGCAGTGTTTACAACCCGGGCCCCGATCTCTCTTTGACTGCGTGCGGATTTGTGTTGTTGTTGTTGTTACGAAGCTGGAGCCATCACGGCAAAAACTTCGTTCGAGGAGGGACCCCGTTGTGAAGGAGGCGCGTGTCTCTGAGCCGATTGGCGTGCTTGGCTATGTACGGCGCGCAAAAAGTTCAACACGCGTACATTACTGACCCTGCGCACGTATCTAGCTGGTGTGTGTCCCGGCCTGTACGATATGTGTTTCAAAGAGTTTAACAAGAAGACGAAGCGCGGTTGCCATTCTCGCGCGTCACAAGAGTGCTCCTGAATGCTATTCACCCGTTGTACAACGCTGGGCGGCAGAGTGTGAGGAACCACACTCGTGGTGCCGCCTCACAGCAAGAAGGGCCTGGGTTCGATCCATGACTCGGAACGCCTCTCTGCGTGGAGTTTGTACGTTCTCTCTCACTCTCTCTCTTTACCCCTGTTCTGCGTGGGGTTCCTCTGGGCTCTTCGGTTTCATTCCATGGCTGAGAAAAAATATTATTGTATTGGCAAAAAGCATCCCAATGCCAAGAAAATACCCACAAACTCCAGCACTCAACAGGCGTTTACACACAGAGTACCTGCTGTACAGCCCGCTTGTCATTCCACTGCTAGACGCTGGCTTCCCCATAACGTGCATTTTGTGGGATATATTTGACCGTACTTCAGCACGCAGACAAGCATGGGGCGCTGAAGTCAGGTTAGCATCGACGCGGCAGCAAGTACAGTACAACCGTAGCTGTAGCTGCACCGCCCTCACCTGCTGCGCCTGCTCTGCATGATGGTGGTCGCCCATTCGAGCCCTATCCTGGCTCTCGGCTGCTTAGCTTTCGAGATTTGATGAGACCGGGCACATTCCGGGTGATTTGGTGAAATGCATCTATCTACTACAGCCAACAATTGATGTCTACATGAAAGGCGTATGTCATTTCACGTTCCAATTACAGCTCGTCGGAAGACGTGACCAGCTGTTCTCCGTCGCCCAACGCGCAGTCAGCGAACAGAATGAGCCTCGCGTTGACCCCGCTTCGCCTCCGCGACCTTCAGCACACCTCCGCGTGAGGAGGCCGCGAAAGTTCACGTGACGAGGCCGGGGGTCTCGACAGCAGCCACGGACGAAGCCTCGCCCGACAATTACAGCAAATACCCCCCCCCCCCCCGTGTACGTCGGGGGATGCGTTCCCGCAAGGTGTGACGACGAATATCTAAGCGACGTAAACTCGAAGCGACTCTACGGGGTAGTAGTAGTAGTAGTGGGTGGGTGGGTAGAGGCGAAGGCTGAGAAGCGACGGATAACGAGACAGGATGGGACGACTACGATGCTGGCGGCAACGCAAGCACGGGGCTCGAGATGACGCTAATCGGTTGGCGGTGTTAATGAGAAAGTGACGACGTATTTTGCGAAACGGCGTAAAAAGAGGGAAGGGGGGGGGGGTAAGACGTAAATCGGGGTGTTGCTGTACCAAAAAAAAAACACGGCGGCACTCAAAAGCCATCGAAGCCGCACAAAATAAATACATTTAAAAAAGTCTAGGTCAAGGGCTGACTTCAACGACAACAGCAAAAAAATGTCTTGCGTCACCAAAGTCGGGGCACTGTCGGTGCACAGGATTGTTGTGAGCGGGGACTATGGGTTGAAGGGGTTAAGTGCTTGAAAGGATGCACGCTGCAATCAAAACTCGTTGCTGTGAATTGAAACCAGGTGGCGGGAGGGAGGCAAAATGTTATTCAAGAGCTGATACGGGGAATGGGGGGAGCATTAAAACCGGCCGGCGAAGAAATGGCAGACACCCTGCGCGCCAGATGTGCACTTAAAAATATAAAAGTGTCCCGAGGAATATATTAACAAATACAGATACATTAAGGGGACCCCTCATTTATATGAGGCTGACAAGTTTGCCTGGCATTGAGCGAGTGGGGGAGGCAAGATGTGTTACAGCAAGAGTAGACGTGGCTGATAACGCACAGGAAGTTTACAATGGCAGACAACGAGCAGGAAAGCCAGGGGTTTTTAAAGCCACTAAACAGACGATGAGCGCTTTTTTTTTTAAAAGGGGGGCGCAGAATTTACAAACTAACCTCCAGTCACATAAACCTCGCCGGCCGGCCGTGAACCGGAGCGGAAGGCTTCGTAGCAGCCTTCATAACTCACCCGCACTCTCACCGGCAGCGGCTCGGGCTCCTGCGGTGGGGGGCTGAGGTGGGGGGGGGGCACGGTTGACGTGACCTCGCGCGGGGTGCCCACACGGCGCTGATCACAGGACGCGCACAGCGCCACTCACGCAAAAAGGCGCCGGTGGGCAACAGCGGCATAGGGCGTTGCGGAAAACTCCATCGTTGTACTGTACTCTTACGACCCCCCCCCCCCACCCCCACAGCTTCCCCACCGCCTTCACCAAACCGCACTGACCAGCGTGGTAAAGTATGGTCAAATAGCCCCCGTGACCGAAACAGCGGGCCGCCAACTGAGATAGGGGCTGACCCCCCACCCCCACACACTCAAATCTAGCTACGCTTGAACGGGCAAACGACGGCGCGTGCCCACACGGCACAAGTCGAGGAGCGCGCAGGGGTCACGGCACACGCACCGCTCGGCCCGTCGCTCGCGCGAAGACGCTGGCCGTTGTGGGCAGCAGCAGCAGCAGCGGTAGCAGTGGCAGCAGCGGCGGCAGCAGCAGCAGCGGTAGTGGCAGCAGCAGCAGCGGTAGCAGCAGCGGTAGCAGTGGCAGCAGCGGCGGCAGCAGCAGCAGCGGTAGTGGCAGCAGCAGCAGTGGTAGCGGCAGCAGCAGCAGTGGCAGCAGCAGCAGCAGTAGCAGCAGCAGCGGCAGCGGCAGCAGTAGCAGCAGTAGCAGCAGCAGCGGCAGCGGCAGCAGTAGCAGCAGCAGCGGCGGCAACAGGCTGGGCCAGAAACGCTTCCGATATTGCTGGCCGCCGATAGAAGCCGTGCCCGGGAATCGGATCGGATCGCCGGGTTCGCAGGTGCAGTGCATCAACAACCGCATCGCCGCTCCACTCACCCTCTGACCTTTAATAAAATACAACCGAAACCATTTTTGTAATATTTGAGAGTATCGGCCCAAACAAGTAAACAATGGCTCTACAAAACGAGAGGGCGACCGCCCCTTTCAAAGCCAGGCCACTCGAGCACGCGCAAATCTTCGACGCAGCACACGCCGCATGAGCATTTGCACTTTTGCCCACAATAAAGGGGCACATGTTAAACAATAATAATAATGAAAGAGCACAATCGGACGCCGCTCTCTTGCCGTGTTTTGACGTGAAAAAGATATATTTGCTTGCCTTTTATCGCGTTTCCTACACTGGGCCCATGTGTAAGCAGCTCCAGATGTTTGGCACTGGGCCCGAACGCGCAGGGCTTGTGTCCTATTATTGTAATGTTTTTTTCTTCTTCTCCCGGTGCCTGAGAGTGGATGCAGGGACTGTGCGAGGATGGCTGGAGCTGTTGCCCTCCCTCCCTCCCTCCATAAACTCCTCGAGTCAGGCGGAGGACTTTTCCGTGGACCCGCCACGCTTTGCCTGATCAGGGCGATAGGAAGGCCCCGTTGTGATACACGTGACAACGTTTAATGACCGTTGGAGGCCACCTCGGGTCCTTTCTCGGATTGGTCGACGGAGTGTCATCGCGACGCAGCGTCAAGCAGTCGCTAAAATCATCATGAACCGCTTGGCGAGAGATCAACGGCAACCGTTGTACAGAGAGGATGATGAACCTGGCCGGTGGAGAGACGTGTCCACCGCTTTCTTTCAGAGCTGCACGTGGAGATGAGTTCCCACCGATGCTCCGTCAAGCAGGGACACACTTTGAGCTGGACCTTGACTCCAACCGTTGGCTGACAGCTCTTACATCACCCGCTCTTAATTGGCCGTTTCACGGTCAAGTAATCAAAGTCCTCGCATCCCCGCACAGAACCAACTTCTGCAGGGTTAAGAAGCAAGTGGACCGGTTGTACGAGGGGTCTCTCCCTCAGCCGGCACACCCCTTCGAGTTGCCTGGGCCATGCTGTTCCGGCGTGTTCATTGCTTCGCGGGGCAGGGGTCTCACATGCTTCTGGCTGCAAACGCAGCCGTCGTGGTGCCTAATGTTCACCCCCCCGCCGCCCCGGAGCAGAGAGGCTCCCCGAAAGAAGCGGCTCATTTTTATTAATGTATTTATTTACATCCGTGTCCAACAATGCCCCCCCTTCCACCCTGCAAAGGGGCCAGCGATTCCGGAAAGCCGGCTGGACCAGAGCAAACATTCAGAAAGTAAACAAACTACTAAGCGCTCGAATAAGGAAGGTAGTCGCGGAATATTTTATCTGGTGGGGGGGAAAAAAACCGTCAGACAGCTTCGCGTTTACTCGTCGCGCGAGTCGGCCGAGGTCGCGTGGCAGTCGCAGCGAGTGCCTCCACGAGATTTCCCGCTTCGTTGGTGCGTGCGGGTTGCGTGCGCGCTGCGTGTGCGTTGCGTGAACGTACCGTACATTGCCAGCCGTGGTAATCGGAGGTGTGCGGTGTGTGAGCGGGGAAGACAAAGGTGGCCAGGCGGGCGTGGTGTTGGCCACCCACCCCCTCATGCGCCAGCCACAGTACCGGCCTTCGTTAGTTGCTGCTCGCTAACAGCACTTGCCCCCAACAGTCCGTTAAGGCAACACCGGGGAATCTTTGACTTTAGTGTGCCGGTGGCACGACTGCGGGTGGCATGATCCCTGGACCTCTCGACTCCTTGCAGCCCGGCGCCCGTTGCCCCTCCGGCCCGTGGGCCTCGGTGCAGGCGCACCGCCTGCACACCCGTTGCTCCGCACTACTCGCGCGTGCATTGCGCAACGTCGCTCTATCCGCATGATGTACGCACCGTGCATCTAATGGTATTTTCATTCTAAATGTATTCTAGCGCTCATCACACGCACGTCGAACCGAGCGCCTAAAGAATACATTATGTATGGTTTATGCAAATTCCGCGCAATTTTTGTGCTCGGGGTTACAGTTGGGCAAATGCACCGAACAAAACTATACAAGCAGCGCATACGGGGACACACGCAATGCAGTACAAATGCAAACTCGACGCCTCGCAATAGGCTTGGGTCTATTTGGTGTTTGAACATCTCAGCATCTCCTGCATCATTGGCGGACAGGCTAAAGCCTATTCCTCTTCTCAATCTAATTCACGATTCCATGCGTGTGGTGCCTCGCGTAGGAATCCATCCGAGCCGATCGATGAGCAAGTCGCTGCAGCCCCACCATTAACCCTTTCGCGTGCTGGCGACGTCCTTGTAGCTTATGGGAACAGAAAAACTAAAATAACTTTAGCGGTAAGTCTTCAGGTCGGAAGATGCACCCAGGCTCCCGCAAGGCCATGTGGGAGGGCGCGTGGCACAGCTTGCCGCCGGCTATCACGGAGTGCAGTCGCGTCGCTGCACTTCTCCGCGGTGAGTAGCAATGTCTTTAACAACAGCGGCGCTGCTGCGCCTTCCGAAATAAACTTAACGCCGGGTCCGCTTGCGCGTTGCGAGATTCAGTGGTGAGCGGGACACCCACCCTGCGACTTGCCTCTGTCCCGGAACAGATAAAGGGTTAATTACATGCCGCTCTTGGCCGCAAGGCATGTGCCCGCCCGCGCGTCAAACATCCGCGTGCGTTCGTAACGCGCGCGCGTGGCGACGCACGCGCGCGCGTTACGCACGCGCGCGCGAGATGCCCGCCGCACGTGTCGGACGCACGGCTGCATGAAAGTGAAACAGCGGCAACAGAGAACGCAGCGGCACGCGTCGTGGAGTTGAAGGAATTACGAGCGTCTGTGGGCGCGACACCGCGCGCCGTTGCGAGGCTGTCCTTATTCACGGGGGGGAGGGGGGCGGGGGGGGGGAAGGAATGCTCCTCGGGTTCTTGGGATTCAACGGAAATGCCTGGGGGCTCAGTGGGCCAAGAGAAAGCAGCACAACAGAGCTCATGCAAGATGGGGATTTTTTTTATTTCTCAAAAATGCCTCGAGTGATGGCTAAACATCACGTGCTTTTTTTTCACGCAGCAATGCTCGCAGCGCTCCGCTCGCGGCTGTAATAGGACCCATCGTGACTTACATTAGCATGCAAACAGAGGCAGCTCTTCCACCTCGTACAGAGACGATAGGGATAGGTTTACCATGTTCGGATTGATCAATCGAATCGCTTGTGTGGGCGTTTGCATTTTACGTGGAAAATTCCAGCACTGCAGACAAGTACTTTATATAATTTGTACTCGTATACTTTATATACTTTTATTGATTCATTTGGTAGGGATCTGTTTACCTCTCCTATACTTTGCACTGCTATCGTGTTTTTGTATTATTTGTTGTAACTTACTGACCCCTGAGCTTCATAGCTCATCGGATTCCTCCAGGATAAATACAGATGCTGATTCTGATGTTTGGTTTCATTGCCAGGTGACGAACACTCTTGGCAGCGAATATCAAAGGTTTGTCTTCTAATCCGAGTGTGGATTAGATGCCTTTCTGGGGCCACTTTCGGAACGTAAAAACTATTTAAAAGTATTAAAAAAAACTATAAACTATTTTTTATTTTACCAGGTAAGGCCAAATAAGCTATATAGCTCTTTTTCAGAAGCGACCTGGCCACATATGATAGCTCAACGAACTGGCTTATCGTCGTGTGGAAATGTACAGCAGCCAAATACTCTAAACGCGTGATGTTGATTATAAACGTGGAGGCAAAAACCAGAGGACCTGGAGAAAAATCCAAGCGATGACCACTGGGAGAAAGAGAGACACCGCAAACTCCACATCTACAGCAGACGTCAGGGTCGGGATCAAAATCACCACCTCCTGCATACCAGGCGAGGTAGTTAACATCTCGCCACCGTGGCGCCCAACATTGGTGATAAGTCTACATTGGTGGTCTCAAGACTCGAGTCAAAGACGGTGCTCTGTTGGGGTGTGTGGCCCAATTCCTTCGTCGCGTTTCATACTTCGCATGCAGGAGAAAACCCAGCGTGCCCGGAGGAAACCCACCAAGCATACGAAGGGACAACCTCCGAAACTCTGCTCAGACGGATTCACGAACCCACGTGCTGTACTGCACCACTTCTCGACCACCTACGAAAGCCGAGGCGACAGTTTCACAAACCTCTCCTCGTAAACGCGTGGATCGCAGAGCGTGCGGAGCCACCGGCCCGGCAAGGCCGAATCGATGGCTCAACGCTCGCCCGAGCGTGCGGACATCACCTCCGGCCACGATCAGACAAAGACAAAGATCCCCCGTATAGCCTGAACAGACTGTCGGGGCAAGTGCTGTTAGCGAGCACCTATGAAGACCGGCACGGCACACGAGGGGCGGGTGGGTGGCCAACACCACGCCCGGCCGCCTTTGTCTCCCCAGTGGTGATGTTTACACTCCATACCAGGTATTCATTTGAGGCTCAGTCCACCTAGGGGAGGCCCAGGACCAGTTCAGATAATCGTCACTGTGGTAATCTTTTATTTTATTTTTTACCTACGTGACTTTACCGAAAAAACCTAAGAGTATGAATCCTTGCAGTCACGAAAGCTTCAAATCTAGAATCGTCACTGTGGTGTTGGTGGCCGTGAGCGGGAATCGTACTCGGGTCGCCGGGTTCTACAGCTCGTGCACATTCACATGTCCACCCCCACCCCCCTTCGCAGCTGACTCGGGCTTGTGGGCAGGAAGTGCCGGCTGCGCTGTGGTGCCGGCACCGAAGCCGATCGGCGACGTCCAACGTCCAAACTCAAAGCAGGCGCCGCAGCTAAAGCCGCGAGATTTATGCCGCTGCGCTCCGTTTGCCGGGATCCCGTTAGCTCGGCGCTGCGGCTTTAATCTTGGCGAGGGGACGTTGAATATCGGTCTCTCCGCCCCGTTCCACTTTAGCAGCCCCGTCCGCCATTTAGTCTCGGTGCCAAGTCGGCGGGGCCACGGCAACGTCTCGGAGAGACGGGCCAACGCGAACAAAACTTCCGCGGCGAGGTGCGTCGCGACCAGAGACTTGCCCGATTGAAAGCTGCCCGTGTGGATTTATAGGGTTCGCCCAGAAACTGGGAGACGCAAATCGAAGCTAACAGGATTATTCGCAAATATGCAAATGTTGTTTTCCCCATCCCGTGACAGCTGCTATCCATCAGCTTCAATATGCACCAATTAAATACATCAGAGGACAAACGCACGCAAAAAAACAGTTCATATGCACGATTTTTTTTCCCCCAAGCGGTGAGATCGTGATTCACGGTCTCACGTGACTCATCGGTGTGATCACCCTGCGTGTTATCTTGTTGTTGTAACCTGGCTGTAGCACAGTGCCCAAACTCTCACGACGGGAAGGTTGAGAGCTCAAATCCCAGTTGGTGGTTGACTCGGCTTGTATAATCATCATCATCATCACTGTCATCATCGTTGTCATCCCTCTGGGCGTAGTAAAATGAGTTCTGCTTTGTGTGAAACGAACAGCGCTCGTTGCTGTTGTCGGAGGACCAACTTCCTTCACCTCTCTTCCATTGCCCCTTCCTCTTCCCACCCCTCGCCCCTCCACTCCTTTCCCTTCCCTCCCCTATAGCCCTTTCGTGACCCCACCCCACCACCACCGTGTGACCTCTGTTACGGTCACTCATTCCCCAAACCCTCGCGCCGCCCCTGCCGTCTGAATCTCTGTTTCTGTCACCGCTTTGTTCAACTACGTTGAGCACCTTATAGAGCTAAGGCGCTCTATATATAAATATAAAATAAGACTGAAAAAAAAAACATTTCGCCGATTCAAGTAAACGGCAAAAAAATAGCCGGGCAGTACCCCGCGATAAAATTAACGACGTTGCGTGTTCCTGCTGATTTCACAATTCCCGCAGGCAATTGATTATTACAAAGCCTTCTGGAAATGCTTCCCGAGATCCAAGTCAGGAATTCTGTCAGCAAATTTGAAATAATGTTTCCCACCACCACCCCCACCACCCCCCCCTCCCCCCAGGGGAGGGGGCGTAAAATAAAAATAATTTATCTGCAGACACCCACGCTTTAACGGAGGTCGGGAATAAATCTTGGCAACTGAAAAATGGCCACGTCATTTGGAGCACCTGGGGGGAGAGGTCACAGGCAGAGTGACTCGCTGTGTAGCTGGCATACTTCATCATATGTTCCTGTCCATTGTCAATCCACTGCTGGGTGGTGGGGGGGGGGGGGGGGTTGACCATACTTCACCGCGCCCGTCGCGGCGGGTTTGGTCAAGGGGGTGCGCCCAGGGCTGGTTCAGGTCTAATGGGGATTGCTTGACCATACAACGTGGCGGCCATCTTGGCGGCCATCTTGGCGGTGTCATCTCGCGACCGTCAACGCGCGAGGCCGCCGCGGTCTCCGCCTATGGGGCTTTGCAACGCTGCCGGAATTGAGCGGCGTGATTTAGCGTGGCGGCGGCCGGGAGGAGAAGGATGATTCCTCACAGATATATCCGAGCGGGAGGTCAAGTTAATACCGGCGCGGCTTTAAGAGCCGACGGCACCTCCTAATGAGCGGACAAGGCTGACTCACTGCAGCGCTCGTGGTGTGTGACCTGTACGTGAGAATGTGCACGTGTCCTTGTTATAAATACGCGGGTTCATTTTGTGAGGTGGAACAATCCACCCTAACCCTGGCCGCCCCCCCCCCCCCAATAAGTGATTCAATGAATTGCAGTGTCCCACTGTTACAGTCCAATTCAAGACCCTAAAAAAAACATTTATTTTTTATTTTACGAAATCGATAAGCTGACATTATGTCTCCGACATATATCTGCCTCTCCGCACTTTTACGCGACCCACTGGCCCCACGGCCTTCTGGGAGTGTGCGTAAATTGAGCAGCATTGACTCGGCACAAGCAAAACTCTGGCCCGGTTCAACACAAGGGTGTCTCATCAGCAGCGTCAGGCTTGCTTGAATCAATACAACTACAAGACAACTTGAATTCAACAGTTTGTTAAGGCTATGCACGGGGGATCTTTGTCTTTTTGTATGCACGGGGACAACAGGTGGAAAGTGCACAAAGAAGCAAAGAGAGAAATGCACGCCTGAAATTCTACTGAGAAACAGAAAGAGGAACGTACGTACTTCTTTCGTACCGTACGTAGCCTTCTGCGGCCGTCTGGAACAATCTTCCTTCCAAAATTTAGGAAACTACTGGAGCTGTGCACTTTTAAGTATAGATTGAAAACTAATTTCTTAAGAAATGCTTCTTGTGTTTAAGTGTGTTGTCCTTCCTCCGCACATCCGATTAGTACGGTTGGCTAAGTTTATCACACAAACGCATACCAGTAGAGAACTTTCCAACTCCACACAGACAGACTTGAAAATCCACTGCTGTACCACCATCTCTGGTCACCAACCGCGCTAATCGGAGGTGCCGGGGGAAGGACAGCAAACAAAACACAAAAAGCCGTTCGAGAGATACGAGTTTTAAATCTGGATTTTAAAAAACGAATGCACGCTGGTTCAAGACACCGAGTGACCGGGCCAGGGCAGGACGCGCCGCTGGCCGGCGATTCGAGATGGAGCGGCGGTCGGGGAAGGGAACGGCTCCACGGAGCCACCTCGTGTGCGGGGCGGAGGCGGGCGGGTTGTCGCGTCGCAGCACTGCGAGAGATGACGGCAGATTCATCCAGCAGTGGATTGAGCGATGACGATGACGGTGTACAGCGTGTATACAAGGGTACTGCTACTGGGGCACTGTCGGGTACTCGGGGCGAGTCACCTGGCCAAATCGGTGCATCTCTCACACATATCGGTGCTTGTGAATAAATCACCCAGAAAGCATCCCTTCAGATCTCAGAAGCTAAGCAGGACCGTGGCTAGCGTTTGTACGGGCAAACGCCATGCATAACAGGTGGCATAGGCTGCTGCTGCTGCCGAAACGTTGTGTATGTACACGTATGTTGAACTTCTTTCGGACCGTACGAAGCCAACCGTGCTAATCGGTTGGCAGCAGAGGACAGCGCAGCACAACTAACAGTTGCACAGCATATGCCCATGCTCCCTACCTGCATTAACCCGCTCTGACAAAAGCGTGGCGAAATATGGTCAAGCGACCCCAGGGACCCACACGGGGGGTTCCTGGGAGGCCCTCTTCCAGCAGCGGATCGCCACGAGGGGCGGTGCGTGCGTGCGCGCGTTTGTCAGCAGCGTGTCCCTGACGACTGAAGAGGAAAAAAAACGCCCGGCCGTAACAAAAACCACAGCAGCGCGGAGAGGCGCAGGGAGCAGCGTAAATATCGCACGCGCACACCGGATAACACCGCGGCGTTGCCACGGGGACGCCGGAGGCTACACGCACGGGACGGCCCGCAGACGCTTTTCTCAAACACGGCGGCGCGGGTGCAGCGGGGCTGACGAGTAAACACACAGGCGGGCACGCTTCGCGGGGTCGTCCGAGCGGCACACAACGGAAGTCAACGCGGTTTCCGACGCTTCTGCGCGTGAGGTTCCGTGCATGAGTGAAAAGATGGATCATTGGGGCTTCGCCGTGGGGAGGGGCGGGGGGCGGAGATGTTATCTCCCTCGCCTGGTAGGCAGGAGGTCGTGGGTTGGATCCCGACCCTGGCGATGCCTGTATATTTGGTGTATGCGTGTTTTCTCTACCACGTGGTCGCGTGGATTTTTATCCAGGTCCTCCGTTTTTTCCCCTCCACATTTAGAATCAACATCACGCTTTTAAGAGTATTTGGCTGCTATAAATTCCCACGTGATGAGCCACTTCGTTGAGCTATAAATTGTGGCCAGGCCACTTCTGAAAAAGAGCGAAATAGCTCAGTGGGCCTTACCTGGTGCAATAAAAAATTGTTTAAATAGTTTTAGAATGTGCGGCGACGGGGGGACAATGTGCCACCATTATCGTGAGCCACGAGCGATCCACTGCTTGGTGAAGGCCCGCTGCCCACGCCGTCGCCACCCGTCACGGTCCTTTCAATGCCACAATCCGTCTGTCTCTTGCACGAGAGCCGACCTCGTCGCTCCACCTCCGCAGTGGCTGTCCTCGTGGGCGTGCTCCCTCCTTTGCCTGCTATTCCATTGCCCCCCTCGTCCCCTGCTAGTCAAGCGTCAACGCCCTTAGCCCGCTTACTGTGATGCGCCTCGTGAGAATTGCTCGCCTGATCCATGTGCTCAGCTCTCTCTCTCTCTCTGTCTCAGTGCAATTCTGCAGCGTCTAATTGATACTTAAAAAATGTAATACTCCAGCCATCCGGGGCCAAAATCCAATCCGCGTTTTGCCGAATTCGCCAACCTCCTCCGAATTCATGCGCGGATCACAGAAGGACTGCGCGATGCAGCCTGCTCTAGGAGTGGATGTGGAATCCTGGACCAGATTGTGGAACAAAGGGGCTGCAGTTCCGATCCTCCATCCTCTTTACGCCAGGTAGCACAAGTTCACCAATCATCAGGCGCACGTAGCATGTAATTACTAATTCTGTATAATAAGTTATACCGAAACTCCAGTTTGGCATGTCAGCCAAACTGGAGTTTCGGAAAGACCACGGTATAATCGTATCGGTGTCACTGGGCCAGGGGACGATCACTGCTCACTCTCCACAAAGCGGTACCTAATTGTATCGACCCCAAAGAGATGATGGGCCGAGTCGACCGCCGACTAGGATTTTCACCCAAACCCACAACCCTTCCGACCGCGAGCGAGGCCCTCCGATCGCAGCCCCAGCTATGACAGCCGTGCGGAGTCGAACCCCAGACACCCGCACGGGCAACGCAGGACGCTTTGTCGAGCACAATTAACGCCCGGAGCCGTTGAATCGCGCCTCTGTCCCGCTCAACGCACTTAATCAGGGCAGTGCTATCCGTCACGGGCGACAGCGACGGCGCTTCATCGCACGTCTCATCTTAAACGCTCGAAGAATTTCTCGTTTACGAACTCCTCTGCACTACATCCTCTTCTATTGCAGTTGTTATTTTAGCGGGCGCATGGCGAGGGACATTTAGGGATGCGAGGTCTCGAGGACGAAGTAAACAAAAGGTCAAACAGGCCCCGATTTATGGCCATGGAAGCATCCCTCCCGGCAGTAGCTCATGGAAAAATTATAAAAAAAAAATGTTTTTGGCCCAGCGCACAGCGAGGGGGGGGGGACAGCCGCTGCCACCGCCGCCGCTATACCGAGCTCATTTCATGCCGAGTCAACCTAGGGGAGGCACTCAAGAGGATTCAAATGGCAAAAACTGTCAGTAACACACCACAGTAACACAGGGCAGTAACATAGTGACACCACAATAACACAGAGTAACACAAAGTCACAGAGTAACACAGTAACACACCTCATTAACACACAGTAACACACCACATTAACACACAGTAACACATCACATTAACAAACAGTAACACACCACAATAACACACAGTAACACATCACATTAACACACAGTAACACACCACATTAACACACAGTAACACACCTCATTAACACACAGTAACACATCACATTAACACACAGTAACACACCACATTAACACACAGTAACACATCACATTAACAAACAGTAACACACCACAATAACACACCACGGTTACACACAGAGGAAACAAATTTTATATTGGGCGACATTTCAGGAAATGGCCCTTCTGCATAGCAGAGAAATATAGAGGCCAGAGATGACTAATATTAGTGAATAATGATAGAATAATAGTGCATGATAGTAAAATTATAAGTTAATATAATAATAGTGAAAAGTAATATTATAATAGTGAAAAGTAATGTTGTAATAATCGTGAATAATAGTCATGTGGTGGTGGGTTTTAATGACACATTTATACATTTACACGATCTATAGTAGTAGGTTTTTACCCTTTTAAACTGGTACAAAACTGACACCTTTATTCAAGGCATCATGTTTGCAATAACCACAACACAAGTAGTCAAAAAAGCAAACAAAAAGAAGCAACTCTGATAATGATAATAATATGCACGGTCCTTGATCTAACCCGAAAAACTTCTATGAGGTATAATCGTAATATGATAGTAATAGTGAACAATAGTAACATTATAGTAATAGTGAAACATAGGAATGCACGAAATGTCATGGGCCCATGCTATAAATGTGTCTTAAAACTAAACGTGTCAAATTCTACTCATGGAGTCTCGTTAGCCTCCCTATCTCCCTGCTTTTTAAGTACGACCCAGTGACCTATAGGAGAATATATCCTCTTAAGGCGCACACAGCATTATGGACGGACGCGTTGAACTTCTTGCTGTTGCAGTGTCTGCTCGTGTAATACCGCCTAAAGCAGCGTCACAATATATTATGAATTTTTTGCTTTAATTCCTGAGACTGTGGCCCACTTGCGTCGGAGTCTACCCGGCAAAGAAGGCCACCCGCGCAAACCGTTCACCGCCAGTCGACCCTCGATGCGCACGCACGTAACCTAATCCACGGCGGGCTTGATCCCGGGGCTCCAAAGCTCAATTTCATTCCGAGTCGACCGAGCGGCCGCTGTCTCTCTCTCTCTCGCCCCACGGCGGCGGTGATGCCGTTCGCGGGGGGGGGGGGGGCGGGGAACGCACGAGGAGACGTGCGGCCGACGTTGTAAACACAGCTGCTGCTGCTGCTTCCAACTCAGAGAACTCCAGCAAAACAAGGTGCGTGCCCCGAGCTGCCTGATGATAATTTTCTGACACCAAAAATAGGGGAGGAATTCGCGAAGGGGGAAAACACGAAAAGTACGAAAGTCGACACACGTTGCCACTGAACCCTGAAGACCATTGCAGTATCGCGCGTCAGGGGTGAAGGGTAATCGTTCCTTTGGATAGGGCTAATCCGATTCAGGATCTTTGATTCATCTTGGAGAAATCCGATGAGCTATGAAGCTCTTTTTCACAGATGTCCAGGCGGAGCGGGCCAGAAAGTTACAGCAACAAACAATGCAGAAAAGAAACGACGGGAGTGCACAAAGTATAGGGAAGGTAAGAAAATCACTAAGAATAAATCAAGAAACAAACTAAAACTAAACATATTCTTGGTTCTTTCGGTAAAGTCACGTAGAAGGGAAATAATAAAATAATAAAAATATAAAATAATACAAATTCTCACGACGTTTCTTGCAATAATTTATTTTCTTGCTGTGGATTTCACACCTGATGATGATTGCTTGTGTTGCAGTCGAAACGTCGTGAGAATTTTTATTGTTTTTTATTTTTATTATTTTATTATTTCCCTTCTATGTGACTTTACCGAAAGAACCAAGAATATGAATCCCTGCAGTCACGAAAGCTTTAAATCAAAAACTAAACAATTTGTTATTTTGCCGGGTAAGGCCCACTGAGCTATTAGCTACATTTCACAAGTTAACTGGCCACAAATGATAGCTTAACCAAGTGGCTTATCATCACATGGCCATAGGACTGTGGAAATCCGGCGACTGATGAATTGCTTGGCAATGGTGATGGACTCCATCCAGTTGTAAGATTTAGATCTGACGTTTTTATGAGAAATGCAGTACTGTGTTGGATCAGTTTGCTACAATGTTTGCCATCGCACACAGCTCAGGCCAACAAAATAGAAATCGAAATGTGGGGTATGCAGCAATCAACCAATAAGTGGGGGAATCTCTTCCCTCAAACAGGAACAGCTGGCAGCCTGGGCATGGCTACGCCAAGAGTGAAATCAGCTTCAGGTGCTTACAGTTTTCTTTTGCAAAGGGGAGCGCGTAAATAGAGTGTGCCAGTGCCCGTAAACGAAATTATGGGTCCAATATACATTTCGATTTAAAGCTTTCGTGACTACAGGGATTCATCTTCTTGGTTCTTTCCGTAAAGTCACGTAGAATGGAAATGATAAAAGAATAAAAATAAAACATAATAAAACAATTCTCACGACGTTTCGGCCACAACGCAAGCAGCCGTCCTCAGGTGAAGAACAGGTCTGTCGAGAAGACAGTCTGACTGTCTTCTACGTGACTTTACCGAAAGAACCAAGAAGATGAATCCAATATACATGTTTGAACTATTTATTTAACGAACTCATGCCTGGTGTACCGTGGCATACTCCACGCTGGCCAGATGAATATGAAGAAGTGGGAATACCCACGCCTTGCTCCCATAACAACGGCTGTTTACACTGCTGGGCGGACAGAGGTGACGGTGGCGGCGGTGGGGACGATGAGGAACTTCACCCTCATCGTTGTTCCAACTGCCGGGCCCGGAGGGGGGGGGGGGGGGATCAAATCGAACCGGCGACCTCTGGGCCGCAAATCCGGTGCACCGAACCCGCTGCACCGCTGTGGCAGCGTCCATCGCGAGCCGACATGACCATTCGTCAACGTATCGATGCATCGTCGTTCTAGCCCCCTGTCAAACACCGTCCTAAGCGATCGCAAGTATTTATTTGAAACAACAGCAAACAGCGCCCGCGTCAAAAAAACCAAAACACAGGGATTTTGTTTACCTGCGAAGTCCCGCCAGGTGTCCGCCAGGCAGCCCTGCTCAGCGAGCACCTGGCCCAGCGCCTCCTGGAGCTCCGCCTCCTCCCGCTCCTGGTCCCGCCCACCGGGGGCCGACGAGCCAATGAGGGAGTAGACGAAGAGGAGCAGCTGTAGGATGTCGGCGGGCTGCAAGTCGCCCTCCTTGCGCTCGTCCCGCGGCTTGATCCGGGCGCGAAGCTGGCCCAGGACGCGCGGGAAGTCGCCCTCTTTCAGGATCTGCACTCGCAGACGAGCCGGGAGGAAAACAGTGGGTTTATGTAACGAAACTATCGCAATAATGGGTTTAGTGAACGAACCTGTTAAAATAATAAACAAACACATTATTTTTATTTACCAGGGAAGGCCCGACTGAGATACGTAGCTTTTTTTTTTTTTAAACAAGTGACCCATTGCAAATGATAGCTCGGCAAAGTGGCTTATCACGTGGACATTTATAGCAGCCAAATACTCCGGGGAGAGAGAACATGCAAACCCCAAATGTACAGACGTCAGGGTTGAGATCGAACCCACGACTTCCCGCATATCATCGTGAGGTGGTTAACATCTCCTAGCCACCGCGGACACCTAGGTTTAGTGAACGAACCGTTTGCACCTCCCGATTAGCACATAGTTGGCTACGTAGGATGCGAAAGAAGTTCGACATCAGAATCGGAATATGTATCTATACTGGAGGAATCCGATGAGCTACGAAGCTGTTTTTCACAGGTAAAAAAGTTACAACAACAAACAATACAGAAACACGATAAGAGTGCAAAATATAGGAAAGGGAAACAAATCACCCAAAAACATGCAAAAGGTAGGAATCGTGGATGGTAGCTCTCAAGTGAAAGTTATCAGTGTACGTAGATCACAATCACCCGTGACCAATTAACCCGGACACGCGCCCGATTCTCATCAGACCTTGTTCGTATCGCTTCTTCCATTTGGCACAAGTCGATCAATTGTCGCGCGCGCGCGTGCGATCCTCGGTGTGCTTCGCGAGCGTTAAGATCAATGTAAATGGTTGAAACGATGTGTCGTCTCGAGTCTGCGGATCCCACCAAACGGCCTCTGAGCTGCTTTGTTTTTTGGTCTTGTTGCCCAGGAGCTGTCTTCTAATTGCGCTATCGGCATGATGTCAGGAGACGAAGATATCTCTCATTCGTAAGCACTGTCCAGGAAAACGTTGTTACAGCGGTACTTATGAAGTCCGTCCATTCCACTGACATCCTTTATCCGCTGTTATAAGCCCTATGAAGAGTCTTGGTCGCATGTTAGTCAACACTGAAGTGTGTTTAATTGTCAGAGATTTAAATGAAGGCGAAGTTAGTGTGGTGGCTTTCCACACAGGACAGTGGTTGGCATCTGAGCTGGGTCCATCAACTCGCTGCAATTGAGAGTCCGGTTCAATCACAGGCGGCGGCGATAAGGAAAATACAAACTCCCCAGTCGTGTGCTGCGACTGTGGTCATCCAGAACAGATCGTACAACGTACAACGATGCTACACCCGATCCACAAATACTGAGGAGACACCACGGCGATGATACACTCTGCTCGCTACTCCTGACGCGGTTAGCTTGGCTTGGCCACCACCTGAATGTAAAATTGTAGTTGTTGCTCTGTATTTACATCAGTCGTACAAAAAAAGAAGAATAAATTAACCATTTTTATTTTACCAGGTAAGGCCCAATGAGCTGTACAACTCTTTTTCAGAAACGATCTGGCCACAAATGATAGCCCAATGAAGTTGCTAATCACGCGGAAATGAATAGCAGCCAAATACACATTTCTAAATGTGGAGGGAAAAACCGGAGGACCGGGAAAATAATCCACGTGACCACGGGGAGAGAGACCATGCAAACTACAAATATACAGGCATCAGGGTCGAACCCACGACTTCCTGTATACCAGGCGAGGTAGTTAACATCTCGCTACCGCAGTGCCCTAAGACGGGTGGGGCTGGTGCCAGATTCAAACAAACCCTGCATCTCGGCGGTGATGGCTCGGCATCACCGCAACCATCATCCCAAAGTACTCTTAACTCAATTTCCTTCCCTTAGAAGCCAGCGGCCCGCTCGTTCAGATGCAATATTGTGAACGTGCGAGACCTGGATACCCGTGCAAGGAAATGAGTGTTATTACAGTATTTTCTTTTTTTTCTCTTTTCCAAAAAGTAGTCGCTGGGTAATTTGCAATTTTGAGAAGCGGCGAACTTTAAATGGGAAGCACATGTGGAAAAAGTGACACGGGGGTTGCGAACGCTTCGTGGCAGACAAATATGAAGAACAAGGGGAAGAGATGTTGATGATGACGACGTGAAATAACGAATGACGTTAGGCTAGAGGATGATTATCGACGTTGACAGAAAGCGGTACAATTTAGGACACGCGCGTTCAATAGAAACGTGTTAGGTAGAAGGTGGAGTTGAAACGTGGCTTTCCATTAAAGAAGCTTAATTTAGATCCAAAATATACAAAGAACACCTTGTTTTTATACGGGAGAGTTTCAAGTGAGCCTCAAGACCCTTTTCAGGAAGATGCTGAATCCGACCGTGCGCTCGGAGAAAACCCACATATACGAGCGTCATCATCCAAAGCGCCGCACAGATGGATTGCAGAAGTTTCACAGATCTGTGTGATCCACCAGCCTCCAAAGTCAACTATATACACAGCACGTCCGATCTTGGCCATTGTGGTTCGACTGCTTGAAGCCACCGCGTTGACCAAATCTGCAGCCGATCTTTTTTTTGACGGCAAGTCATCGCTTAACGCGCGGTGTTCACAATACGACGCGGTTCTTCTACCCGGGAACACTTTTTGCACAATGCGGAAACGGCGCACCGTTACAAAGCGGAACGTGCCACGTTCCGACGTGCGCTGAGCCGCCGACGACGACGACTTTCTTGAGCTGCACAGCTGAACGCTGCGCAAGTTCTGGGCTCACGCGCGGAAACGAAATGGTACAAGCGGTGGCGTAGCCCTCATCTTGCTTCTCTGTGCAGCAGCCACGGGGTGACCGCAGGCTGCTTTTATAGCACAAATTTGATTCAAATCAAATCGTCCCCCCCCCCCGTTAATGTGACATAACAGCGATTCCTCGCTTGACACGGCACTTTTCAGGAACGCATTTATCAGCGTTAAACGAGGAGTCGCCCCGTAACTGCTTTTGCCTTTCGGGCGAAAGAAGGTTTCCGCGTGGTCGCGCCGATGACCAATCACAGCGTGGCGGCACAGATCGCTCGCGTTGATTGGAACAACGGGGTATCTAACGTGCAACGGTCGAGAGTGCAGGGATGGTTTGGCTGCTGATATAAATTCCCCACGTGATGATAAGCCGCTTCGCTGAGCTATCGTTTGTGGCCAGGTCGCTTCTGAAAAAAAACTATAGAGCTCAGTGGGCATTATCTGGTAAAATTAAAATAGTGAAGTTTCAGTATATTTATTTATAGTGACTTGCTTACCTTTCCTATACTTTGCACACCTATTGTTTGTTTGTGTTTGTTGTTGTTGTTGTAACTTTCTGATCTGCCCCTACTGGACGCCTGTGAAAAAGAGCTTCATAGCTCATCGGATTTCTCCAGGATAAATACATATTCTGACTCTGATACACACCAGACCCAGTTTTCCCAAATCCTTTGTAATGTAATTGCAGAATTCCAATGTGCATTTACACATGGGAGAGACTGGCCTCGGTCAGAGGAATGTGGAATTGCCACCAGAGCCACCAGCGGTGATGACTTTGCATCTTGTTGATTTGGCTTCATTAACCCAGGAAGTCTCAAGACTCATTTTCAGTACGCTCCTCCGTTAGGACGCTTGGCTTAATCTTAAATTGACAACGTGTCGGCATGTGGACAAAAGCCGAAAGCAGGCGATGTAAACCGTGGGGAAAGCAACTCAAACATCCGTACGGACGCGTCGGTAAGCTACCCGCTCGCCGTACTGCCCGCGAGATGCCACTCTGTTGCATGTTGGGAAGAAAACCAGCGCACCCGTAAAAATAACCACGCACGCTTCGAAGACCGACGCTCAAGAGATGTCCGCACGGTCGAGGCAGGCCAGGAACCCACTTGCTGTACTGCCACCTGCCGGCCACTTCACGGCCGGTGAGCCAGAAGTCTTCTCAGCGATGTGGTAATCTCCGTGCGATCCATCAACCCCACCTGGACCACGGGAGTGCGCATGTCCCACGAGGCGATGACGCAACCACCGCGGCTGCACTCGGCTGAACCCAAGTCGAGCTCCATTACGACGGACTTGTTGAAGACATCAACGAGCGCGTTTCATTTAACCTCCATTAGGAGAGTGAATAACGATGTTTGAGAGCGCGACGGATGCGTCAAATGTCATTCGCATTGCAACACGGTCGGGTAAAGTCACCGATGAGATGTTAGTGCGTGGCGGCAACGGCATTAACAAAACAAACTCGCGGGGTTCGCATGATGGACCGGTTAACCGTGGCCGTTTAAAAAAAAAAAAACAGCTTGAGTGTGAACGCACCGAACGCTGCGAACTGCGAGCATGGCCTTTTGAAATATTTTACCCATTACTTAAAAAAACGTTCTTCTTCTGTTTTCTATTTCTCACAGCGATTTGGCCGATTTTTAAACGCCAAAGTGTAAGCAATTAAAGAGGAAATGGTACTCAACATGAACGTTAATTAATTTTAATGGACACATTTAATATTTTTCCCCCAGTGTAATTACATCTGTACTCCCGGCCGCACGGCTTGTGCGTTAGAGGATGCCCCGTAGAACTAGACATCACAGAACTACTGCTGAGCTACCTCCACGTGGCCTTTTTCGACCAAACACCACGTGGGCACACAGCTGCCCATGCGCCCTGTTCCAGAGGAACATTCCATGCGTGATATTCAATGTCATCATTTCAATTATCAGATGCTCGAATGTTTCTCAAGTAAGCGGAACAATCAACGTGGAATGCGATGGATGTTGTAACGTAGTCATTTGGCGAGAGCGCTGAATCCATCAACCCAATAATTTTTTTTTAAATCGGGTTTTATCATAGGTGGCTGAAACCCAGAATGGAGCGCAAGATCTCACCAGGTTTCAGATCTTTGCCATGAACCATGAACCTTGAGCCTTTCTCGTTCCGAGGCGTAGGCAAGTCGCAGGGTGGGTGTCCCGTTCACCGCTGAATCTCGGAACGCGCAATCAGCTCGGCGTTCATTCTATTTACAGAGGCATAGCGCCGCTGTTTTTAAAAACATTGTTACTCACCGCAGAGAACCGTAGCGACACGACCGCACTCCGTGACAGCTGGCGCCAAACTGTGCCACATTCCCTCCCGCATGGCATTGTGGGAGCCTCAGTACCGATATTTATTTTATTTTCACTTCTGATTTCGTTTTCATGGTGTACGCGTAAGTTATCGGAACGGGAAAGGGATCAGAGAATTCGAGTCCTGGCAACCCCTCTATATTTTATCAAAAGATTGAGAAACGAGTCCCTTGTAGTTGGACAGGACCATACCCTGACATCTACAGAATTGACTTTACATTTAAACAACAGTTTAATTATGCTTCGAAACCGTGAAAAGGTTTGTATTAATGGCAGAAAACAGCCTTGCTTCTATCTGTGCGTTTGCCTCAGGTCATGTGACAATATGTAATGAATTAATGCGGCGACTGGTCGCCTCCAAGGAAATGTGGAATTTCCACTACCACTTGAGCAGGTAAACACTTGATTTGAACTGGCTTCATTTACAAAAAAACCTCAAGTGAGCACGTGAGGTAGCACTCATCTCCAGCAGCAGGCCTCAACCAGCGGCGCAAATTCCACATTCCCGCAGCAGGAGTCATCCTGCCGATTATTCGAACGTGATTATCGTTACCGCCGTGAAGAGCCTCAAAATAACAGCAAGCGTCACGATGTTCCGCCCGCCCGTCCGTCCGTCCGGCCGCCCGCCCGCGTCAACAGCAAAAAATAAATTCCCGATTTTCAAAACGCGACTTCCGCGGAAGTCCTCCGGGACGACATTTTGGTGGAATGAGTGACTCAACGGGCGAAGGAGTGAGCGCACGCCCGTGGTTGGCAAGCGAGAGGAACTGAGTCAGGGCAAAGTTATTGTGAGCCGCCCACGCAAGCCGCCACGACGCGCGCACGCCGTTCGCATTACCGCTTGGCGGAGAGAAAATAACGAGAGTCGCACGCAGATCCCCCCGGCGCGGCCCCCCCCCCCCACCGCCGACCGCATTCACAAGGCGCGACGGGCGCATGTGAAGCTCTCGAGAGTGCCAAAGCCAAAGACAGTTTCAACACGGAGGAGGATATCGCCACAAATATTATTCACAATGAAGATTTTTGGGTTAGATCGCGTGAACATATAAATGTGTCGTAAGCCTCCAGCACCCGACACAGCCGGCAAGGTTCGTCACGTCAACAATGCGCGCCAATTAGTTACTGTTGGAGAGTAAGTCTGCAACATTTACAATTTGAATACGACGTTTCGCTGGTAATTATATCCAGCATCATCGGGCGATTTGCCAGAGTACAGTACGTGTGCGTGCGTGCACTATTTACCAGAAAAGTGGCAAATGGCCCGATGGTGCCGGATGTAATTACCAGCGAAACGTCGCGCTACTCAAATTGTAAATGTTGCGGATTTACTCGACAACACCCCGGTGGGCTGGAGCATTAACTAATTGGTGCGTTGTTTACGTGACAAACCTTACCGGCTGTGTCGGGTGGTGGAGGGTTACGACACATTCATACGTACGCGCTCTAACCCAATAACCTTTTTGTTAATGAAAAATTAAGCTCCCCACGGTATTAGCCTTGAAGGGATGTTGGTGGCAAATGCTGTGAGCGACGATCGCCCACGAAGCCCGGCACGGCACATGAGGGGGTGGGGGTGGCCAACACCGCGGCCGACCGCCTTTGACTCCCCGGTGGTGATGTTTACACACTTATTCGAGGTCGAGTCGACCTAGGGGAGGCCCTGGACCGGTTCAGATAATAGTCACTGGAGTTGGACGTGAGCGGGAACCGAACTCGGGTCACTAAAACGCGTGCACACATGCACACGCACTCATACGCATATACAGACAGACACGCAAGCACGCACGCACACGTACATGCACGCACATGTACATGCACGCGCACAAATACGTACGCACGCAAACACCTCCTCGTGTAACAAAGACCGCCCATGTAGCCTTTAAAAGACTGTTCTTGGGGCCAGTGCTTTCAGCGAGCACCTATGAAGGCCGGCACAGCACACGAAGGGGTGGTGTGGTCAGTACCCCGCCCGGCCGCCTTTGTCTCTCCAGTGGCGATGTTTACTGCACACCGCACCGGCTACTCATTTAAGGTCGAGTTGATGTAGGAGTGGGCCAGGACCAGGTTCAAATATTCGCCAATGTAATTGGTCGCGAGTGGGAATCAAAGTCGGATTGCCAAGTCCGGACCATAGTGCACTGCACTACTACTGCCCACGCATGCACACGCACATTCACAAGCACATGTTTGGACGCACGCATTCACAGACGCACGCTCTATTGAGTAAAAGTCAGACCATACAAACCCACCCTCATGCATATTTAAACGCACGTGCATTACATAAACGTGTGTGTGAACACACACACACACACGTGTACGTGCGGAAATAGAGCGAGACACCATTTTCAGGTCGAGTCAACCTAGGTGTGGCCCAGAGCAGACTCGGGATCACAAATTGTCACGGGTGTGGTGCATCACGGGCGGGATTTGAACCCGGCTCGCTGGGACCCTAAGGTCTGTGCAATAACCACAACTCCTCCACACTACGTTAACGAGGAACACCCACGCACAAGTGCACAAACACACACACACACAAACCTACACAAACATCCGAACAAGCGTACACGTAAATTACACTGTCCAGAGCGTGCGCGTGCACACACACACACAGGAGCTTCTTCTTGGTTCTTTCGGTAAAGTCACGTACAATGGAAATAATAAAATAATAAAAAAACATAATAAAATAATTCTCACGACGTTTCGTTCTACGTGACTTTACCGAAAGAACCAAGAAGATGAATCCCTGCAGTCACGAAAGCTTTAAATCGAAATTTAACACAGGAGCTTGTGTACGCACAACCCTTCACACCCATGCACGCTCACTCACTAACGCACGCACGCACACACAAACATCCCCAATGTAATCTTTAGCAGTTTTTCGGAGCAGGTGCTGTTAGCGAGCACCTATTGAGGCTGGCACGGCGCATTAAGTGGGTGGGTGGCCAACACCACTCCCGGCAGGCTTTGTCTCCCCAGTGGCGATGTTTACACTCCGCACCAGGCACTCATTTACGGCTGAGTCGACCTAGGGGAGGCCCAGGACTGGTTCAGATAATCGCTACTGGTGTTGGCCGTGAGCGAGATTCGAACTCAGGTCGTCAGGTTCGAAGCCAATCGCTACTCTACCGCTCCAAACACACAAATACACTGACCCACGCATAAAAAGACAAAGATCCCCCGTGTAGCTTTAATACACTTTTAGGGCAAGTGCTGTTAGTGAGCACCTACGAAGGCCGGCACGGTACACGGCGGGGTCGGAGGCCAGCATCACGCCCGGCCGCCTTTGTCTCCCCAATAGGGATGTTTTTTACACACAGCACCAGGTACTTATTTGAGGCTGAGTCGACCTAGGGGAGGAGGCCCAAGACTTGTTCAGATAATCGCCCCTGGTGTTGGCCGTGAGCGGGAATCGAATTCGGGTCACCGGGTTCGTAGCACAGCGCACTAACCACTACACTCCCGCTCCCCACACTCACACGCATACCAATACACTGACACACACACACTCAAAAGACAAAGATACCCCGTATAGCCTTAACAGACTGTTGGGGCAAGTGCTGTTAGCGAGCACCTATCAAGGCCGGCACAGCACGCGAGGGGGTGGGTGGCCAGCACCACACACACACATTCGCGCACGCTGCCACATGCATGCACGGATGCGTGCGTGCGTGCACACACACGTGCAAGCACACACACGTGCAAGCACGCACGCACGCAGCATCAGCCCCACGGGCCCACTCAGGAAGAGCTAAACAAAAAGTTAATATGATGAGCAAGCCCAGTCCACTCGATTGTTGGGGCCAACCCCACTTCAATTACACGGGTCGACCTTTCCACCCCTCCGTGGCTCGCTGCCAGAGCGCTGCGTGGATGCGGTGGCAGAGAAAAGATTACGGGAAGGGGCCGTTGTTGTCATCGTTGTTGTCATCGTTGTTGTTGTTATTCCGAAGGACGCGCAAATTACGGTCCCTTCATTCAAGTCCACCGGCTCCTTTCAAGCCACTCTTGACGACCGCGCGCAGGGGGGGGGGCAGAGTGGCTCCTGATGCAGCATGAGCCCCCCCCCCATCCCCCTTTTATATTCAGTGAGCGTCTTCCAGCAGTGGCCGAGCAGCATGGTTGTCATTGGCACTGGTGGAGGAAACGGGAACAACTGTCGAACCCGAGGCCCTGGGTTCGATTCCCGACTCGGGGCGCCTTTCTGCGTGGAGTTTCTGCGTCCCCTCTGGTTCTACAGGAGAACCCCCCCCCCCACCACATGCAATGTAAGTGTTATTGGCCAAACATCCCAACATAAAACGAAAAAAAAGTGCCTATAAATTACGGAATTGGATTACGTAAATTAACATGGCCTCCTTCAACTGTGAAAACCTGGCAGGGCCTATCCTGAACAATAGTCAAGAGACTCGGTGAGGCTTTCCTGGCCAATCGAGCGTACAGTACGAATAGGGGAGCCACGGTGCCTAGGAGATGTTAACTACCTCGCCAGGTACACAGGAGGTCGTGGGTTCAATCCCGACCCTTTCCACGGCCTTTTCAAAAAGCGACGGATGGGCTCGACGGCCGTGCGGGTGGAGTTTACAGAGGCGTCCGTTGGCGTCCGGGGGGTGTCCAGATGGATTCCATTTGTACCTACTACAGAAGCGCGTGTAATTTTGGCAAGGGATCGGTGATGCGAGTGATGGATCGCGCTTCACCGCGGTAAGGCGTCCCCTTAATTCCCCAACTTAGGGAAGAGGGGTAGCCACACACCCCCCACGTTTTCACGCGGAGAGACGAAGACGATAACGGTTTGCCGACCCCGACCGCCATCGACCTGAACTCACCAACCTCACAACGCTGGGAAGGGCCCCGCTGTTCTACCAAGGGAGCAATCCAAATTCGATTAAATCATTCCACCGCTGCTCAACTGTGTGACCTGGCCAATTCCCTGTCCCAGCTGGACCACACTCAGCAAAAAACATTAAAATAATAATCACCCCGTACCCAACAACAACCGGGAGTGGGAGGAAACCAGATTTTTCTCTTGGGTCCGGCGCTACAACCCGTGCCCCAAGCACTGGGCCAGCACCGCTGAGATCCCTCCGCGTTCAAGTCCCAAACGCATTCCACACCGCGGATTAAATTATGTCCTCGGGCCGGGTCGTCGGTGCGAGTTGCACGCAAAAGCCTCGGTCGAAATTTGCTCTGGCGCGGAAATTCGCTCGCGTTAGCTCGGATGGTTTTACCGAAACGGATCGCGATGGAGCTAATAAAAAATATGTGTGCATGTAAGAAACTTTTTATATTTTTAAAGTGGTCATTCCGTGCCGCCGTTGCTGCCACTGCTGCTGCCCCGCTGTTGTCGTCGTCGTCGTTGCAAAGCGCGCAAGCGATGATGACGTCCCCTTACATTTTCGTTACCTAGCTCCTTATGCGATCGACAGCACTGTAACAGAGTGCACGCGACCGGACGTGGGAATTATACGCGCGTCCGTGCACAAACGACCCCGAGCCGACGTGTGCGACGTCAACCACCACGGTGGGCCTACGGGATCCACTGGTACCCACCACGGGAATGTGGAATTTCCAGATGAAGTCGGTGGTGTATATTCCACGTTCCCATGGCGGGCTTTGGCAGGGAACGACGCTAGAAGGGATGATGACCGATGGTCGAGACCAATGACCGAGTGGCAGCCGAGAGAGGGGACGCTCCTGAAAGAGGGGCCGCACCCAAGACGACGGCCAACTGCGGAGAAGGAGCGACGAACTCATCTCGTGCGCAGGAGCGACGCGGGTTATCCACGTCGCAGCGCGGCGCGTTGTCAGAGCGAGAGGTAGGCTTGGCGAGCCCTTCATCCAGCAGTGGATCGATCACGCCTCTCGGCGGTGACGTCACCACGGTGCCTTGCGCCATGCCAGGTGCACTTTGAGGTCATCGCGAAAAGTGTCGAAGCCCCGCTGGTGGGAGGTAACGGCCGGCCTCGGGCAGGCCCAGGACCGTCAATGTAGTTGGCCTTGAGCGGGAATGGAACTCGGGTCGCCGGTTTCGGAGTACAGCTCGCTAACCGCTCTGCTATCGCTCCCCGCACACGAAGGTGCGTGAGATTCTCACTCTGCACGAGCGATAGTCGTAGGACACGGGGGCGACATTCCGCTGCATCACCTTAGCACCACGCACTCACCACCAACAACACGCACTCACCACCAACAACACGCACCACGCACTCACCACCAACAACACGCACTCACCACCAACAACACGCACTCACCACCACCAACACGCACTCACCACCAACAACACGCACTCACCACCAACAACACGCACCACGCACTCACCACCAACAACACGCACTCACCACCAACAACACGCACTCACCACCACCAACACGCACTCACCACCAACAACACGCACTCACCACCAACAACACGCACTCACCACCAACAACACGCACCACGCACTCACCACCAACAACACGCACCACGCACTCACCACCAGCAACGTGCACCACGCACTCACCACCAGCAACGTGCACCGCGCACTCACCACCAACAACACGCACCACGCACTCACCACCAACAACACGCACTCACCACCAACAACACGCACTCACCACCAACAACACGCACCACGCACTCACCACCAACAACACGCACCACGCACTCACCACCAACAACACGCACCACGCACTCACCACCAACAACACGCACTCACCACCAACAACACGCACCACGCACTCACCACCAACAACACGCACCACGCACTCACCACCAGCAACGTGCACCACGCACTCACCACCAGCAACGTGCACCGCGCACTCACCACCAACAACACGCACCACGCACTCACCACCAGCAACGTGCACCGCGCACTCACCACCACCAACACGCACCACGCACTCACCACCAACAAAGTGCACCACGCACTCACCACCAACAACGTGCACCGCGCACTCACCACCAACAACACGCACCACGCACTCACCACCACCAACACGCACCACGCACTCACCACCAGCAACGTGCACCGCGCACTCACCACCAACAACACGCACCACGCACTCACCATCAACAACATGCACCACGCACTCACCACCAACAACACGCACCACGCACTCACCACCAACAACGCGCACCACGCACTCACCACCAACAACATGCACCACGCACTCACCACCAACAACACGCACCACGCACTCACCACCAACAACACGCACCACGCACTCACCACCACCAACACGCACCACGCACTCACCACCAACAACACGCACCACGCACTCACCACCAACAACACGCACCACGCACTCACCACCAACAACGCGCACCACGCACTCACCACCAACAACATGCACCACGCACTCACCACCAACAACGTGCACCACGCACTCACCATCAACAACGTGCACCATGTGCTTCCTAAGTGCCTCCTTAATAAGGGGGGTTAAAGACATTTGTTGCCCTCACATGGCCATTACGAGCCCTCTGCGCCAGGAGACCACGAATCCGGCAGCGATTGAGACAACGGCCACCACCCGCCACGCACCGAGCGCCGTTCCGCAAACACAGTTGGGGCGCCACGGTTGCCAGGAGATGTTAACTCCCTCGCCCGGTACGCAGGAGCTCGTGGGTTGGATCCCGACCCTTACGCCTGCTGTATATTTGGAGTTTGTGTGCTCTCTCTCTGTCTCTCTCTCCGTGGTCGTGTGCATTTCTCTCTGCGCACCCGAGTCGGGAATTGAACCCGGGCCTTGTCCCTGCGAGGTCGCGAGGCCTCCAACCACGCCGCCCCCACGTGTTTAAGTCGGCGTTGCCCGCAGACTCAAACGGGTCCCTTCCCAAGGACGGCGCCCCGCCGCGCGGTCTTTGATGGCGTTCCCGCAGCGCCGTTCGTACAAGACGTGGCGAACACGGACGGGCCGCTCTTGAACCGCAAAACCTTGAACCCGGAAGCGACCCCAAGCACACGCGCGCGTGCCCGTGTGCCATGGTCACGCAGACGCCGCCATCGCGGGTGCTTGTCCTTTTTAATGTCTTGCCAAGGCTGAAAGCGGTCACGCATCAACTCTGTCCGTTCGTTCTTCCGTAAGGGGTGAGGGGGATAAGGAGGGGGGGGGGGGGCACTCTGGGCGCCGTGGTGGCTAGGAGATGTTAACTAACTCGTCTGGTGTGCAGGAGGTCGTGGGTTCGATCCCAACCCTGACGCCTGCTGCTGTGTATTTGGAGTTTGCGGTGTCTCTCTCTCATCATCATCACGGTGGCTAGGAGATGTTAACTACCTCGCCTGGTGTACAGGAGGTCGTGGGTTCGATCCCAACCCTGACGCCTGCTGTGTGTTTGGAGCTTGCGGTGTCTCTCTCTCATCATCATCACGGTGGCTAGGAGATGTTAACTACCTCGCCTGGTGTGCAGGAGGTCGTGGGTTCGATCCCAACCCTGACGCCTGCTGTGTGATTGGAGCTTGCGGTGTCTCTCTCTCTCTCCCCGTGGTCGCGTGGATTTTTCTCTGGGCCCTCTGGTTTTTCCCTCCATCTTTAGAATCAACATCACACGATTGGATTATTTGGCTGCTATAAATCTGCACGTGATGATAAGCGAAACTGTTGGGCTATCATCTGTGGGCCAGGTCGCTTCTGACAAAGAGCTGTGTAGCTCAGTGGGGCCTTACCTGCTAGAATGATCCAATGTGAACGAAGCTATGAAGCTGCCTGCTGATATACGCGACTTTCTCCAGTGGAAATCGGGCAAAACTGATAGAGGCGTTTCCCAAAAACGTGGAGACCCAAACCAGAGCAAAAAAAATTAACCCGTAAAAACAAAGTTTTTCACTATAAATCCTTTATATGCGTGGCATCGGTTTTATTTTATTATTCATTTCTGTTTTTCTTGAGTAAGAGTTTCATTTTTATCACATTGGTATCTAAAATAAAATATGAAAAAAAATTTTTCCTAAAAAGTGGAACATTTTGGAAACATTTTTTCACGAAAATAAATTGTCACGCACAACGAGTCTGTGTGCAAAATGTCAGCTCGATTGGATCACGGGAAGTAGGTTAAAAAACGACCGAAAGATTTGCACGGTCGTAAGCGCGCAAGCAAGTGAACTTAATATAAAGGATTTAAAAAAGGAACCAGTTTGCAAAATTACCATTTTGTCAAGATGCAAACCGAGCTTCGCCCTGACGTCTGATATCCGTCGTCTTTCATGTCACCAATGAGACACTTCACGAGGGCAAACGCACGATGGGAAGCGTCACGTAGCAGCTCGTGCATCACACGCGTAGATTTTGTTTTTATTCGTAACTTTTGTTTCCCATGCCTATATGGCCGACTGCTTCTCTCTCTCTCCAACGTCAATAAGCGCCCGCTGTGTCCGGCCGCCTTGAGATGCGGTCGCCTTTATATGGGAAAGAAACAATTCCGCATGGATAGGTGTGTACGGCGTTGCTGGTGAGGAAAGGCCACTTTGATGCTCGAAACCTTGAAGCCAAGCCAAGCAGGTTATTGCCTGGCTTGTACTGGGATGGGAGATTGCCTGAGAATACCAGGTGTCATAGGCTTGGACTGTGAAGTGGTCAAGAGGTGGTCTAACAGCAATGGATAAGAAAATCTATCTGTGTGGAGTTGAAAAGTTCTCCCGCGGCTTTGCGTATGTGTGTGTTCTCCTGGCCACCCACCCCCTTGCGTGCCGTGCCCACCTTTATAGGTGCTCGTTAATGGCACTTGCCCCTACAGTCTGTTCAGGCTACACGGGGGATCTTTGTCTTTGCCTCCTGGCAGTGGGGAGCGGTTGTGTAGCGCTTAGTCCACCGCGCTACGAACCCAGCGAGACGAGTTTGATTACCGCTCACGGCCAATACCAGTGACGTCTATTTGAACCGGTTCTGGGCCTCCCCTAGGTCGACTCCACCTTGCAGCAGGCAATGAATGCCTGGTGTGTAAACATCGCCGCTCGGGAGACAAAGGCGGCCGGGCGTGGTGCTGGCCACCCACTCCCTCGTGTGCCGTGCCGACCTTCAGAGGTGCTGCTCGCTAACAGCACTTGCCCCTACGGTCTACTCAGGCTACACGGAGGGGGGGGGATCTTTGTCTTTGTTCTCCTGAAAATATACTCAATAAGGTCTTGGTCAAGCATGCTAAGGAGGACCCTTCATGGAAGGGAGTCATGAAGATTCAGTGAGACTTTGCTGGGTAAACAGATTCATCATCGTTATCATCATCGTAGCCATCACGGGGCTACAGCTCCGTAGAAGTTGTCCTCAAGCTTCCAGAGTTTTCCATATAAAGATACCGATCGCGCCCAGAGTATAGAGGCAGGCAGTCAGACAGCGAGACAGGCAGATGAAGAGACAAAAAAGATGGGCAGATGTAGATAATTATACATGCAGGCATGCAGGCAGACTGACAGCTAGACAGACAGACAAACATAAAGACGGACATGCAAAGAGACATATGGGTAGACAGATACAACAGACAGACAGATGAATGTATGGATATACAGAGAGAGACAGAGTAGACAGACACACATAGATACAAACAGACCAGCCAGATAGACAATCATTTATAAACGTAAAAACAAGGACATACATACACAGCGAACGAGACACACAAACACACATACTAAACTAGATAGCTCTTTTTTATAAGCGACCTAGCCACAAATGATAGCTCAAGTGGCTCATCTTGTGGAAATTGATTGCAGCCAAATACTCTAAACGCATGTTGATTCTAAAAAAAACGGAGGGCACAGAGAAAAATCCACACGACCACGGGGAGAGAAACATGCAAACTCCATATATGCAGCAGGCGCCAGGGTCGGGATCAAACCCACAACCTCCTGTATACCAGGCGAGATAGTTAACATGCAGCCACCAAGGCGCCCATACACACAGACAGACATACAGACATAATACAGACATAATACACGTATACAATAGAATAGAACAGCAAAAAGTTAATACATATATATGACATATAAATCAGACGGGACAACGGGCAGATAGGCAGACAGAATGCAGGAGGACAGACAGAGAGAGAGATAACGCATTCCGGCAGTGACGCCAGATGGCAGAGTGAAAACCTACGTTTTTAAAAAATCCTTGGATTTGAGCCACGAACAACGTCTTAGCTTGTGCTGTACGCTACAGAGAATGTGTTCTGACCATAAAGTGCTTGTGTCAGAGTGAATGTGCTTTCATTCCATGTTTATTTACGTGTGTGTTTAGGCTCTTGCACGGTTTTTTTTCTTCATGTCACTTCTGGGAATAAATAAATGGCTCCTCCGGCCATGCATTTTTTGAGAATCACCCTAACCCCGTGTGCTGGAAACGTAGCAAGACACACAAGCATGTATTATTCTCAATATTATTATGACGACTTTGCTTGTTTAGCCAAGATAGTCTCACCAAGTCTCAAGCCACTCTTTTTCAGAAGGGTCCTGCCAAGTTTTTGTTTTGCAGGAGGGGGTGATGCTGGCGTGCATAATCCAAAATGGGCAAGATGGCAGGTCATTTGTCAGCAATGCTGTACCAGTTACAATGTATGCGGTTTTGGAGGTTTTTTTTGCCATGGGAGGAAACTCAAGCAGAGCAGTTGGAGAGATCATTCATCCTCACAGCAGCCGCTGTTGGCTGGCCATCGAACAAAGACGGTCGGTGCATCGCGTGGCGCTTTCAGATGCACTTCTGCGGCCGTCTGGAATGCTCTTCCTTCCGATATCAGGAAGCCACTGGAGCAATGCACAATGATGTCTTTAACCTGCGTAAATGTTATATCTGGATTGAAAACTAATTTCTTTAGAACTACTTTTTGTGCTGAGTTTATTGTCCTTCACCCACACCTCCGATTAGCACAGTTGGCTTACGTATGGTGAGAAATAAGTTCAACATACACACACAATGCATACAAAATACTAAAGGGTGCCTGAGTCAGGAATCGAACCTAGGTCCTTCCTTGTTGTTGTTTAACTTGCATCCCACTGGGATTTTTGCACACAGTGTTAGTGTGCGGATGCTTTTTTCTGGAATTGATTCTGTTTTTTTTCCCCTGGATTTTCAGTTTGCACATAGTCACATAGTCACTTTAAGATGTTTTCTTTTTCATGTTTTTGTTTTTTGTTTGTTGCGGTTGCACCCGATTCAAGAGCCGAATGGCTCACAGGGCTATACCTAATAAATGAACTTGAACTCCTTGTGTGAGGCACCAGTGTTACCACTGCACCACCCTTGCCTACCACCTCCTGCCCTTTGTTGGTGCAGGAAAGCCTCGCTGGGTCTCAGGACTTTTTCCTGGAGGGTATTGTTCAGTGTTTCAGCGGTAGCTGCGTGTAATGCCAATTAACGAATGTTTTTAAAATAAAATTTGGCAAAATTCTGACCGTGATGCCGGCACACAATGGGCCAGCTCATTTTTGAATGACGTCACTGGGGATGTTTAACGTGCGCCGTGAAGCACGTGACGCGCGTTTGCATTATTAATTATTACACTGGTCAACACACTTGTTCTGGCATAAGGTAATCCAACGGTTTTAAGGTAATTGTGGGGTGCTGATTCCAAAGCTGGCATCAGTTTTTGTCTATCACATCAGGTTTTTGAGATATCAAATATTGCATTTTCAATAAAAACTGCAGAAGAAAAATATTTAATAAATGTGGATAACTACATAAAATGATATTATAAACACACTATCCTAAAAATACAGCACCATATTTTAACACTAAAGCAGTCACTGACTCGCAACAACTTGCAATCATAAGTGACAGAGATAATTTCTGGTAAAATCAATGAAAATGGGGTATGCCGATAGCATAAAATTAGATGTGATAGAGCAAATCTGAGATCAGATTTGGAATCAGCACCCTGAAATTGGCCTAAAACAGCTGCAAAAGTCTAGGCCAGAAAAAAAAAATGTTGTTGACCAGTGTAATTACACCGGCGGTATTAACGAGGGAGGCCGCCGGGCATGAACCACGAATTCTCTGCAACAACAAGTGGTGAGCGTGCTCCCGCTGGTTCATGTTATTATAAGTTCTTTAAATTACAAGTAATCAGGATTTAACATGTGAAAGTATCGATTTAAAGCGTTCGTGACTGCAGGGATTCATCTTCTTGGTTCTTTCGGTGAAGTCACGTAGAAGGGAAATAATAAAATAATAAAAATAAAACATAATAAAATACAATTCTCACGACGTTTCGGCCACAACGCAAGCAGCCGTCTTCAGGTGGAGAACAGGTCTGTCGTTGTGTTCATTCAGACGCTTACTTTCCGACAGACTTGTTCTTTACCTGAGGACGGCTACTTGCGTTGTGGCCGAAACGTCGTGAGAATTGTATTTTATTATGTTTAATTTTTATTATTTTATTATTTCCCTTCTACGTGACTTTACCGAAAGAATCAAGAAGATGTGAAAGTATGTATGTGTGTTGAACTTCTTTCGCACCGTACGTAGCCAAGCGTGCTCATCGGAGGTGCGTAGTATAGCATTGTGCACAACCAATCACGTGCCGGCATTTATACTCTTGTTATTCTGCTCAGCCAATCAAATGTGCTGCAGGGTACCTACCGCTGTGTAAGCCGCATTTGATTCGCTCGGCCAACTCGTGATCATGAATCATCGCGTTCCATTGGCCGCACGCAATCTCCATGCGCCGCCCTTATACGGTATTTGGCGAGGCTATCTTTCACAAAAAAAACCCAAATCAAATGGTTTTCATATCATCCAAACTACAAAACACAACCCCAAGGACTTTACTGTGCATTACTGAAATGCTTTAAATGCAAAACATGACAAATGAATCATATCTGTGCAGAGTATCGTAAGTCGTGCGCAATTTCAAGCAAATTATTTTGAAAGCATTTCCCTATGTTGGCAGTGAAATGGACAGACTGTTAGATTTTTGTTGTTTTTTTCAATTTAACAACAAAGCGGGGATTGGCGATGTTCGAATGCAAACGGTGCTGTGAGATCACTACGTTCGATGGCGGCACTGAGGACGTTGGTTATTGTTCGCGTAGATTACCAAGGTCGCAGACTCTGGATATTTATTAAACCTGGAGAAATCCGAAGAGCTATGAAACTCTTTCTTTTACAGTCGTCCACGATTGGAGAGACAAAGTATAGGAATGGTAAGCAAATCACTAAACCCTCCCCCCACGCACCCCCACCACCACCACTGACTTCCCACAAAGTGGTAGTCATTTTATCCACCCCGGAGAGTGAAGCCCTCTGAACCGCAGCAGAGACGATTTGACATTCGCATACATACGCGTGCGCGCGTGCGCGCGTATGAATTACAGCGAGTGTACAATGCCCGACTTACAAATGTTGCCCCGAAGGAGGCAACTTCCCCATCTGGTAAAGAACAACAACAAGTAGCAGAAAGAGGCGCTCGACATTTGGTAGCTTATCATGCAGACGGGGCCCCTTCGGGAGGGGGGGGGGGGGCAACGCACGTAAGTTGCCGTCAGTGCGGGTTGGGATGTCGACGGTGGGAGCGGAAAGCCGGGGCGCGGGTCACACAGTAGGCCCAGGCGCACGGCGGGGTCAAATCGCTTGGTTAACGGACATGCACGACCAATGTTATCCACAATGGAGGTTTTTGAGTTAGATCGCGGAAATATAAATGTATCGTGAAACCCCACCACCACCCGACACAGCCACTTTGTAAGGTTTGTCACGTAAAAACTACACGTGCCAATTCGTTACTAGTACAGCACGCCGGTGCGTTGGAGAGTAAACCCACAGCATTGACCAACGGATTACGACGTTTTGCCAGTAATTACAACGAGCATCATCAGGCGACAGCCAGATTATGCGATCTAACCCAGAAACCTCTATCATGGATGCCTATTACATTGAGGGCGATGTTGGCACATCAAATAAATATTGGTTGTACGACTCTACAGCCGTGCACGACTCCATGGCTCCGTGTAAGACTGTCTCTATGTACGAATGTTGAACTTCTTTCGCAACGTACGTAACCAACCGCGTGATCTGGAGGACAACAAACTAAGAGCTGTGTGTACAACTAGCCGTGTGTACGACTAGCCGTGTGTACGACTAGCCGTGTGTACGACTAGCCGTGTGTACGACTAGCCGTGTGTACGACTAGCCGTGTGTACGACTAGCCGTGTGTACGACTAGCCGTGTGTACGACTCTGTAGCCGTGTGTACGACTCTGTAGCCGTGTGCACGACTGTGCCAGTGTATTTTTCAACTCTTGAGTCCTCCAGATTGCTCTCACCAATGCGGCACACAGATCGCCCCTTACTTTACAGGGTGTTGATGGGTTCTGGTCCTATGGGCGAAACTAAAAACTGAACAATTATTTTTAAATATTGTACCAGGTGAGGCCCAGTGGCCCCAATGATAGCTCAACGAAGTGGCTCACCATCATCGTGTGGACATCTACAGCAGCCAAACACTCTCAACGCATGTTTCTAAATGTGGAAGGGAAAACCGGAGGACCCGCAGAAAATTCTACGGGACTAGCGGGAGAACGTGCAAACTCCAAACATACAGCAGGCGTCAGGGTCACGACCTCCTGTACTCCAGGCGAGGTAGTTAACATTTCGTAGCCACCGTGGAACCCACGGCGCTGCAGGCTGCTGTCGAGGCTTGGGCTGCTATTCATGCTTGAATCTATCTGCGTCGAGCCGACGGTGCTGTCACCACCGGGGTCCTCGGTTTCATCCCATGTTTGTTTGTTGTAGTACAGAGTAAGACTGATGGCCTTAATCTAAGTTGTGTTGTGGTTGTTGTTGTTTGACTTGCATCCCACTGGGATTTTTGCACACAGCGTTGGTGTACGGTGTTTTTTCTGCAATATTTTGCTGTCTTTTCTTGGATTTTCTGTTTGCACATAATCACATATTCACTTTAAGATGTTTTTTGTTCATGTTTTTGTTTGTTGCGGTTGCACCCGATTCAAGAGCCGAATGGCTCACAGGGCTATACCTAATAAATGAACTTGAACTTGTGTACGACAATCCAAACCTTCATGAATGGGACTTGCCAAACATCCCAATGGAAAAGGACCCTCCCCCTAACAAATCGGAGTGCACGCAATTATTTCCAAGATCATATTGTTGCAATTAACTTAATATTTTTAAATCGTGTTTATTTATTGATGTGTAACGCTTGCCACCGTGTCTGTCTGCTGGCCGTCTAGCTCAGTGGGTTATTTACTCGAGCAATGAACTTTCTGATTCTGCGGGAACTTGTGAAAACATAAACACGTTGAGACTCAGTGAGACTTTTTGTTGCCGAGCGGAACTAATTACCGGCCAGACGGCTCTGTCGTGTTGCGTCCCACAATCGTGCCTCCCCCCCCACCCCCGAATCGCAAATTGTGCATTATCAGAATCTGAATATTTATTCGCGCTGGAGGAGGAATCCGATGAGCTACGAAGCTTTTTTTCACAGACGTCCAGTCGGGGGCCACGGGGGGTCAGATCGTTACAACAAAAAACGATAACAAAGAACACGCGATTGGAGTGCAAAGTCTCGATTTGAAGCTTTCGTGACTGCAGGGATTCATCTTCTTGGTTCTTTCGGTAAAGTCATCACGTAGAAGGGAAATAATAAAATAATATAAATAAAACGTAATAAAACACAATTCTCAGAACAGACCTGTTCTTCACCCGAGGACGGCTGCTTGCGTTGTGGCCGAAACGTCGGGAGAATTGTATTATTTTATTATGTTTAATTTTTATTATTTTATTATTTCCCTTCTACGTTGACTTTACCGAAAGAACCAAGAAGATGGAGTGCAAAGCACAGGGAAAGGTAAGCGGACACGCGCTCTCTGCGCGAGCTCCCTCCGCGGACGCTCGGTACGATTGCGAGCGTCACGCAGCGCCGTAAACCCAGCGCAAGGGCGCGGAATCGTTTGTTTGTCGAAAACAAATTTCGCCAGAAATAATGGCCCCGAGGGATTGAACGTTTCTCGTGCTTAAGCGGAAAGTCGCCCAGCAGCAATGCCGGCGTTTAAAATAAAACAAAAAACACGCACACATTCTTACGACTGTGACGTTCGGTGGTGACGTTATATTTTTATACGCAACTTAAAGATATGTTTTCAAACTTATTTTTTTAGCTGCATTGAGTTTTTCTCCACCACGGTTGTGCTGGACATGGCGGACATGACACCGGGACCTTGACCCCCGAGGTCGTGCGGTACTCGGCTAGCAGTCGGTTGCTGTGGAGGTCGCAGTGAACCCGTGGCCGCTCACGCGCGTCAGTGCGGGCGGTGGTGGTGATGCCTGAGTCACGCTGCCGTGAACATCTGAAGTGACGACAAGCGAAAAGCCGGTGACAAGCGGGTAGCCGGTGACGAGGCCGCCTCAGCAGTGTCACATGTGGGGTTGGAGTTAGGGCTAGGGGGGGTCAGGAGTAGGGCTAGGGTTAAGGCCAAGTTGACTTATCAGGCTTAGGGGGGGTAGTGGCAGTTGTTGGTTAGCTAGTTAGGGTATGGAGGGGTAGCGCAAGAGTTGGGTTGGCTAGTTTTTTTGAGTGAGCGTTAGGGGTAGAGTTGTGTGTGGTTGGCGAGTTTGTTAGGGTTAGGAGTAGGGGTTGTGTGTGGTTGGTGAGTTTGTTAGGGTTAGGAGTGCGGGTTGTGTGTGGTTGGCGAGTTTGTTAGGGTTAGGAGTGCGGGTTGTGTGTGGTTGGTGAGTTTGTTAGGGTTAGGAGTGCGGGTTGTGTGTGGTTGGTGAGTTTGTTAGGGTTAGGAGTGCGGGTTGTGTGTGGTTGGCGAGTTTGTTAGGGTTAGGAGTGCGGGTTGTGTGTGGTTGGTGAGTTTGTTAGGGTTAGGAGTGCGGGTTGTGTGTGGTTGGTGAGTTTGTTAGGGTTAGGAGTGCGGGTTGTGTTTGGTTGGTGAGTTTGTTAGGGTTAGGAGTACGGGTTGTGTTTGGTTGGTGAGTTTGTTAGGGTTAGGAGTGCGGGTTGTGTGTGGTTGGCGAGTTTGTTAGGGTTAAGAGTGCGGGTTGTGTTTGGTTGGTGAGTTTGTTAGGGTTAGGAGTGCGGGTTGTGTGTGGTTGGTGAGTTTGTTAGGGTTAAGAGTGCGGGTTGTGTTTGGTTGGTGAGTTTGTTAGGGTTAAGAGTGCGGGTTGTGTTTGGTTGGTGAGTTTGTTAGGGTTAGGAGTGCAGGTTGTGTTTGGTTGGTGAGTTTGTTAGGGTTAGGAGTACGGGTTGTGTTTGGTTGGTGAGTTTGTTAGGGTCAGGAGTACGGGTTGTGTTTGGTTGGTGAGTTTGTTAGGGTCAGGAGTACGGGTTGTGTGTGGTTGGTGAGTTTGTTAGGGTCAGGAGTACGGGTTGTGTTTGGTTGGTGAGTTTGTTAGGGTCAGGAGTACGGGTTGTGTTTGGTTGGTGAGTTTGTTAGGGTTAGGAGTAGGGAAGTGTTTGGTTGGCGAGTTTGTTAGAGTTAGGAGTACGGAAGTGTTTGGTTGGCGAGTTTGTTAGAGTTAGGAGTACGGAAGTGTTTGGTTGGTGAGTTTGTTAGAGTTAGGAGTACGGAAGTGTTTGGTTGGTGAGTTTGTTAGGGTTAGGAGTAGGGGTTGTGTTTGGTTGGCGAGTTTGTTAGGGTTAGGAGTAGGGAAGTGTTTGGTTGGCGAGTTTGTTAGAGTTAGGAGTACGGAAGTGTTTGGTTGGCGAGTTTGTTAGAGTTAGGAGTACGGAAGTGTTTGGTTGGTGAGTTTGTTAGAGTTAGGAGTACGGAAGTGTTTGGTTGGTGAGTTTGTTAGGGTTAGGAGTAGGGGTTGTGTTTGGTTGGTGAGTTTGTTAGGGTCAGGAGTACGGGTTGTGTTTGGTTGGTGAGTTTGTTAGGGTCAGGAGTACGGGTTGTGTGTGGTTGGTGAGTTTGTTAGGGTCAGGAGTACGGGTTGTGTTTGGTTGGCGAGTTTGTTAGGGTCAGGAGTGCGGGTTGTGTTTGGTTGGTGAGTTTGTTAGGGTTAGGAGTGCGGGTTGTGTTTGGTTGGTGAGTTTGTTAGGGTTAGGAGTGCGGGTTGTGTTTGGTTGGTGAGTTTGTTAGGGTTAGGAGTGCGGGTTGTGTTTGGTTGGTGAGTTTGTTAGGGTTAGGAGTGCGGGTTGTGTTTGGTTGGTGAGTTTGTTAGGGTCAGGAGTACGGGTTGTGTTTGGTTGGTGAGTTTGTTAGGGTTAGGAGTGCGGGTTGTGTTTGGTTGGCGAGTTTGTTAGGGTCAGGAGTGCGGGTTGTGTTTGGTTGGTGAGTTTGTTAGGGTTAGGAGTGCGGGTTGTGTTTGGTTGGTGAGTTTGTTAGGGTCAGGAGTGCGGGTTGTGTTTGGTTGGTGAGTTTGTTAGGGTTAGGAGTGCGGGTTGTGTTTGGTTGGTGAGTTTGTTAGGGTCAGGAGTGCGGGTTGTGTTTGGTTGGTGAGTTTGTTAGGGTTAGGAGTGCGGGTTGTGTTTGGTTGGTGAGTTTGTTAGGGTTAGGAGTGCGGGTTGTGTTTGGTTGGTGAGTTTGTTAGGGTCAGGAGTACGGGTTGTGTTTGGTTGGCGAGTTTGTTAGGGTTAGGAGTGCGGGTTGTGTTTGGTTGGTGAGTTTGTTAGGGTCAGGAGTACGGGTTGTGTTTGGTTGGTGAGTTTGTTAGGGTTAGGAGTACGGTTGTGTTTGGTTGGCGAGTTTGTTAGGGTTAGGAGTGCGGGTTGTGTTTGGTTGGTGAGTTTGTTAGAGTTAGGAGTACGGTTGTGTTTGGTTGGCGAGTTTGTTAGGGTTAGGAGTAGGGGTTGTGTTTGGTTGGCTAGTTTGTTAGGGTTAGGAGTGCGGGTTGTGTTTGGTTGGTGAGTTTGTTAGAGTTAGGAGTACGGTTGTGTTTGGTTGGCGAGTTTGTTAGGGTCAGGAGTACGGGTTGTGTTTGGTTGGCGAGTTTGTTAGGGTTAGGAGTGCGGGTTGTGTTTGGTTGGTGAGTTTGTTAGAGTTAGGAGTACGGTTGTGTTTGGTTGGCGAGTTTGTTAGGGTTAGGAGTAGGGGTTGTGTTTGGTTGGCTAGTTTGTTAGGGTTAGGAGTAGGGGTTGTGTTTGGTTGGCGAGTTTGTTAGGGTTAGGAGTAGGGGTTGTGTTTGGTTGGTGAGTTTGTTAGGGTTAGGAGTGCGGGTTGTGTGTGGTTGGTGAGTTTGTTAGGGTTAGGAGTAGGGGTTGTGTTTGGTTGGTGAGTTTGTTAGGGTTAGGAGTAGGGGTTGTGTTTGGTTGGCGAGTTTGTTAGGGTTAGGAGTGCGGGTTGTGTTTGGTTGGTGAGTTTGTTAGGGTCAGGAGTAGGGGTTGTGTTTGGTTGGCGAGTTTGTTAGGGTTAGGAGTGCGGGTTGTGTTTGGTTGGTGAGTTTGTTAGGGTTAGGAGTAGGGGTTGTGTTTGGTTGGCGAGTTTGTTAGGGTTAGGAGTGCGGGTTGTGTTTGGTTGGCGAGTTTGTTAGGGTTAGGAGTAGGGGTTGTGTGTGGTTGGCGAGTTTGTTAGGGTTAGGAGTGCGGGTTGTGTGTGGTTGGCGAGTTTGTTAGGGTTAGGAGTGCGGGTTGTGTGTGGTTGGCGAGTTTGTTAGGGTTAGGAGTGCGGGTTGTGCTTGGTTGGCGAGTTTGTTAGGGTCAGGAGTGCGGGTTGTGTTTGGTTGGCGAGTTTGTTAGGGTTAGGAGTACGGGTTGTGTGTGGTTGGCGAGTTTGTTAGGGTTAGGAGTGCGGGTTGTGTGTGGTTGGCGAGTTTGTTAGGGTTAGGAGTGCGGGTTGTGTGTGGTTGGAGAGTTTGTTAGGGTTAGGAGTGCGGGTTGTGTTTGGTTGGTGAGTTTGTTAGGGTTAGGAGTGCGGGTTGTGTTTGGTTGGTGAGTTTGTTAGGGTTAGGAGTGCGGGTTGTGTTTGGTTGGTGAGTTTGTTAGGGTTAGGAGTACGGGTTGTGTTTGGTTGGTGAGTTTGTTAGGGTTAGGAGTGCGGGTTGTGTTTGGTTGGTGAGTTTGTTAGGGTTAGGAGTAGGGGTTGTGTTTGGTTGGTGAGTTTGTTAGGGTTAGGAGTAGGGGTTGTGTGTGGTTGGTGAGTTTGTTAGGGTTAGGAGTACAGGTTGTGTGTGGTTGGTGAGTTTGTTAGGGTTAGGAGTGTGGGTTGTGTGTGGTTGGCGAGTTTGTTAGGGTTAGGAGTGCGGGTTGTGTGTGGTTGGCGAGTTTGTTAGGGTCAGGAGTACGGGTTGTGTGTGGTTGGTGAGTTTGTTAGGGTTAGGAGTGCGGGTTGTGTGTGGTTGGCGAGTTTGTTAGGGTTAGGAGTGCGGGTTGTGTGTGGTTGGTGAGTTTGTTAGGGTCAGGAGTACGGGTTGTGTGTGGTTGGTGAGTTTGTTAGGGTTAGGAGTAGGGGTTGTGTGTGGTTGGCGAGTTTGTTAGGGTTAGGAGTAGGGGTTGTGTGTGGTTGGCGAGTTTGTTAGGGTTAGGAGTAGGGGTTGTGTGTGGTTGGCGAGTTTGTTAGAGTTAGGAGTACGGGTTGTGTGTGGTTGGCGAGTTTGTTAGGGTTAGGAATAGGGGTTGTGTTTGGTTGGTGAGTTTGTTAGGGTTAGGAGTGCGGGTTGTGTTTGGTTGGTGAGTTTGTTAGGGTTAGGAGTAGGGGTTGTGTGTGGTTGGCGAGTTTGTTAGGGTTAGGAGTGCGGGTTGTGTTTGGTTGGTGAGTTTGTTAGGGTTAGGAGTAGGGGTTGTGTGTGGTTGGTGAGTTTGTTAGGGTTAGGAGTGCGGGTTGTGTGTGGTTGGTGAGTTTGTTAGGGTCAGGAGTGCGGGTTGTGTTTGGTTGGTGAGTTTGTTAGGGTTAGGAGTGCGGGTTGTGTTTGGTTGGTGAGTTTGTTAGGGTTAGGAGTAGGGGTTGTGTGTGGTTGGTGAGTTTGTTAGGGTTAGGAGTGCGGGTTGTGTTTGGTTGGTGAGTTTGTTAGGGTTAGGAGTAGGGGTTGTGTGTGGTTGGCGAGTTTGTTAGGGTTAGGAGTGCGGGTTGTGTGTGGTTGGTGAGTTTGTTAGGGTTAGGAGTGCGGGTTGTGTTTGGTTGGCGAGTTTGTTAGGGTTAGGAGTAGGGGTTGTGTGTGGTTGGTGAGTTTGTTAGGGTTAGGAGTAGGGGTTGTGTGTGGTTGGTGAGTTTGTTAGGGTTAGGAGTGCGGGTTGTGTTTGGTTGGTGAGTTTGTTAGGGTCAGGAGTGCGGGTTGTGTTTGGTTGGCGAGTTTGTTAGGGTTAGGAGTAGGGGTTGTGTTTGGTTGGCTAGTTTGTTAGGGTTAGGAGTAGGGGTTGTGTGTGGTTGGTGAGTTTGTTAGGGTTAGGAGTGCGGGTTGTGTTTGGTTGGTGAGTTTGTTAGGGTCAGGAGTGCGGGTTGTGTTTGGTTGGCGAGTTTGTTAGGGTTAGGAGTAGGGGTTGTGTTTGGTTGGCTAGTTTGTTAGGGTTAGGAGTAGGGGTTGTGTTTGGTTGGTGAGTTTGTTAGGGTTAGGAGTGCGGGTTGTGTTTGGTTGGCGAGTTTGTTAGGGTTAGGAGTGCGGGTTGTGTTTGGTTGGTGAGTTTGTTAGGGTTAGGAGTAGGGGTTGTGTGTGGTTGGTGAGTTTGTTAGGGTTAGGAGTAGGGGTTGTGTGTGGTTGGTGAGTTTGTTAGGGTTAGGAGTAGGGGTTGTGTGTGGTTGGCGAGTTTGTTAGGGTTAGGAGTAGGGGTTGTGTGTGGTTGGCGAGTTTGTTAGGGTCAGGAGTGCGGGTTGTGTTTGGTTGGCGAGTTTGTTAGGGTTAGGAGTGCGGGTTGTGTTTGGTTGGTGAGTTTGTTAGGGTTAGGAGTACGGGTTGTGTGTGGTTGGTGAGTTTGTTAGGGTTAGGAGTGCGGGTTGTGTTTGGTTGGTGAGTTTGTTAGGGTCAGGAGTAGGGGTTGTGTGTGGTTGGTGAGTTTGTTAGGGTTAGGAGTGCGGGTTGTGTGTGGTTGGTGAGTTTGTTAGGGTTAGGAGTACGGGTTGTGTGGTTGGTGAGTTTGTTAGGGTCAGGAGTGCGGGTTGTGTTTGGTTGGTGAGTTTGTTAGGGTTAGGAGTGCGGGTTGTGTGTGGTTGGTGAGTTTGTTAGGGTTAGGAGTGCGGGTTGTGTTTGGTTGGTGAGTTTGTTAGGGTTAGGAGTGCGGGTTGTGTTTGGGTGGTGAGTTTGTTAGGGTTAGGAGTGCGGGTTGTGCTTGGTTGGCGAGTTTGTTAGGGTTAGGAGTGCGGGTTGTGCTTGGTTGGTGAGTTTGTTAGGGTTAGGAGTGCGGGTTGTGTGTGGTTGGCGAGTTTGTTAGGGTTAGGAGTGCGGGTTGTGTTTGGTTGGTGAGTTTGTTAGGGTTAGGAGTGCGGGTTGTGTGTGGTTGGTGAGTTTGTTAGAGTTAGGAGTGCGGGTTGTGTTTGGTTGGTGAGTTTGTTAGGGTTAGGAGTGCGGGTTGTGTTTGGTTGGTGAGTTTGTTAGGGTTAGGAGTGCGGGTTGTGTTTGGTTGGTGAGTTTGTTAGGGTTAGGAGTGCGGGTTGTGTTTGGTTGGTGAGTTTGTTAGGGTTAGGAGTACGGGTTGTGTTTGGTTGGTGAGTTTGTTAGGGTCAGGAGTACGGGTTGTGTGTGGTTGGTGAGTTTGTTAGGGTTAGGAGTGCAGGTTGTGTGTGGTTGGTGAGTTTGTTAGGGTTAGGAGTGCGGGTTGTGTTTGGTTGGTGAGTTTGTTAGGGTCAGGAGTACGGGTTGTGTGTGGTTGGTGAGTTTGTTAGGGTTAGGAGTGCAGGTTGTGTTTGGTTGGTGAGTTTGTTAGGGTCAGGAGTACGGGTTGTGTGTGGTTGGTGAGTTTGTTAGGGTTAGGAGTACGGGTTGTGTTTGGTTGGTGAGTTTGTTAGGGTTAGGAGTGCGGGTTGTGTGTGGTTGGCGAGTTTGTTAGGGTTAAGAGTGCGGGTTGTGTTTGGTTGGTGAGTTTGTTAGGGTTAGGAGTGCGGGTTGTGTGTGGTTGGCGAGTTTGTTAGGGTTAAGAGTGCGGGTTGTGTTTGGTTGGTGAGTTTGTTAGGGTTAGGAGTGCGGGTTGTGTGTGGTTGGTGAGTTTGTTAGGGTTAAGAGTGCGGGTTGTGTTTGGTTGGTGAGTTTGTTAGGGTTAGGAGTACGGGTTGTGTTTGGTTGGTGAGTTTGTTAGGGTCAGGAGTACGGGTTGTGTTTGGTTGGTGAGTTTGTTAGGGTTAAGAGTGCGGGTTGTGTTTGGTTGGTGAGTTTGTTAGGGTCAGGAGTACGGGTTGTGTTTGGTTGGTGAGTTTGTTAGGGTTAAGAGTGCGGGTTGTGTTTGGTTGGTGAGTTTGTTAGGGTTAGGAGTGCGGGTTGTGTGTGGTTGGCGAGTTTGTTAGGGTTAAGAGTGCGGGTTGTGTTTGGTTGGTGAGTTTGTTAGGGTTAGGAGTACGGGTTGTGTTTGGTTGGTGAGTTTGTTAGGGTTAGGAGTACGGGTTGTGTGTGGTTGGTGAGTTTGTTAGGGTTAGGAGTAGGGGTTGTGTTTGGTTGGTGAGTTTGTTAGGGTTAGGAGTGCGGGTTGTGTTTGGTTGGTGAGTTTGTTAGGGTTAGGAGTAGGGGTTGTGTTTGGTTGGCGAGTTTGTTAGGGTTAGGAGTAGGGAAGTGTTTGGTTGGCGAGTTTGTTAGAGTTAGGAGTACGGAAGTGTTTGGTTGGCGAGTTTGTTAGGGTCAGGAGTGCGGGTTGTGTGTGGTTGGTGAGTTTGTTAGGGTCAGGAGTGCGGGTTGTGTGTGGTTGGTGAGTTTGTTAGGGTTAGGAGTGCGGGTTGTGTTTGGTTGGCGAGTTTGTTAGGGTTAGGAGTGCGGGTTGTGTTTGGTTGGCGAGTTTGTTAGGGTCAGGAGTACGGGTTGTGTTTGGTTGGTGAGTTTGTTAGGGTTAGGAGTACGGAAGTGTTTGGTTGGTGAGTTTGTTAGGGTTAGGAGTACGGAAGTGTTTGGTTGGTGAGTTTGTTAGGGTTAGGAGTACGGGTTGTGTGTGGTTGGTGAGTTTGTTAGAGTTAGGAGTAGGGGTTGTGTTTGGTTGGTGAGTTTGTTAGGGTTAGGAGTGCGGGTTGTGTTTGGTTGGCGAGTTTGTTAGAGTTAGGAGTAGGGGTTGTGTGTGGTTGGCGAGTTTGTTAGAGTTAGGAGTACGGGTTGTGTGTGGTTGGCGAGTTTGTTAGGGTTAGGAGTGCGGGTTGTGTGTGGTTGGCGAGTTTGTTAGGGTTAGGAGTACGGGTTGTGTGTGGTTGGCGAGTTTGTTAGGGTTAGGAGTGCGGGTTGTGTGTGGTTGGCGAGTTTGTTAGGGTTAGGAGTACGGGTTGTGTGTGGTTGGCGAGTTTGTGCGAGTGGTTGGGTTCTTCCCCCATTGCTAAACATGATCGTTTCACTTGTTGTTGTTGTTGTTGTTCTCTCTTCACTTTCGGTGGTCGCCGTGCATGCCTGTAATCCGGGGTTGGTGGATCACACGGAGATGGTGGCTGTGTTAAATACAAATACAAAGATCCCCTGTATAGCCTTAACAGACTGTTGGGGCAAGTGCCGTTAGCGAGCACCTATGAAGGCTGGCACGGCACACGAGGGGGTGGGTGGCCAACAACCACGCCCTATTGCCGATGTTTACACACCGCACCAGGTACTCATTTGAGGCTCAGTCGACCTAGGGGAGGCCCAGGACCGGTTCAGATAATCGTCACTGGTGTTGGCCGTGAGCGGGAATCGACCTCGGGTCCCTGGGTTCATAGCGCAGCGCGCACACCGCTCCACTAGCGACCTCCATACATGTTAGATACACACAGTAGGTCAACTAGGGGGTTTCCGTGTGTACTTCTGAACGTTATCCCCTTAGGCAAACCTGGGTTCTCTCCAGGCACTCCGCTTCCCTCCCACACGCGCAAACCTACAAACGGAATGAGCCGAACGTCAGTGCACCTCGAGGATCGGCGAGACTCCTGCGGAGGGAACAAAAGAGTTGCGACCTCACGAAAAAATAAATCCCACTCTGCGTGCGTTCCTGACGTGCGACGCGACTCAAGTGGAGCAACGGAGGGCAGCGATCTTAATCACCCACCTGCGGGATAATTAGAGCATTTCCCTTCATTAAGCCGCGCCGCATTAATTTGAAACCTCAAACTTATATCCAGTCGAAGTGGCCTCTCTCTCTCTCACCACTCTCTCTCTCACTCTCTCAGTGGTGCTCATCTCCTGTTTACGAGCTCTGAGCCAGCGATGGAAGTTCCACATTCCTATGGTGCGGGCAAGTCTATTCATGCGACAAGCACCGTTGACTTGCTCGCCAAGTGGCACACATTGTTACTGTCCCGGGAGAGATGAGGCAACCCCACTTGACTGTGGTTTGAAATCTCAAGCTTGCGGAGTTGCAGACTCCTCCAACCAGTGCGCCATGTGACCACCTCTTACATGTGGAGGGGGAAATAACCGGAGCACCCGGAACGAAATCCACGCGACCACGGGGAGAGAGACACGCAAACTCCAAATACACAGCAAGCGTCAGGGTCGGGATCGATCCCACGACCTCCTGTACAGCAGGCAAGGTCGTTAACATCTCCTAGCCACCTTGTATTCATATTTGTATTCTTAGTGTTATCAATGTCATTGTGCTACGTTATCAGTAAACTTTTTTTGTAATTTGACAATCATATTTCAAGCGACCCCGACCACCTCCGAGCAGGTTTTCTCTCGTAACGTCACAACGCGCTTATTTGTCCTCACCCCGTTGTCGGATCAGAGTTCGGACAAATCTTAGCCGACGCAATTTCTAGCAATGACTAAGCCGTTGAATGCGCAGACCGCCGGGGTCTCACCTCGGCTTGCAGTCAAGCGACTCGAAGACCGGGAAAGCCTCAAGCTGCGGCAACTCAACGCTCCCGACTGAGACATTCACATCCTGTGCCACCCAGCCATCGTTATAAATATTGCGCTTGATTGGACAAAGAGATTCGGAGTGCGCGGCATTCCAAGCCCGCGGTCGGATGAACCCACTGTGCAAAAACACGCGGCCAGACCCCCGCTAAACATCCTCGCGGCGTTATCATCGGGTCCATCGCTGTTCGGCACGTCCTCTGCCTGGTTGGACAAAATTCAAGGCATATTCTTCACGAGCACGTAGCAAATCCTCCCACGTGAAAAGACGATTCATTGTCCAGCAGCGGGAACCCGTGTGCGCTATACAATGTGCCCGAAATATTTCTTTAATTATTATAACAATAATTACAATAAGATGATGATTGCAATGATACAATAGTTAGGATTATAAAATAATGCATTCATAACGTTCCCTTAATGTTGCCTTTATGGAATAACGCCGCCGACACACGAGTCTAGCGCGTCACATCTGCCCGAAAGAAAAAAAAACGGTTTCTAAAATAGCCGCGAATGTTCGTTTAAAAATAGGCTCCGCTCTCAAAACGACAACACGAAATATCAAAAAAAAACTAAACTGTTGGAAGAATAAAACAACAACGAGGAGGGTGCAGTTGCACATCTGGAGGAAGCATGAACGTGCAGCACAGGGAGGGAGGAGACTGCATGTCTGAATAGACCTTGATGCCGCATGTACACAAACGGTGGGAGAAGTGTCGTCTATTCTCAATCAGCCGGGCTGTGGTCAGTCAGCGTGGCGCAGTGGTAACACGTGTGCACCTCGCAGCGACGAGGTATTTGGGTTCGATGACCGGCTCGGGTGCCGTTCTGCATGGGGTTTGTATGTTCTCCACCTGTCGATTTAAAGCTTTCGTGACTGCAGGGATTCATCTTCTTGGTTCTTTCGGTAAAGTCATCACGTAGAAGGGAAATAATAAAATAATAAAAATAAAACATAATAAAATACAATTCTCACGACGTTTCGGCCACAACGCAAGCAGCCGTCCTCAGGTGCAAATTCCTTTGTCAAGGCGCCCTTCCTCTAACCCAGCTTAAATATACGCTGCCAAGCTTGGTGGTGTTCATTCGGACGCTGTGTTTCCGACAGACCTGGTCTTCACCTGAGGACGGCTGCTTGCGTTGTAGCCGAAACGTCGTGAGAATTGTATTTGATTATGTTTTATTTTTATTATTTTATTATTTCCCTTCTACGTGACTTTACCGAAGGAACCAAGAAGATGTCCTCCCCCCGTTCTGCTGTAGGTTTCTTCCGGGTTCTTCAGCTTTCCCTCATCGCCAAATTGAATGTGCAACCATAAGCGGAGTTGGCGAAACTCTCCGCTCATCAATTATTGCCTGCGGATTACTGCATTGGGATTAAACACCGCAATGTAGCACACCGACTGCAAGAAACACGACCCTTTTGCAAAAGAGCCCCAAGTCTCAGGGAGGCTTTTCTGGGTATAAGTGAGGAGAGGGAGTGTGAGCAGTGGCGCACTATAAAGCCTCTGGACCCTCGGTTTGATTTGCGGCGAGTGATTTCTCAACCGGCCGTTTTTGCCTCCGTGAGCCTTCGACAACAAACATGCAGCGACCTGGCGGGTGAAGTATGGCCAAAAACAAACCCCCCCCCCCCCACTAATCTGAGGAGGCCTTCATCCGGCAGTTGACTGACAAGGCACAAAGTCAATAGTTATCATTGCTACTATTATTATTACTCGTTGGTTATTTTGGTAAAGTCACGTGGGTGAAAAAATAAAAAGAATCGATTACAAAGATTTTTTTAGATTTGAAGCTTTCGTGACTGCAAGGATTCATATTCTTGGGTTTTTTCGGTAAAGTCACGTAGGTAAAAAAATTAAAATAAATCACGACGTTTCGGAGGCAACGGTTCCACCTGAAGACGGAGGCTTGCGTTGCCTCCGAAACGTCGTGATTTTTATTTAATTTACATTTTTTACCTACGTGACTTTACCGAAAAAACCCAAGAATAAAGATTTTTTTTATTTTTAAATTTTTTCTTTTATTTATTTTATTACGACTTTACCGAAAGGAACCAAAGACTATGGATTCTTGCAGTCACGAAAACTTCAAATCTAGACTATTATTATTATTGCTGCTATGACCACGATGAGCTTTCCCCACACGCTGCTCAAGTTCCCATGTGAAGACGAGGCCGCGCTGCGTCCGCGCGCACGGCCGCCGCTGGCTCCTTGACCGCCCTGCGCGTGTGCACGACCGCTGTTCCCCACGCCCGCAGCTCCCCTCCCTCCCCGTTACATCAGCAGCGGCGTCCCTGCCAGCCTGGCGGCGAACGAGGCGCCCCGGTGCGCGCGCAGCTACCGGACCCCACGATTGAAGGAATAAACTGAAGAATGAACGAAGGAATGACGGAGTTGCTCAGTTGCTCGCCAACCTGACTCGTTCAGCCGGTTCATTCACTCGCGTGCTCACTCGTGAGCTCGTGGTTTTGCGTATTCGTCCACTTTGCTCGCTCGCTCACTCACTTGCATACCGACTTGCTCACTCACTCACTCGCAAACTCGATCACTCGATCAATCACTTGCTACTCACTCACTTGACGTCCCGCGAATATTAATTGCTCCTTGGCAAACCTACCCACAGACTCACTTGCGACTCACTTTCTAGTTCCCACCTCGCTCGCTCACTCCTTTCCTCACTAACTCGTTCACCCACCTCCCTACTCAAAAGCTCTCTTTATTTGCTGACACACTCCCTCCCTCGCTCACTCACTCGTTCAATCACACCCTCGCCCCTGTCCAATTAGCATGGCTGGCAACGTACGGTGCGAAAAAAGTTCAGCGTACATGTATGTTTGTATGTGTATATACATGTATGTTGAACTTCTTTTGCACCGCATATGGCAAACCGTGCTCATCGGAGGTGAGGGGAAGGACAACAAACAAAACACAAAAAGTAGTTCTAAAGAAATGGGTTTTCAATCTAGATTGTATACACATACAATCACTCACTCGCTCTAAAGTCTAATCTCTTATTCCCTCGCTCCCTCGCTCGCCCTCTCACTCCCTCACCATTTCGGCTGCTCACCCGCTCGCTCATCACCTGCTCGCTCATCACCCGCTCGCTCGCTCACTCACCCGCTCGCCCGCTCGCTCACTCACTCACTCACTCACCCGCTCGCTCACTCACTCACCATTTTGGCTGCTCACCAGCTCGCTCACTCACCCGCTCGCCCGCTCGCTCACTCACTCACCCGCTCGCTCACTCACTCACCCGCTCGCTCACTCACTCACCCGCTCGCTCACTCACTCACCCGCTCGCTCACTCACTCACCATTTTGGCTGCTCACCAGCTCGCTCACTCACCCGCTCGCCCGCTCGCTCACTCACTCACCCGCTCGCTCACTCACTCACCCGCTCGCTCACTCACTCACCATTTTGGGTGCTCACCCGCTCGCTCACTCACTCACCATTTTGGCTGCTCACCAGCTCGCTCATCACCCGCTTGCCCGCTCGCTCACTCACTCACCTGCTCGCTCACTCACTCACCATTTTGGCTGCTCACCAGCTTGCTCACTCACTCACCATTTTGGCTGCTCACCAGCTTGCTCACTCACCCGCTCGCCCGCCCGCCCACTCTCTCGCTCGCTCATCCGCTCGCACGCTCACTCACTCACTCACCCGCTCACCCGCTCGCACGCTCACTCACTCACTCACCCGCTCACTCGCTCACCCACCCACCCACCCACTCACTCGCTCGCTCATCCGCTCGCCCACGCGTTTGAACCCCGTGCGTGCGCTGCTCGCTTGCGGTAATGTAATTGTTAACATTCGATAGATATCTTTGTTTGGTGCTTTTGGGTTTGTTTTAAGTCCCAATGCAGAACACGGGCAACGGTTTTGCAACAACCCTCGTGGTTTTATTTGTGTGCCCTTTGTGGTTATTCGTATTATTATAAAATGTACTGCGACTATCGTTATTGCAGTCACATGTGCACAACGGCTAAACTTGGCCATCCCACACAGCAAAGGCTATTTACCCCGACCCCCCCCCCCCCCACTTCATCATTGCATATACATATGTTGTGAACGTTAGCGGCAGAGGACAGCAAGCCCTCGTTTTACGCGGCAGATGCGTTCCTGAAAAGTGCCGCATTAAGCGAAAACGATTTCCCTATAAACGATGGCGATGTACTCCGCACGCACACAGTCTCCTTCTTTCGCACGGCTGCTGATGTAGACGCAGAGCAACAACAACTACGATTCCACATTCAGGTGGTGGTCAGCGGAGTGTAATCGCAGCGATGCCTCCTTGTATTTGTGGATCGGGCGTTGCGTCCTGATATCGTTGTGCGGTCTGTTCTGGATGACCACAGCCGCACAACGCTGGGGAGTTTTTCATTTTCCATTTGTGCATCAGGTATCCGCATCTGCCATGGTTTGTGCGGATGCAGTTTGGGATGGACCATGAGCTTCGTGGAAGATCAAACCCAGCGATCGTCTGCTTTGGCTGTTCGTTTGCGCGTTCTCGTTGCACACGCCGCCGCTTACCGTATCACTCCACGTAATGTCCAAGCCGCGCAGCTCAAGAAAGTAGTTCGTCGTCGACCGCTCAGAAACCGCGTTATAACGGCGCGCTGCTCGTTCTAACGGTGCGCATTACGTGTTATAATGGTGCGCTGCTCGTTCTAACGGTGCACATTCCCTGTTATAACGGTGCGCGCTGCGCATTCTAACGGTGCGCATTACGTGTTATAATGGCACGCGCTGCTTGTTATAACGGTGAGCGTGCTGCTTATTATAACGGCGCGCGCTCCGCAGAGGTGTGTGCGAAAAGTCTTCCCGGATGGAACAACGGAGCCGTAGCAAAAACGCGTTGTGGCGTGAACACCGCCACGCGTTAAGCGAGCGCTTACCGCGCGCGTGTGTGTATCATAGAAACCTAACGCGGTGTGTTCACTTGAGCTGGCCACGTGGCGCTGGGATCTTGGCGCTGGCTTCTCCAACGACCGCAGCGATGGCGAGGGGCCCCTAGCACCTCGGTCGCAAGCGCCGGCAGGGAGTGAGAATGCGGACGGGAAGGAGAGAGGACCTTTTTTTGTGCATGCTGAGCGGCAGCGGCAGCACAGTGGTGACGCTAGCGCGGCACGGCAGCAAGCGCGCGGGGGTTCCACACCCGACTCGGGTGCCCTCTGCGTGTGGAGGAGTTTGTATTCTCTCTCCCCTCTTCTGCCTGGGGGTTTTCCTCTGGGTTGTTCTCTGGTTTTCCGCCCATAGTTATTAAAGTTTCTATTTTTTTTTTAAACCTCGCACAATGCAACCGGTGTTGGCCAAACGTCCCAATGCGGAATTTTTTTTACCCGCAAACTTACCCAATTGGGATCACACGCAGCAGCAGCAGCAGCAGCATCGCCCCCGACTGTGAAAACCTGGCAGGACCCTCCTTAATAAGTCTCAGCGAGGCTTTCCTGGCTAAACAAACGTAAAAATAACAACTATAGTAGCCGCGGCATTGCTTTTTACTTCGTGTTTTTTACTGAACACTTGAGCAATGTTGAGCAATGACTCGCACGTGAAAGATCTGCAGTCTGTGCTCGGAACGTTCACCGGTTCCACTCGCGTGATTGAGCCGCTGCGTTGAGTCCCACGTCCCTCTTAGAAGATCACGTTCTGTGTAATTCGTAAACCGTTCACGGTAAAACCAAGTCCATTTTCTGTCAAAATCGTGACTTGAGCATCTCAAAAATAGCAAAAACTTAAAATGAAAGGCTTGAAGAAATTAACGATCGATTTTGTTGTAAATTTTAGAATGTTTCATATATAGATGGAAATATAGACGTGGTGCCCTTACAACATTGCACATCTTCCACACAAAGACCCCCGTGTAGCCTTAACAGACTGTAGGGGCAAGCGCTGTTAGCGAGCACCTATGAAGGCCGGCACGGCACACGAGGTGATGGGTGGTCAACACCACTCCCGGCAGACTTTGTCTCCCGAGTGGCGATGTTCCTAATCCGCACCAGGTACTCATTTACGGCTGAGTCAATCTAGGGGAGGCCCAAGACCGGTTCAGATAATCGTCACTGGTGTTGGCCGTGAGCGGAAATCGAACTCTTGTCGCTGGGTTCGTAGCGCAGCGCGCTCACCACTACACTACCGCTCTCTCACACACACACACTCACAGCAACAACGATGACAAAGATCCCCCCCGTATAGCCTGACCAGATTGTTGGGGAAAGTGCCGGTAGCAAGTAGCACCTATAAAGGCCGGCACGGCACAAGAGGGGGTGGGTGGGCAAAACGACGCCCGGCTGCCTTTCTCTCCTGAGTGGCGATGATTACACACCGTACCAGGCACTCATTTGAGGCTGAATCGACCCCAAGGAGGTCAAAGACCGGTTCGGATATTCGTCACCGGTGTTGGCCACAACGCACTCACCGCTACGCCACCACCGTTTAAACATCGCTGGAGGACAGTCGCCGCGTCTCTCCGGGAACACGAGCGGTTGTGGGACTGTTGCCAAACGGGAGAAGCGACAAGGTGGCTAGGAGATGTTAACTACCTCGCCTGGTATACAGGAGGTCGTGGGTTCGATCCCGACCGCTGACGATGCATGGCTGCTATATGTTTGTAGTTTGCATCTCTCATCATTATCCCGGTGTTAACTACCTCGCCTGGTATACAGGAGGTCGTGGGTTCGATCCTGACCCTGACGCCTGCTGCTGTATATTTGTAGTTTGCGTGTTGCTCTCTCTCCCTGTGGTCGGGTGGATTTTTCTCTGGGTCCTCCGATTTTGCCCTCCAGATTTAGAATCAACATGCATTTCGGTTATCTGGCTGCTATACATTTCCACATGATAACCCACATAGCTTACCTGGTAGGATAAAAAATACATAGTTTACAGGTCTGAGCCAGACAGAGGGAGCGAAATGCAGGTGACTTTGTTGTCGTAATGATTTCATTATCCCTGTTTACCCAGAATGCCTCAAGACTCTTTCTCAGGAGGGTCCTCCTGCTGCTGCTTATGCTGTGTGTAATCCCACTTGAGTAATTTGCCGGTAATTATTTTCGCTTTGGGATGTTTGGCCAACACCGGTAACACTATCATTCTTTTTTCTTTTGTTAGCGATGGGTGGAAACCGCAGAACCCGAAGGAAACCAACGCAGAACGGGGGGGGGGGGGGGGGGCGGCAGAATACAAACTCCACGGAGAAAGGCAAGCGGGTCGGGAAATCGAAATCAGGCACTCGCTGCTTTAAAGTGTCACCCCTGCGCCACCCCTGGCTTGCGCGCGCAGAGAAGTGGTCGTGGTGGCAATGGGGTATTAAGTTTGAAGCTGTCTCCGGACTGCAAGGAGAGTGGGGGCCTGTATTCACCACTTGACCCTGGCATGTACGAAAAGGCAATCCGTGATTGCGACAATTAATCTTGGGCTGTTGTGAACGACGCAGCTCCACGAGAGAAAGCCTTCGAGGCTCATTACGGGTTCCGTGAGGATTGTTAAAGCGCACTCCGTGTGCACTGCAACTGCTTCGCTCAAACAGATTAAATCAATAATACATTTAGCGTATACATGTGCATGCACGCACACAAAGACAAAGGCCCCCGTATAGCCTGTAACAGACTGTTGGGGCAAGCGCTGTTCTCGAGTAGCACCTATGAAGGCCGGCACGGCACACGAGGGGGTGGGTGGCCAACACCACGCCCGGCTGCCTTTGTCTTCCCAGTGGCGATGCTTACACACCGCACTTCTGAAAAAGAGCTAGAAAGCTCAGTGGGCCTCACCTGTTAAAATCAACATAGCAAAGACTAAATATTAAATATACTGGAGTTATTGTTATCTGAAGAGCATGACAATTTGCTGCTGGGCTGCCGCCTCCTGTGTGCAACGTTTCACTTTGAAGGGACCTCAGCAGTAGCTCCGTGATATCTGCTTCTGTGGGCCCTTCTCTGAAAACAACACGGCTCTTGGCACAGATTCGAACGGGTACTTCGTCACTGCGTCTCAGGCAACAATCCCAACAGCACAATCGGAATAAAGCTGCGTAAAATGATGACGCAACAATCCACATGGTTAGAGGTCAGATACCTACTTGCTGTACTTCCTTCCCAGAGGCACCAGTGGTCTGGGCATCGACATTGGGCTGCTATCCCAACGTAAACATTTTCCCCAGCAGACAAGCATGCCGCGCGACTCACTGCATGCCTGTTTCAGAGTCCTTCCACCAGCGGAGGAATCGCCCGCTGATTGCACTGCTCTGGCTCAAGCAAGGCACATGACCCCCACGTCCACAATAAACACGCGCTGCTTGCGGTCACTCTCGACCCACCATATGAATGTGGAATAAGAGACGACTGCAACCCCGATGCTCGTTTGGTCCGTTAACGCTTCACCACCCCGCGCACCCCCCAACTGGCTCACAATTCAGAGTCGCGAATAATTTATTTGCGTCTCGTTTCCATTCACTCGTGGGTGTTGCACGTACGTAGAACTTCTTTTGCACCGTACGTAGCCAACCGTGCTAATCGGAGGTGCGTTGTTTCTTGTCTGCGCCGTTTGCCGAAACAAGCACGCGATTTTGTGTGTTCCGGAAGATTTCCACGCTCGCGTTACGATGCGGTGCGCGGACCACGGGGCAGACTCAAGCGTTGCGCTCACGGTCTCGAACATTTAACGCTTGCAGGGGCGCTCCGTCTTCGCAAAATGCGGCCACTTCAGCTCCCTAGTACCTCTTTGCAATATCACGTTACTGCTCTTAATTAAATTAAAATAAAACGTGGAACGTAAGTGAAAGCATTTTAATTGAAAAAAATTTTTAATCGCGTTTTAAGTAACTTTGAGTGTTCCTTTAAGCTGTCAAATAACATCTCTTGGTGGTTGTCAAGGGGGCCCCACCTCGTAACTTTCACCACCAAGGGGGGGGGTGCAAGGCACCCCCTGCCCCCGTGGTCGTTATGCGACTGCGTCACATGCCGAGCAGGAGGGCTTCGCTACCGAGCTGTGTTCACCGCCACTGGTACGGCCTCGCCGTGCCCGGCGATGCGGGCAAGCACCGTCACCGAGCACCGTACGAAGACGAGGCCACGGCACACGTGGTGGAACGGAGACGCTCGCGTGCACACCGGCAGCGCGTGAAGCGTGACGAGGCCGGCACGTTGGTGGATTGCGGAGCGGTTTTGCTTGAACGGCTCCGGCAACACCGGCTGTCCCGGCCTGCCAGGGTTTAGTTTCTCCCGAGAGCCGACGCAGTACCTGCCGCAGAGCTCGCGTCGGCCTCGCACAGGAAGGCGCTTAAAGCAACGAAACACGGCCAACTGACAGAATTGTTCATTTAGATCGCTTTTAAAATAATAAATATATAGAGGTTTTTTTTATTGAAGGGGGGTAAAAAGGAGACTGGAACAGCTGGGCACAATCTCGCACACAGACGACTTGGCAGTGAGCGCGGGTCCGTCCAGGAAAGAGCGGAGAAGGGACTTAAGATTGAAAGCCGTTCGATTGAAACCACGTTGAAGGTGGGAAATGTACGACAAGTGCTGCCTTTCGCTCGGGCCTGAGCGTTCACTGTAAAAGACGCGAGCCTCTGCTCGTACGGACTCATCTCTTTCCGACCGAGGTAGAGCGCGCCGAATGCATGAGCCGTCCGAGGGAGCGGGACGCGGCAACCCACGAAAAGGTGATCCAAGATAAACGAAACCTCAGCGTTAAGTCACGCGCCATGATGATGATGATGAAACGCGTTTGTCGTTGAAGCGAGCCTCAGATCTTGGCACGGCCACCAAGGAATGCACAAACAGGCCCAGGTCAAATTTTGATTTAAAGCGTTCGTGACTGCAGGGATTCATATTCTTGGTTCTTTCGGTAAAGTCACGTACAAGGGAAATAATAAAATAATATAAATATAAAACAATTTAAAACATTATTGCTGTGGATTTCACACCTGATGATGATTGATGCTTGTGTTGCAGTCGAAACGTCGTGAGAATTTTGTATTGTTTTATATTTATATTATTTTATTATTTCCCTTCTACGTGACATTACGGAAAGAACCAAGAATATGAGGCCCAGGTCAATTTGGACTTTCACTTACTTTGGCCAATGCGAGCTCTGGGAAGGACAACGTCGGTGCGACCGCCACGGGACGGGCACCTCGCTCTGTGTGTGGGACGTGTGGTCAAGTGGGACCGCCACGCGACGGGCACCTCGCTCTGTGTGCGGGACGTGTGGCCAAGTGCCACCGCAACGCGACGGGCACCTCGCTCTGAGTGTGGGACGTGTGGTCAAGTGGGACCACCACGCGACGGGCACCTCGCTCTGTGTGGGACGTGTGGTCAAGTGGGACCGTCACGTGACGGGCACCTCGCTCTGTGTGTGGGACGTGTGGCCAAGTGGGACCGTCACGTGACGGGCACCGCGCTCTGTGTGTGGGACGGGTGGTCAAATGGGACCGTCACGTGACAAGCACCGCGCTCTGTGTGTGGGACGTGTGGCCAAGTGGGACCGTCACGTGACGGGCACCGCGCTCTGTGTGTGGGACGTGTGGTCAAGTGCCGCCGTCACGCGACGGGCACCTCGCTCTGTGTGCGGGACGTGTGGCCAAGTGGGACCGTCACGTGACGGGCACCGCGCTCTGTGTGTGGGACGTGTGGCCAAGTGCCGCCGTCACGCGACGGGTACCTCGCTCTGTGTGTGGGACGTGTGGTCAAGTGGGACCACCATGCGACGGGCACCGCGCTCTGAGTGTGGGACGTGTGGCCAAGTGGGACCGCCACGTGACGGGCACCTCGCTCTGTGTGTGGGACGTGTGGCCAAGTGCGACGTTCCCGAGCGGGAATATAAGGGGGGAGTCGAAATTCCGTGACATCACCTCGCGAAAGGGAATTCTCTCAGGTGGGGTGTGTGTGTGTGTGTGTACGTACGTTGAACTTCTTTCGCACCGTACGTAGCCAACCGTGCGAATCGTAGGTGTGGGGGGAAAGACAACAAACTAAACACGAGCAGTTCTAAATGAGTTTTCAATGGAGTATGGTGGTGTAGGGTATAGTAGCGAAGTGTATAATAGTGCAGTGTATATTGCAGTAGTGTAGTGTTTATAGTGTAGTGTTTATAGTGTAGTGTATATTGTAGTAGTGTAGTGTGTATAGTGTAGTGTATAGTTGTGATGTGTGTAGTGTATAGTGTAGTGTATAGTGTAATAGAGTAGTGTATAGTAGTATGTAGTGTATTGTATGCCGTACTAGCGTAGTATACAGTAATGTAGTAGTATGTGTGTTGATCTTCTTTTGCACCGTACGTAGTCAACTGTGCTAATCGTAGGTGCGGGGGGGGGGGAAGGGCAACAAACGAAGATGCGTGGCTCAAGACGGCGTTCCGAATGGAAGACACGTGTTGTCTCACGAGACGACGCTGGCAACACAATTGGGACGCAATTGGGAAAGAGATGAAGATTTTTTTAATTTACTCACGAGAAACTGGGATAGTGAAAATGAATACTTTATACGAATGTCCGTACAGTCATCGGTGACCAGGCTGAGATAACAAACTCACTACACACTTGAGAACCCGGATTTAAACTCAACTCGGTCTATGTGAGCCCATGGATCTCTACGAGCCTTTGGGTCTCTATGCAAGTCTATGAATATTACTGGTAGGAACCACCTGGTTCCACCAGCCCACAGGGGATTATTGTGTCCGTCCGTCGTGCATACAAAAATGGGAGAGGTGGGGCTGGGTGGAGAGGGGAGGGTGGGGAGGGGCTGGGTGGGGAGGGGAGGATGGGGAGGGGCTGGGTGGGGAGGGTGGGGCTGGGTGGGGAAGGGCTGGTCACCCCGTGGTGCCCTTATAAAACTCAACGTTTAACCTACTCACGCCGGCTTGTGCCCGCCCTCACAGTCGGGCATATTTGCGGAATACACCACGCCGCCGTTGACCCTGGCCATTGACCGAGCAACCCAACGTTCCTACCAGCTCCCTCCGCAGGAATGTGTTTATTCTGAGTCTGCGGGTGTCAATGCGAACGCATGGATCACCGTGTAAGTCGAAGGATTTCTATGCATGCATGTTGAACTTCTTTCGCACCGTACGGGGCCAACCGTGCCAATCATAGTAAATGGGTCTCCATAAAAGTCTTATGGCCTCTGTGTAAGTAATTGGTGGCTGTACCTGGACCATGAACGCACGACACTTTTAGAACCTGGTTTAATCACGAGTGGCTAGAACCCAGACTCGAAACCAGGTCCTCAGCAACAAAGGGGCTCTCTGGTGGCACCAAAAATGGACAATGCGAGTCCCATTGCGAGTCACCCAGCAAAACCGAAAGCCCAAAGTGTCTTGGTTTAGCACGCAGTGCAAGCCGATCGATAAGCCACTACGTTAATCCAAGCACAAGGAGATTAAAGCGCGTGCTAAAACAAAAAAGTCATGCCGGGAGCGTGGGTCTACTCAGCCGAACACCCCGATGGGATCGATACAGGGCAGAGCGCCACGGTGTTGGAAAATGACATTGGTCTCTCTTTTCAGAATCAAGAATATTTATTTTTGCTGGAGGAATCCGATGAGCTCGATAAAGTTCGTTTGCACAGATGTCCAGGAGAAGGGACGAGACTCCTGCCACGGGAATGTGGAATTTCCACCATCTCGGTACCGCCAATGGAGATGAGCACTGCCCAATGTTAATTTGAGTACACAGAAGACGCTTTGGCTTAAGATGTTGACGTTTGGCAGACGAGTCTGAGGATGATGAAAGTCAACGCTTCTCCTGGGTCAAATGAGCAATGGGGGGGGGGGGGGGGGCAGCAGCTGCACTCGCCTGTGAGGCCAGTGATGGAAATTCCACATTCCTATGTCGAGTTCAATGAAAGTTAAGTAAAACATACTAGCTTTACTACCCGGCTTCGCCCGAGACTGGGATTCTTATCTGAGATTAATACACGGCCTACGCAAAGGGTTGGGGGGGGGGGATGCGTGACGTCAGCAGGCACACTGCGTGACGCTGCCGCATGCGGGTGACGTCACAGATGTGACGTCACCGCTCACTTGCCGTGCAAAATATATCCATTATTGCGCCCCCCCTCCCCCCCACAAAAAATTACAAAAGTAAATTTTTTCTACTTTTTGCATTGTGTACAGTCTGAAAGCTACCCACATGCCAAATTTCAAGTTTTGTTGCATGTTGGGAAGTACGCAAAACATTTCGAACAGACACACATAATCACAAATTTCCCTTTTATATATGTAGATATGTTTTTTTGGCGGGGGGGGGATGATGGTGCTGCACTTTGAACCCAGCCAATTGATTTCTGGAACCCCCCCCCCCCATCCCCTTCACCAACCCACACTGCGCAGTGCGGTGAAGTACGGACAAACAACTCCCACACGTCCAAATACGCCAACGCAATGACGTCGCAAGGGTGCGATAACGACATTGCCGAGAACGTGATTTTAAAGCATTTCGCTCCCCCCCCCCCTTACTACCAAGGCTTCAAACTCAAGTCAGACAGCCCAGGTGCCAGGCCGAGTACATACCTAGAGGATAAGAGCTTTTGTTTTATCTTCCTTGCTCAACTGCCAGTCCGAGCAAACCGATGTTATCGATTGGCCTCCCGGGACGCGGGACGCTAGGTTGCGAAAACATTCACGACGTTTGATCCGCATAGGCATCCCATTGTTAGCTGTGTAACAGAGCCCTTTGTTTGTTACTCAAAACCTGCTTCAGAAAAAAACGCCCTCGTCCAGCGTCCATTCATAACTGTTTAACGTCAACGTCCCCTTAATGACCCAGTGTTTTCAAGACCCCACGGTCTCCGATTAGAACACGGTCGATCACTCTGCACTCTCTCTCGGAGCTCCTAGGCAGAGCCGCTTCCGGGATTGTTAGCCATGCGAAGCCGCGCGCATCTATCATTTAAACTATTTAAAACATTTTTTTGTATTTTGCCAGCTATATAGCTCTTTTTCAGAAGCGACCTGGTGATCGCAAATTATGGCTCAGCGAAGTGGCTCATCGTGTGGAAATTTACAGTTGCCAAAAACTCTAAATGCGTGATGTTGATTCTAAATGTGGAGGGGAAAAACTGGCGGACTCGGTGAAAAATCCACGTGACAACGGAGAGAGAGACACGCAAACTCCAAATATACAGCAGCAGGCGTCAGGGTCAAGATCGAACCCACGACCTCCTGCATACCAGGCGAGGTAGTTAACATCTCCTAGCCACCGTGGTGCCCTACATTGGTGATAAGTCTACATTGGTGGTCCCACAGTCTCAAGACTCGAGTCAAAGACGGTGCTCTGTTGGGGTGTGTGGCCCAATTCCTTCGTCGTGTTTCACACTTGGCATGCAGGAGAAAACCCAGCGTGCCCGGAGGAAACCCACCAAGCATACGAAGGGGACAACCTCCGAAACTCTGCTCAGACGGACCCACGACCTCCTGCATACCAGGCGAGGTAGTTAACATCTCCTAGCCACCGCGGCGCCCATGATATACGCGGCGGCGGCGGTGGTGTTGATGACGAAGGCAGCAACAACTGATCGGGCCCCCACCGGGAGATGGTGGCCACCGGCCCGCCCTGCGATCTCCTGCCCGGCCCACCCGGCCAGCACGGCCCACCCGGCCAGCACGGCCCGCGCTTCGAGCCGCCCGCCACGGGTCATGGAGAGTGTGGGCGCGCTGGGCTTGCCTCGGGCATCTGGGCAGTGTCAGCGAGCGCAGTTGGAGGCGGGGAAGGCGGTAAAGGTCGCGCGTTAGCGCATAGGGGTCACCCCGTGTCCATCGCTCACGGAGTAAACACTCGCGCCGGGCTCAGTGAGCCCGGCCGCCTTAGCGAGGGACTCCCTGGCGTTCAGGGCGAGAGGTGGCGGGCGAGACGACCCGTGCGCACGCTCGCTCGCTCCGTACGTACATACGGTCACACCGGAAGCCACAGCGCTCTGCGTCCCCCCCGTGTCCCGCCACGTGACGGGGAGCTTGGCGTACATTCCAGCAGTGGATAGATCATGGGTGACGATGATGACGGCGATGACATTGGTCAAATACCCACGAATGGAGCTGGCCTATCCCAAGGCAGGGCCTTCCTGATAAAGAGTTGAGATTCAGTGAGGTTTTACTGCGTAAATAAAGGGGGACTGCAGACTTAAATGAGGGGGGTGGTGAAGTGGGGTTTGTCGCATTTAAATGAGCGTTTGGAGACACAGATGGCAAGGGCAGTGGTCAAGACGATACTAATCAGGTATGCATATCCCCTAGGTCACCTTAGCCTAAAATGACTACCTATTCTGTAGTGGTCAAAATCAGCACGGCGGAGGGAGGGAGGGTGGGGAGAGGGGGGGGGAGGCAAAGGCAGCTGGACGTGCACGGATCTGGTCGGACTGCACCACTGCGGCGTTAATAGGCGCTCGCTGACGGTGCTTGCCCAGCGCAGGAGCCCACGGGGGCGTCTCTCTGTGTATTTACGCGCGGGGGGGAGGGGGGCGGGTTTAATGGCCATTTCATACGCGGCAAAACACGGCCGTCCAAGGAAAACACGCGGGCCCGCGCTGTTATATAATTACAACAAATACACATGGTTATTACTGAATCTGTGCCATTTTTCGCAATTATCTGAACACAATGGGAACACCCGATTTACATAATTGGGACGGTAAAAAAAATGAAGAATTTATAAAAAAAAAAGTAAAATAATAATTATATAAAACTCCCCGCGGTCCTCTAATGAGCCTCCGCCGCGTTGAACTTTTTCGAAAAAAATGGACAAATACAGAGCAATGCATGCGAAGGAACAGAGCACATAGACAGCGGAGTAGAACACAGGGTCACGAGAACCGTGCCTCCGGGGGCTCTGGAGACCACCTGGAGAAGATTCCAGGCACGTGTTGGCAATGATGGCGAACAAGCGAAGCTATTAACGTACATTTGTTATCACGTCACGGCGTATTATCCGTTCTTCTCCCATTAAAAACGATAGTCCCATATCAGTGTTAACATTTGTTTTGAAACGCAGACGCCAATGGACAGAATGGAACAAACACTGAGAGGAGCGTGGAGGGATGCATGCTACGTACGGTGCGAAAGAAGTTCAATATACACACACCACTATACACTACATACTACACCACTATACACTACACTATGCACACTGAACTACTATATACTACACTACTACGCGATAATACACTACACTGATATACACTGAACCACCATACTACATTGAAAGGTCACTTCTTTGGAACAATTTTTTGTGTTTAGTTTGTTGATCTTCCCTCGCACCTCCGATGAGCACGGGTGGCTACGTACGGCGCTAAAGAAGTTCAACGTACGTACCTACGTAACAGCTGACCTGACACGTGGTCCAGCAAGCACAAGCACACCGAGGACGCTGCACCGACCGTCAGGGATTGAGAATACGTTTTTCCCCATTTTATCTGGCAACAAAACATGTTAAATTTCGATTTAAAGCTATCGTGACTGCAGGGATTCATCTTCTTGGTTCTTTCGGCAAAATCACGTAGAAGGGAAATAATAAAATAATAAACATATTAGTGAGAATTATTATTTTATTATGTTTTATTTTTATTATTTTATTACTTCTCTTCTACGTGACTTTACCGAAAGAACCAAGAAGAAAAAAACAAAACAGGTGTTAAGTTGTTAAAACACCAAACTGAAACCTTTTGCGAGGAATCATGTCTGCGAAAACCACAACTTAACCCTTGTTTTGTTGCCAGATAAAAGGGGAGAAACGTATTCTCACATTTTGGTACTGGCAAAGGAGGTCCCATGACGTCGTCAGGGATTAGGGCCCATCGCTGGTGGGGATGACGGCCGACGGGGCACTAAACTGGTGACAGAACGGCAGCTAAAGGACTGAACGAGTACGTCTATCCCGGAGCGAATGCGTTGCTCTAAATAACAGAGGAGCCGTAACCGTCGTTACGCGACTCGGCAAAAAGTTAATCAACACGCAATCGCTTTCACAAATGAAGGGGCATGAACGTCCAAATTTGGAAGGTCCAACGGTTCTTCCGAACTGCGCGCGCGCTTGCTTTTTTTTACGACCGGACAAAGAAACCAAAATGTAGCAAATGTAAAACAACAACAAGACACAACGCTTAGCGCGGAGAGCATCGATGTTACCGACGCGGTTCTGAACTCCAGTTCCGCCGGGGGCCGTGTGAAAAGCCCGGGGGGGACGGGGGGTGTGGAGGGTGTATGGATGTGTGTGTGTGTTGAACGAACTTCTTTTGCACCGTACGTAGCCAACCGCACTAATCGCAGGTACGGTTGGGGTGGACAACAAACCAAACACAAAAAGCAGTCCCAAACAAATGAGCCTTCAATCTCGATGATGATTTAAAAGTGCACAGCTCCCAGGGGCGTTCCAGACGCCGCGGGAGCGCACCTGAAAGTGCCGTGCGAGGATGCGGCGGCCGTCTTTGTTCGATGGCCAGCCACGGGGACGTCATCGTCCCTCACCCCCCCCCCCACCCCCTCCACGAAAACGACCGCGGTGATGGAGATTGGAGGAGACGCGAGCGCGCACGTTAATTCGCGTCGTTCGTACTTCATCGAGGGGGGCCCCCCGAAAATCATTTAACGACGGCCCCCTTTTGTTCGGTCGCTGCAGAGGGGGTGGCGGCGGCGGACGGTGGCGGTTTGAAAAAAAAAAGAGGCAATTCATTAGCGCCGGAGAACGGAACCCGCTTTCGCCGCCAACCCGGTGACCCCGCGGAGAGTCCCCCCCGCGCGCGCGCTTTGTCCCCCCCCCCATCCTGTCCCGCGAGCAAACACGGAGATTAACCCCTTCCCTTAGCTCCCAACGCTCGGCACGTTTCTGCCCGTCACTGGGAAGCGGAGCCGAATTCTTCCCGCGCTCGCCCCCCCCCCGCCCCCCGCAAGCCCCGCTTCTCTTTGTTTCCACTCTCACTTTCTCTCGTCTGCGTATCTCGTGCCTCGAAGGGTCAACAACAAATTAAACGCCCCGCTCGCTCGATCGCAACTTTTCGTTCGTTTGTTTGTTTGTGTCCGTGTTTCAGATGCGAATGCGGTTACTGGGCATCTGTAAAAAAATAAAAAAGACAGCTTTGTAAGCTCACGGATTCCTGCAGCAGAAATATTTTTGATTGCGAGCTCGCAGTCGAATCTCGGCGTGTTAAAACACCGGCTGGTTGTGCCAGCGAGCCCGCCGCCGCTGTGCCGCCGATAACACGAGCGCTTGTGCAACTTTGCGGAGAGTGAACGAGAAGGTCGCATCGATGGCGGTACTGGGCCCACCGCTCCCACAGCGCATGAATGTGGAATTTCTGCCAGTTGAGGGGAGCACTTTGCCCTGCCCCCGCTTGAGAAGTGGTCACACACACGCACGCCTCTCCCTTGATTTTATTCGCTTACTCTTCCCAAGTCTCCGCTGTGCACAACAGACAATGCATCACATTGAGCTTTCCACCTGGTTAAATAGAGGACAAAGACTGGTCGACTGTAAAGGAGGGATGGAATACTATTCAGTTGATTGGCAAGCAATTGAAGAGTCATCCTGGTTTTTTTTTTGCTACAACTCGTTGGGAAGAATTCTGGATGATGAACACGCGTGTGCGTGTGTGTGTGTGTGTTGACTACTGCTGTGAAGAACGGTGGTGTAGCGGTTAGCGCTACGCTGCGCTACGAGCGCGGTGACCCGAGTTCGATTCCCGCTCACGGCCAACACCGGTGACGATTATCTGAACCGGTCCTGAGCCTCCCCTAGGTCGACTCAGCCTCAAATGGGTACCTGGTGCGGTGTGTAAACATCGCCACTAGGGAGACAAAGGCAGCCGGGCGTGGTGCTGGCCACCCACCCCCTCGTGTGCCGTGCCGGCCTTCATAGGTGCTCGCTAACAGCACTTGCCCCTACAGTCTGTTAAGGCTATACGGGGGATCTTTGCCTTTGTTGACTACTGCTGTTCTCTCTGCCGGTCTGTGAATTATATACACAACAACAATTGACGACCTCCTCTGCCTTGGTGACATCACCAAGGCGCTCGTGCCAGGCTAGGTGCACTCTACGGCCACGTGAAGTGTTGAAGGCTTGCTGGTGGGAGGTCACGGGACAGACCCAGGTGTTGTGGGTTAACGGAGTTGACTGACATGTACACACAAACACAAAGACAAAGCTCCCCCATTTAACATTTCCTGACCATAGGGGAAAAGGGCTGTCAACAACCATTTATTCATGCTGGCAGAGCTCAAGAAGGGGGTGGTGGTGGTGTACCCAGCACCACACACAGCCACCTTTGTCTCCCCAATGTTGATGTTTACACACTGTAATAAATATATCCGTTTCAGGCCGAGTCGATCTAGGGGACGTCGATTACCAGTTCAGATATCACTCGTCACTCCACGTTAGCCATGGCACAGGAATCAAACTCGTGTCACCAAGTTCAACGCGTGAACCACTGCGTCACTGCTTCAACAACAGCAGCCACCTTTTGGCACTCGGTGGCGGTGACGTCACCGCAGCGCTTGTGCCAAGCTAGGTACACCGAGTGCACTCACACAAAGACAAAGATCCCCCCCGTGTAGCCTTAACAGACTGTTGGGGCAAGTGCTGTTAGCGAGCACCTATGAAGGCCGTCACGGCAGACGAGGGGGTGGGTGTCTTTGTCTCCCCAGTGGCGATGTTTACTACACACCGCACTAGGTACTCATTTGAGGCTGAGTCGACCCAGGGGAGGCCCAGGACCGGTTTAGATACTAGTCAGTGTTAGTCGTGATTGGGAATTGATCTCGGCTCACCATGTTTGTAGCAAAGCGCGCGAACCACTACACTACTGCTCCCCATAAACATATACACAGAAACACACGCAAATACGCGCACACACACACACATGCGGGAAAGTACATTCCCATACTCCTACATCTGTTTAACACAAGGTGGTGCATGCGTTGACCCTTCCCTAATGAAAGATCCATAAAAGGATGTCAACACAAGCAAGCAAAAGACAAGGACACATACAAATCCCCCATATAGTCTGACCAGACTGTTGGGGCAAGTGCTGTTAGCGAGCACCTATGAAGGCCGGCACAGCACACGAGGGGGTGGGTGGCTAGCACCACGCCCGCCGCCTTTGTCTCCCCAGTGGCGATGTTTACACACTGCACCAGGTACTCATTTGAGGCTGAGTCGACCTAGGGGAGGCCCAGGACCGGTTTCAAATCATCGTCACTGGTGTTGGCCGTGAGCGGGAATCGAACTCGGGTCGCCGGGTTCGTAGGGCAACGTGCTAACTGCTACACTAGAGCTCCCCACTACACACACGAAATAACAAGCACTCACACAAAAAACACACTCACCTACACTGACAAAGAATACGCATAAATTCACCCAAACAAACACACACCATTCCACGCATTGACACACACACATACACACTGCCACACACAAAGACACCACCCACACACACTCACAATAGTTCACAAACACGCACGCACTCACACACTCGCGCATACACCCAAGTCTGCATACACAGGAGGTCACCAGATGCTGTCGCTCGATTTTACAGGGCCAATTACTGAAAAATTTCTTCCTTGAGAAAGGACCTAATGAATCTGCGGTATTACTCTCTCCCTGCTCTCAATATACAGTTATATTTCCTTCATCTAAAACAGGTGAGCTTCCATTGAGACAACGTGCGTCTCATTTGCCACGGGCGGACCTGAGTAAAGATTCAGGCACGGAACGAAACAATGCAAAGGCATTTAAAACATTTGAGCGCACACGCACCAAGAAAACAATTACACGATCATTATAAACATGGAAACGTGCGTGGCAGGTAATAAAACCGCGTAGCAGCCGAGCCTTAAGAGACATAAAGAGCATTTCTGGGCAGCATTGAATCCGAGTAACGCGGTAGCCAATCGTTCCCTGCTTTGCATCATCAGCTGCAGAGTTACACACTGCAGTGCTCTCCGCAACGCTTACCGACTGCCGAAGCAACGTTTGTTTACATTTAATATTTCGTGCAGTTTCCTCCAAGACCTCTCCCACTTTCCCTAACCTACTCCCCTCTTCCCGACGGTTATATTTTATTGCATGTAATTGTAGTAGCGTGCTAGCACTGCCCGCGCGTTTGCGTGGGATACACACGGCTGGGGTGCAGCGTGGATGGATGCGGGTGACGTCACTGCCGTGCACAGCAAGCCAGCAAAACTTTTTTTGCTCATAGTATGGTAATTCTAAGTGCAATTTACCCTTTTTTCCCACCTAGACTTCTTCACATTGCACTATATTCGTGTATAGTGCACCATCTGTTAAATCGTTTTTTGTGTCTCCCTTGCAAAAGAGGCAATCCTGTTTCTTGTCTCTCAATGTTTTTTTTTAAATCTCCGAGCTAAATAAAGGACACACGAAGTGTGACACAGAAGGCGAATAGTGTATTTCTAGGTGTTTGAAATCAAACTTAAAGCAACGTACAACTTTCAGCTGAGCCCGCCCTTTGCTCAAAACCAATCAACGTGCATTTTCTAGGGGCCTGAATTAAACGCACCCTGTGCAGTTTGTTTTCTGCGTTGCAAGTGATAGGCTCGACTGTTTATGTGACATTTTTTCAGCTGTCTAGCCCTGCTGGAACATCATCGGAATTGACATCAGTCACTCGGAGACCTAACGCAACATCGTAAGCATTTACGTAGTCACAATTGTTCTTGTGAATTAGATCACAGTCATATTATCACCAAGCTCAAACTAATGGTGGGTGGCGTGCGTCTCCCTCTGGGCAACCCTGCGCTCGTGGTGGAAATCCCACATTCCTATGGAACAAGGACAAGCACTGTTACATCTCCGCAAAGCGATGCTTGTTGTTTTATCCACCCAGAACGGATGATAGGTTGAGTCGATTCCCGACCGGGCCAATCGCTGTCCCCTCTGCCGCCTGGTTGGATGGCATCAATGCACTTACAGGGCCGCACCGTTGAATGAGCACAGACGCTATTGCGAAACATTAATCTGGAAGGCGACGTATTGGCATATACGCAGTAAATGTTATTTCAATAGTGAATAAACAAACACACTCATCGGGGGGGAGCAGTGGCACAATGGTTAGCGCACGACACTACAAACCCGGCCAACGTCAGTGGTCAGGTCTGGAACCTCCATCCCACCACCCCCGCACCTCGCCCCCCCCTACCCCCACCACCACTAACCCACATTGACCAATGCGGTCAAGCGTTGGGGAGTCCTTCATCCAGCAGTGGATTGAGAAAGGCTGTGACGGTTGACCTTATCGGACACGGCGACTCCGCGCTCACGCCAGCATTGGGACGGTGCTCACCTCCGCAGACGAGGCCGTAAGACGTTGGTGCAAATTCCACATGCCTATGGCAGGGGCCAGGCTCTCCGCTGGATGATCACTAACGAGGTGCCACAAGCTGCACTCGGTTAGTACGTACGTGCATTTGTAAAACGCGATAATGTTTCGCGAGCAGATCAGTCAGTTCTCAATTAGGGCACTTGATTAGTCATTTAACGAGCGCCGAGTCCTTGTCGTAACGAGCGAGGTGAATGATGTGAATCAGATGTGAGTCAGAGCAGAGCCGGGAGAGCAAGCAGAACCCCCCCCTCCACCCTGGGGGGCTTGCGGTAACAGCGCACCGACACGCGCACACACCGACACGTACGCACTCACCGACACATACGCGCACACACAGGCGAAGCAAGCGCATACGCACGCAAAACCAGATGCACTAACGGCATGCGTGCATGTGCAACCATGTGCGCCACGGGCTGAACACAAACACAGTCTCACACGTGCGCTCGTGCACGTACGTGCACAACAAAGACGCAGATCCACCGCATAGCCTGTAACAGACCGTTTGGGAAAGTGCTGTTCGCGAGCACCTATGAAGGCCGGCACGGCACGCGACAGTGGGTGGCCAGCACCACTGTTTAAACGCACCGCACCAGATACTCATTTGAGGCTGAGTCGACCTAGGGGAGGCCCAGGACCAGTTCAGATTATCGTCACTGGTGTTCGTCGCCGTGAGTGGGAATCAAATTCAGGCCGCCAGGTTCGTAGCGCAGCGCGCTAACCGTTGCACTACCGCTCCTCACGCACGCACACACGCGCACGCACACACGCACGTAGGTCCAGGTACCCTCACAACCTAACGTCCTATTGTGCCACCCACTCGCGGTTCCCACCAGCGGTAGAACACACGCACGTACACACACGTGCGCGCGTACGCTCACACACAGTACCCTGTCTTTATTGTGCTAATTGAACTTGGGCAACCCGTGGAGTTGGTGCTGGTGGTGGCGGAGACCAAATATTTAGACAGTGTAAATTCTTGGTTGGCGTGGGGCTGTTGGCTGTTGTGTGGGCGATTGCCTCCTCCAGAAAGGTCAAATGATTCGCCCGGCAAACAAGAGGCGCCGCACACACACACACAAATACAGCGCCCCCAGCCCGCCTGTCCTTTTTCAGGAAGAGGGGTAGTGGGGGGTATGAGGGAGGCGAGCGTCGTCGGAGATGCGCGCGTGTGGAAATTTCCGTATTCTGCAGGAAATCGCCGTTGAGGAATGCTTCGCCGGAGTTTGCGTCCAAAGCTTTAGGGGTGAAACTAAAAATATAGAGTAATGCCCTTTCTGGGAAAGGGTTGTAATACGAATGAACGAGAGAATATTTGGGGGATTTATTTTTCCAGGAAAGCATCGCCGAGTCTCGAGACTTTTCAGCGGCGGCCTGGATTGAGACGTTTGGCCATTTTTTTTGTCGTCGATGAAGAGAGATTCAAGGATTCCCATTGGGCAATGGGACATTGGAGAGACCAGGGGAATGTGGCGTTTCCACCAACAATTTAGGGCCGCCATTGGAAACACGTTCTGCTAAATTTCTTGTTTGAACAGGGAAACACCTTGATTTCATTTACCCGGGAAAAGCTGCAAGACTCATTTTCAGGAGGGTACTGCGTTCCCATGTTTGGCTGGTGTTTTGTTCAAAGAGTGATTTAAAGAGTGCCTCGTCATCATGTAGCGAGTGCTGCACTCCAAAAGTTTTTCCCAAAATTAATTCATTCAGCTCAGTCTATGAATCCTACATACTAAGGACATGTACATACGACTTGCATTGGCATGCATGCATATACATACACGTCTGTAGATGTCTGCGCACTGTGTGCGTGTAGAGTGGCAAGCAATGGTGGAGCGGGTCGGACCTCCCCTAGGTTGCCTCAACCTTAAATGAGAACCTTGGTGCGGTGTGTTAAACATCAGCACTGCAGAGACAAAGGTGGCCGGATGTGGTGGTGGGCACCCGGTCATGCCCCTCCAAATGTAACCGACATCTGCACGTAGTATGGGCCTGCTTTAGTTCAACTCAGCATAAAATGTCTACAGGACCAGATTGTATTTTGCATTTGGCAGTGCGATCAGAAGTAGGGAGACAAAAGTGGTCTGACGTAGTTCTGACCCTCGTGTGCCCATGCCTGCCTTAGTAGGTGCTCACGAACGGCAGTTTATCCTGGATGAAAATGCTAACTTCCTTTGTATGCGCACAACGTATATGTGAAGACCATGGCGTATATACAAACGATAAATGTGCACTTAATACTTTGTCGTACGCATATTGTAAATATCCAGCACTCGCCGTGAGTTAATTTAGCGTACACAAACATACTTTGGAGATTACACTGAAAAGCGTACAGAACCAGGTTCAACCAACCTATGGGACTGATATAAGTGGCATCAGCTGCATCATCATCATCATCAGCAGCAGCAGGATCATCGCCGCCGCCACCACCACCATGAAAATTCACAATCAGTCCCGCACCAACAGAAGGGAAGAGCATAAATAAAGTGCCATACTTTATGTCCCTACGACACAAGATAAATTAAGAGAGGACACATGAAACATTCCGTGGGGGGGGCTAGCGTAAGCAAAGGCAACGTTTCCCATCTGCGCGAGCCAGTTTTCTGTTTACACACACCAACAAAAATATTTACGTGGCAAAAGCAACGTGAGTTACAAAAGACTCACGGTGATGGCTATCGCGCCTTGAGTTTGCCTGTAGGTTTATGAAGCACGACCCACGGTGTCTCAAATTACGACTGCGATCTAAGCATCGCGGTTATGGCGGCAAGGTTTTGTTTATGAACGTTGTACACATTCTTTTAATATAAAAAAAACAATTCTCCGGTTACATTCCAATTGAGCCACCAGCGTGGAAGATGACATCGTAGAACTACTTCTCGTGTTTCGTAAACAATAATGGGCAACAAAGGTCACCTCGTGGAGGAGATTCGGCCCCACCATAGGAATGTGGAATTTCCATCACAGGCTAAGGGCAGCGAATGAGCGACCACCTCATTTGAGGAAGGAGGCACTTTGACTTGTTTTCAACTTGTGTGGGTTTTTTTGTTCTTTTAGTGGCTAATGACCCGCCTAAGACAATAAACTCCCCTACATTTAAGAAATCCGGTCAAATCTCAAATAGATATTTTTAGTCCATCAGCCTGTAGATTTTGCAGACGAATATCATACAGCAGCATGTGTTTAAGCGAGCAAACGCAGGACCGGTTTCCATCTTCTGGATGTCATCAGCAGAGTTAGACTTGAGGGCTAATTTGACCTCCGACCCGTGACCTCAACACTGAGAAACAAATAATGGCGTGGCTCTGCAACCAAGCTCACGCGCCGGTTAAAACATTATTTTACTTTATTTATATGTGGAGGCAAAGAACGGAGTTCTACTTCGATATATATACATAATCCTGTTCTCTAGGGGGTGCATCATAATTCAAAACCACCTCGTTGCTGACTCGGCAGCGCTTCTGAAACACAGAGGACATTGGGGCCCCAGCCGCCCGGCTGCTCGGCCACCCGCCCGCCCGCCCGCACACCAGCCCGCACGCCTGGCCTTGTCATCAGACGTAAAGAAGACGTACATGTGTACACGAGCGGGGCCGTGATAAGCGTGCGGATTCTCCACGGCGAATTAAGAGCCCTCTCCTCCTGGGATGCCGGAGGGATTTGGGGGGGGGGTGGGGGAATAGAGATCACGTTAACCGGTCCCAAGGTAAAACATTTTAGAAGTGGCAACTTGGACACGCGCCTCAGTTAGCGCTGTTGCGGGGTTCCGCACGTCAGCACCTCGGCGTTATGCGTTCACCGCCGGCTTGAGACGTATACCATCTTGTGCCTGGCCCGGTCGGCCAATTCCCAAAAGCCTCTCCCCCCCTTCCCCATCCCTTTCCCAACCTCCACCACCAACACTACCACCAGCAGCAGCAGCATCAGCAAGCGGCCCTACACAGCAATGGGGCCAGCTGCCAATCAAGGCAGCCCAGGCATTTCCTATGCCCGAAAGCACGCCCAGCTGCGACCGACTCTTCTCAGTAAGAGACCTCCTCTCTTCTCAACTCCGACGCACACACGCAAAACACGCACACACATGGCGGGTGGTGTTAAAGGACAAAGATCCACCCGTGTCGCCTTAACAGACTGTTGGGGAAAGTGCTGTTAGCGAGCACCTATGAAGGGCGGCACGGCGCACGAGGGGGTGGGTGGACAGCACCACGCCCGGCCGCCTTTGTCTCCCGAGTGGCGATGTTTACACACCGCACCAGGAACTCATTTGAGGCTGAGTCGACCTAGGGGAGGCCCAGAACCGGTTCATATAATCGTCACCGGTGTTGGCTTTGAGCGGGAATCGAACTCTGGTCGCCGGGTGCGTTGCGCAGTGCGCTAACCACAACACTACCGCTCCCCTGATTAAAAACCACACAGACAGACACGGACACACACACAGGGCCGGCTGGCATAAAAAAAGGGACGGAGACGGATGAGTGGGCGGATTCCTCCATCTCCTCGGGGGTGTGGGCGGGGCATAGCGGGGGGTGTGGGCGGGGCATAGCGGGGGGTGTGGGCGGGGCATAACGGGCGGGTGTGGGCGGGGCATGACGGGCGGGTGTGGGCGGGGCATAGCGGGGGGTGTGGGCGGGGCACGGTGCGGGTGTGGGCGGGGCATAGCGGGGGTGTGTAGGAGGGGCCACTGCGGGTGCGAGGGGAGGAGCGAGGGTGTGGGTGGAGTCAAGAAAATGTATGCAAATGAGGAGGGACCCTGAGTGGGCGGAGCTCGCTCGGGGGGGGATGGGGGCGGGGCGAGGAAGGGCCCGCGCGGGTCTGCCAAGTTGGTTTTGATGGGAGAAGGGGAGGGGGGGCCATGTGTTGTTTTATTTGGGGGGGTGGTGGGGGGTGGTGGTTGGTGGTGGATGGAGGGTGTAGGGGGGAGGTTGTAGGGGGGAGGTTGTAGGGGGGAGGGGAGGGTCTTGGGGTTTTGGGGAGGTGAGCTGGAGGGTTATTGTGGGAAAACCGAGAGCAGAGGAGGGCTCGGTGGTGGTGGCGCTGGTAAAGTTGGGGGGGGGGGCAAGGCGGTATTGACTGTAGGTGGCGCGCACTGGGAGCTAACGGCTCCCAGTGAAGGAGGAGGAGGTGAGGGGGGGCTCAAGAATGAAGGAGGCTGGCTGGGTTTGAACAGAGAGAGAGAGGGGAGCGGGACAAGATAAACAGAGCGGGCGAGGGAGAAACTGAGACCGCAACAGCGAGGCTGAAAGACAGATAGGGACAGGAAGACGTGGAGTCACAGAGACAGGGGGGGGGGTGTGGGTCAACAGATTGGTACACGGAGAGACTGCGAGCCAGGGAGGAGGACGCAGAGATAAGAGAACCGATAAAGACAACCATCAGTCAAAGTGTCTGCGTGATGAAGCGGGCGTGTGATTGTCTCCGTCTCCATGGGTGGCCACGAGCCAGTAGTGGAAACTCCACATTCCCATGGCCGGGAGGGGGCAACCACTGCTAACTTCCCATGAAGCGGTGCTATTTTTTATCGACCGCTATGGAATTCAGGGCTCATTTATACGTATGTAGAACTTCTTTCGCGCCGTACGCAGCCATCCGTGCAAATCAGAGGTGCGGGGGGAAGGACAACAAAAATGTTAAGCCCGGATGCGGATATTAATCCTTGACCTCACACGGACAACAGCCATAAAGTGGACACAGTTTACACATGGCAGTGTGAAAGACGCAGGACAACACTCGAGACCCTTAGACAGACACGGGGACAGTGGGCGCTCGTGAACGAGACGGCAAGTGTAAGTGAGCGAGCGAACAATGAGCAAGCGAGTGCCAAGAGTGAGCGAGCAAATGAGTGGGTGAGTGAGCGAGCGATTGAGTGGGTGAGCGAGCGAGCGATTGAGTGAATGAGCAATTGAGTGGGTGAACAAGCGAGAGCGTAGGTGAGAGAGCGAGAGATGGGTGGCGAAAAAACTGGTCGGCAAAAGGTGGAAAAAATAAGATGGAATGAAATGTCTACTGTAAGAACGGCAACAAAAGAATGAAATAAATAAAAATGAGGAGTGTTAAATTTGTGCTGAATGCGCACGGGGGAGCAGCAGCGGAAATCGCGCGGCCAAATGCACGCAGAGGCGCGCTCGCAGACGGGACGGGGAAAACCTCCGCGAGCCTTCTGGAGAGAGAGGGGGAAAAAGTTATGTCTTGAAAAACTTGAACAACAAAACGAAGAGGAATAAAACAGGAAAGGGCGTCGAGGGCAACAAGATAGAACGACGCGAGGGTTGAAGAGCGACGCTCACGTCGCTTGAGCTACGAGAAAGCCAAGCGTCAGGGGTGAGCGCAGAGAGATATCTTGCTGGGATGAATCCCGAGCGCTCACAAGCCATCGATCTCTTTAACCGAATATTCAGCCCCCCGTTTCGGCGACGATTTTGTCAAATCGCGAGCGGGGCGAAAAGTACCATCGCCATCCTCCGTGGGTGTGGCACCAACCGGCCGTGTAACGGTTGCGTGGTTTTTTACCCTCTGATCGTCTTATTAAATCGGGCTTTGTGTCCCTTGCTGTAATTCCATTTCTGCGGAACTGACCACAAAATATATGAACCGCACTGCCAACACAAAATGTAATCTGGGAAAAACACGTACAGTGTTGTTGTTGTTTGGCTTGAGGCCAAACGCGATGAGTAACTCGATCAAAGAATTCACTGCTTCACGTTACCACTAGAAGAGTGACTCAAGGATTCATAATAACTGCGTCATCAGGGCAGTGAGCTGCCACCGCTCAGGGCAAGGGTTCAAATACCACGGAACGCCACGCGTCCTCGTTAACCCAGCCACCCCACCCCCCTCACGTGCGCACGCCCGTGGCAGCGTGACGCTGCCAACGACGACGCTCGCACAAATACCACAGATCGATTGCTTGCCGCACGTGGCCTGCCTGTGGTCCAGCGCTGTGGACTCGGTGAGGGTTTGCAAATCGCCGCACAGGTGGTGTGTGCAACTCCCTTTCCGTGGGTGTCGAGGAGTAGGCCATACCACGGTTCACCAGCAGAACATGGTACATTCAAAGTGTGCACTAAGTATCATCCGTCTCCGTCTGTACAGGGATACGGTGCTGCCCCCTCGCACACGTGGGGTGTCTGCAACTTCCTGCCGTGCGTACGAACACCGATTAAATCGCTGAAAACATCCGAACGCAACTCCGCGTTTGTGGATTGCGCAGCGTCTTCAGATGCAGTTTGCATGAAAACAACTAAGTGTCATACTCTTGCTTCTATGGGTAAAGTCACGTAGAAGGGAAACAATAAAATAATAAAAATATAAAACAATAAAATTCTCACGACGTTTCGATTGTAACACAAGCAATCATTATCAGGTGTGAAAACCACAGCTTGTGTTACAATCGAAACGTCGTGAGATTTTTATTGTTTTACATTTTTATTATTTCATTGTTTCCCTTCTACGTGACTTTACCGAAAGAATCATGACTATGAATCCCTGCAGTCACGAAAGCTTTAAATCAAAATCTAACCAAGTGTCACTTAACGATATCACCGTCATTGCTATCGTGCGTAGAGCGAAGGGTTTCGACCGCACGGGCGGGTTGTGACGGGCGAACGTGGGGGGGCGATCGAGCGACGCGAAAGTGTCACTCGCCTGCAGCAGCAGCTTCTCGGAGGCGAGCAGCGCATCCCTGCGAGCGCCCGCCGGGTGCTCCAGGGTCTGCGCCGTGGCGAGCACGAGCTGCAGCAGCGCAGCGTGGCCCCCCGCGTCGCGGGGGAACGCGCGCACGTACGACTCCAGCTGCTCGCCCGTCACCTTGCCTGCAGGTGGACACAAGGGCGCACACGCACATACGCACGCACGTAAAAAACACAAAGATCACCCCGTGTAGCCTTAACAGACTGTTGGGGCAAGTGCTGTTAGCGAGCACCTATGAAGGGCGGCACGGCACACGAGGGGGTGGGTGGCAGCACCGCACCACCTTTGTCCCTCTAGTGGGGATGTTTACACACCGCACCAGGTACTCATTTAAGGCTGAGTCGACCTAGGGGAGGCCCAATGACCTGTTCATATAATCGTCACTGGTGTTGGCCGTGAGCCGGAATCGAATTCTGGTTGCGAGGTTTGTAGCGCAGCGCGCTGACCGCGACACTGCCGCTCCCCACATATACACACACATACGCATCCGTGGGCACACACGTACATACGCACGCACGTCCACATATACATACACATGCGTGCACACACACACGTGCATGTACATACGCACACACACAGAGACACACGTACATACGCATGAACGCATGCACACACACGTGTATGTACGCATGCGTGCATACACACACGTACTTACGTATCCATGCACACACGCGCACAAGAACACACGCACGCACATGCTTCAGCAAGCACCTATTAAGGTCGGGTACTCATTTACGGCCGAGTCGATGTAGCGGAGGCCCAAGATTAGTTCGGTCGCCAATAATGGCCGGGGGCTCCGCAGTGCGCAGCGCGCTAACCACTGCGTCACCACTCCCCCCACGGAGCACAGGCGCTCGCAGGTTCAACGCGAGCGGCCGCGGGCACTCGCGAGTCCCTCTCGAGGGGGCGAGGGTCGCTGCGTGGGCAGCAGAGGGCGCTAGGGCACCGCAACAAGCAACTTCGGCGAGCACCATCTGCTGGGCCCCGGGTGGGGGATGGGGCTGCCCGTGAAGGCGTTTGGCACTCGAGTGTTAAAGCTGCGGCGTAAACCCTCCATCCCCCGAGACGCTTCAAGGACAATTAAGACCCTTCAGCACCGTGGTGACACACGCTCGAGTGCCACGCGCACGTGTTTGTTGTTGTTCGCTCGCTCGCTCGCCGGGCCCGGGGTGGAGTGGCGAATCAAAGATCTCGGCTCAACAATGTTGGGGGGGCAGGGGGGGGGGCAAAGGCTGCTAGCGCCGCGTCGCCCCCCTAATGCACCAGATTTCGTCGGAAACTAAGCAGGGTTAAGGCCTGGCTAGTCCTAGGATGGGAGGCCGCCTCGGAACACCCGGTGCTGTGCGTAGGCGTGGACCACGAGGGGGTTGGGGAGACGGCGGGAGGGCACGGGATTTGTGAATCGGTGAAAGTAATGGCACGGGATTCGTGAATCGGTGAAAGGAATGGCACGGGATTCGTGAATCGGTGAAGGGAATGTCAGCGCCGGTCCCTCGTGTGCTCGGGGTTTCTCTGGGCACTCCGGTTTGCCGTTCGGTCGTGGCGCTAGCGGAGGAAACGACGGCGGTGGCCCTATGGAGATGCTTGCCATGAAAATGCGGAGTTTCGACTCATGGCGAGCACCGGAAATCACTGGCTTCAAAATCCCTTTGACGCTTGGACAAAGGCCAATAAACTAAACTATCAACTAAAGTAGTTTTCATTTGACCAGGTAAGGCCCACTGAGCTCTTTTTCAAATGAAAGCTCAACCAAGTGGCTTATCACGTGGGAATGTACAGCAGCCAAATACTCGAAACGCACGTTTCTGAATGTGGAGGGGAAAATCCGGAGGGCCCGGAGAAAAATCCACGTGACCACGGGGAGAAAGACACCGCAAATTGCAAATACACAGCAGCAGGCGTCAGGGTCGGGATCGAACCCACGACCTCCTGCACACCAGGCGAGGTAACCGACATCTCGCCACCGTGGTGTCGTGCATCATCCAGGGGCGCGTGCGAGCGCACCCGGGTGCGCACGAAGGCCCAGATCTTACCCATGGCCATTTTGAGCACGTGGCCAGCCTGGCCGGCCCGCTCCACGACCTGCCGTCGCACATCCATGACGGCCTCCTTCTGCTTGCTGTAGAGCATGGCCTCCCACAGGGCCTTCGCGCCGACGTCACTTAGCGGGCGGGAGGGGGCAAAGAGAGGAGGGGGGCGTGGGAGGGGGAGGAGGGGTGTGGGACGGAGGGAAAGGGCGAGACGGGGGTGGGGAAGCAATCGCATGAGGATCAGAGGGTAAAAACGTGAGTGAGGGAGGATGAGTGGTGGATGGGGGGAGACGGAGAGAGAGAAAATCACCAACGTGAAGATGGCAGGTAGACAGATGACAGACACGAGTCGGGCAAGCAGGCAGACGTGAGGAAAGCAAGCAGGCAGACAAACAAGTACACAGACAGGGAGATCGACGGGCAGAGGAGGGATATGGTGAGACAGACAAAAAGACAATGGGGGCATGATTGACAATTAAGGGGAGAAGAGACAAAATGAGAGTGAGAAAGAGACACGGGGAGAACAGGGAGAGACAGAGCAAGACAGAGAGTGATGCACATGGCAGACACCATGAGACCATACTGCACCGCAAGTACGGCAAAAGTTACTGAGGTCAGAGCATTATGCGTCATCAACTTCAATCGATTGCCTCTACTCACACGACAGCGACTGTAGTTACAAACATATCTTACAATTGCAGCAACCACGGTAACTACATCATTGGTAACGGCCTTTAACCAGAAAATCCTCGTTGAACGTCAAAATTCATTTCCAGGAAATTCCTCCGCTGTTGATGTTTCTTTCCACACGAGACCGACAATTCATTTTATGGACGGACGACAAGAAACAACGGTTCACGTAGAAGAGTTACGAGGAGGCCGACACAAAAAGTAAAGGGAGGAGAAAATTACTTCCGAGATTCGGATGAAAGCCAAAACCTTATGATGATGTTGATGATGATGACGAAAGATGTAGGTCTAACTGGGCACAGTCAATAACGTTAACGTTTGGGATTCGGGTTGACATGCAAGAGTAGATCGAATGTCCTCTTCTTGTGAATGAAGTCGCGGGGTCTTTACAATCCACTGAGATTCAGCAGTGGGTGGAAGATTGGGAGAGGACTGCACGTAGATGGCAGAGAGAGGGAGAGTCTGCAATGCGTGGAACGGGGACACGGCGGCGAAATGTTATCTGCCTCGCCTGTCATACAGGAGGCCGTAGGTTCGATCCCGACCCTGATGCCCTGTACATTTGGGGTTTGCGTGTCTCTCTCCCCGTGGTTGCGTGGAATTTTTCTCCGGGTCCTCCGGATTTTCCCTCCACGTTCGGAATCAACGAGCGTTCAGAGGATTTGGCTGCCATACATTTCCACATTGATAAGCCACTTCGTTGAGCTATCATTGTGGCCAGGATGCTTCTGAAAAAGAGCTGTGGAGCTCAGTGAGAGCCTTACCTGGTAAAATAAAAATAATTTATAGTTTTACACGGGGGGAAGTAGAGTGGACGTGACGTGACGGTGTTGGGGGAGACTACGTATGATGCGAAACAAATTCAACATACATACAGAGCATCCCATAGGCTTCCTATCAACCAAAAGATACATTGGTTATTCCACTTCATCATCGTCGTCATCAGCAGCAGCAGCCATGATCCATCCACTGCTGGATGAAGGCCTCCCCAAGCCATCACCATCTCTCACGGTCTCGCAATGCATCGGATCTATCTAGGCAACTGCACACGAGCGGATTTCATCGCTCCGTCTCTGCCGTGGCCGTGCTATGTATGTTGAACTTCTTTAGCGCCGTACATAGTCAACCGTGCTATGTATGTTGAACTTCTTTCGCACCATACGTAGCCAACCGTGCTAACCGGCGAGTGAGCGAGCGAGCGAGGCCGCGAGCGGCCGCCACAGAACCCGCGTCTCACGCGGCGGCGGTGTGGGAGGAGAACGTGCAAGCCAGAGGGAGAGCGAGACGCATGAAGGAAAAGTGAGGGGAGGCCAGCGGCAAGGCCACGGGTGAGAGAGAGCGAGCGCACCAATAAACAAACGTCCGTCAACCCTCCTAAGACTTTCCAGAGCCCCACACGCGCCAGGGCGAGAAGCCTGGGCGCTCGCCGGACAGAGCCGCGTGGATTAACCTCTCATCAATCTTACGGGCAGCAGAGAGCGGTCGCCGCAGCCTAGTCCGCCACACGGCAAGCCTTTGTTTGTTTGTTAGAGTCCAGGGCTCAGGCCTCTCCGAGGGGGAGTGCACTAAGAGAGACAGAGCACAGCTTTCATCTCGTGCACCACTGCACCGGCACCGGCGAGATTCCCGCTCAGCGTCAGGAACGAACCGACGGTGATTAACGCGCGCTGGTGTTCGTCATAACCGTCAACAGCCAAGGTCTATCCACTGCTGGGTTGAAGGGCCTCTCCCGAGTCATTGCCACGGCTCACGGTCTCGCGACGCAACAATGCATCGCGCTCTTGCGCAAGAGTTGACCTCACCGCCTCATCTCAGGGGTGAGGGGCGTGGGGGGAGGGCGGTCATCCTTCAGATGTGATCCCTCCTTTAGCTGCAAATCCATTACTAATCTTAACCATCGGCCATATCCTGTCCATCTGAAATCCCAACGGTTAACACTGCCCCAAATGACCACGTGGTGATGCTCATCTCTGTGAGTGGCCTCCCAAAAATGGTGGGAAATCCACATTGCCGTTCAATAGGACTGCTGTCGAATTCATTTTCTCGAGCCTGTGCAGGGAAATATGCTGTGCTGTAGAGCATTTTGTTGTAAAAACGACGTAAACATTAGAATGTGTAAATCACGAGAAATAGGCTCACGTGGTGCCAAGATCAAAAGTACTACAAAAGGTTGAAAATGGCAGTCTTAAATATCAAAAGGAAAACCGAATAGGTGTGCCAGGTTGTAACAACACAAATTATAAACGTAACTCCAAGCAAACATTTAAATACAATTGGCAAAACAAACCCAGCACTGTAATAGCCGCAAATAAAACTACAGGCACGAGAGATCTTGCACCAAATAAATAATTGAACCTCGTTGGGCTCCCCCCCCCCGTTCCCCCCCACTTTGGAGACAAATTGAAAAGGAGCCTTCGAACTCAGCGAGGGCCCTGTTTAGGGTAAGGATACCTCGACGTCGCCGGGGCGACACAATCAAGCGGTGAGATTACAACAACGGGCCAAGCCCCACGATGCAATCGAGAACTGCGGGGGGCGGGGGGGCGACTGGAACCCGGAAGCGAAGTTAACGGTTTTGGCAGCCCATTTTATTTTTCGGGATATAATGCTCGCATGTCGTTCGCGGTGAAGGCCACAGACGTCTGAAATTTCCAGCGAGCTTTTCCAGCCGCAGCCGCCATCTGGCTCTGTATGGGCGCGCGCGCGTGCGTGTGTGTGTGTGCATGGGTGCGTGTGTGTGTGCGTGCATGGGTGCGTGTGTGTGCGTGCATGGGTGCGTGTGTGTGTGCGTGCATGGGTGCGTGTGTGTGCGTGCATGGGTGCGTGTGTGTGTGCGTGCATGGGTGCGTGTGTGTGCGTGCATGGGTGCGTGTGTGTGCGTGCATGGGTGCGTGTGTGTGTGCGTGCATGGGTGCGTGTGTGTGCGTGCATGGGTGCGTGTGTGTGTGCGTGCATGGGTGCGTGTGTTTGCGTGCATGGGTGCGTGTGTGTACGTGCATGGGTGCGTGTGCGTGCATGGGTGCGTGTGTGTGCGTGCATGGGTGCGTGTGTGTGTGCGTGCATGGGTGCGTGTGTGTGCGTGCATGGGTGCGTGTGTGTGCGTGCATGGGTGCGTGTGTGTGCGTGCATGGGTGCGTGTGTGTGCGTGCATGGGTGCGTGTGTGTGTGCGTGCATGGGTGCGTGTGTGTGCGTGCATGGGTGCGTGTGTGTGCGTGCATGGGTGCGTGTGTGTGTGCGTGCATGGGTGCGTGTGTGTGTGCGTGCATGGGTGCGTGTGTGTGTGCGTGCATGGGTGCGTGTGTGTGCGTGCATGGGTGCGTGTGTGTGTGCGTGCATGGGTGCGTGTGTGTACGTGCATGGGTGCGTGTGTGTGCGTGCATGGGTGCGTGTGTGTGCGTGCATGGGTGCGTGTGTGTGTGCGTGCATGGGTGCGTGTGTGTGCGTGCATGGGTGCGTGTGTGTGTGCGTGCATGGGTGCGTGTGTGTGCGTGCATGGGTGCGTGTGTGTGTGCGTGCATGGGTGCGTGTGTGTACGTGCATGGGTGCGTGTGTGTGCGTGCATGGGTGTATGCGTGCATGGGTGCGTGTGTCTGTGCGTGCATGGGTGCGTGTGTGTGCGTGCATGGGTGCGTGTGTGTGCGTGCATGGGTGCGTGTGTGTGCGTGCATGGGTGCGTGTGTACACACGCGTGCGCGCTTGTACGGAGAGCGGCGACGCGGTAGTTAGCGCGCTGCGCTTACGAAGCTGGTGATTCGATTCGCGTTCACGGCCAACAACAGTGACGATCATCTGAACCGGTATTGGGCCTCCGCTAGGTCGACTCAGCCTCAAATGAGTAACCTGGTGTGGTGTGTAAACATCGCCACTGGAGTAACAAAGGCGACCGGTGTGCCGTGCCGGCCTTCATAGGTGCTCGCTAACAGCACTTACCCCAAAAAAAGTCTGTTAAGGCTACACGGGGGATCTTTGTCTTTTGTTTGTGTGCACGTGTGCTTATACACGAACACGCATCTACACATACACACACATTCACCCCCTCCTTACTGCCCTGCCAGTTACACTTACTGCTGTTTAACTGTGATGGCCACTCCTACCACCACCCCCAGCGCCAAGGCTCACCTCCCCACAACCTCCTACATAACACACAATAATCATTAGTGTCATTGTGGAAAATATAACACACAATGGAGAGCCATACTAATACGTCTCTTTCACAGATCTGTCCCTCCACAGACATACAAATGGAAAAACATACAAATGGAAATATTCTTTAAAAGTATTGTTTACACACAGCCCAATGGTCCCGCAAAGCCTTCTGGGAGTGCGTACTCTCAGCAGTAGTGACTGTAGTGACCCAATACCAGTAAACTCTGGACTGGTTCCGACAGCACAGTGAATCATCTGATGTTAACTCCCTCGCCTGGCCGTGGGTTCGATCCCGACCCCGACGCCTGCTGTGTCTTTGCAATTTGCGCTGTCTTTCTCCCAATGGTCACGTGGATTTTTCTCCGGGCCCTCCGGGTTTTCCCCTCCACATTTAGAAAGATGCGTTTCGAGTATTTGGCTGCTGTACATTCCCACGTGACAAGCCACTTGGTTGAGCTTTCATTTGAAAAAGAGCTCAGTGGGCCTTACCTGGTCAAATTAAAACTACTTCCCGTGATCACGTGGATTTTTTTCTCCGGGTCCTCTGTTTTTTTCCTCCACATTTAGAATCAACATGCGTTTCGAGTAATTGGCTGCTGCTCTTAATGTCTACGTGATAAGCCACTTGGTTGACCTATCATTTGTGATAGCCAGGTCGCTGAGAAAGAGCTGTATAGGTCAGTGGGCCATACCTGGTAAAATTTAAAGGTTGAGTTTAGTCAATCGGGCTTGCTTGATCTCCAACAAGCAGCTTTAACAAAGCCAACATCCGAGCTCCAACGGCTGCAACGATAGATAACCGCCCCCCCACTCCAACTAAAGGACGCAGACTCAAAGTCAATAGCTGTAGTTCTAGATTTGAAGCTTTCGTGACTGCAAGGATTCATACTGTTAGGTTTTGTCGGTAAAGTCACGTAGGTAAAAAAATTACAATAATAAAATTAAAAAAAATTAAATGAAAATAACTAAATTAAATCACGACGTTTCGGAAGCAACACAAGCCTCCGTCAGCAGGTGTAACTGCTCCAGTAAAATTACTGTAGCATGTGAATGCTGCAAGCATAAATTGCGGTTCTATTTTCTAGACAGTTTGCACGGCATACGTCTCACGTGATAATCACACCGCACGCTACGTATGTTGGCAGCTGGGAATTTTTTTTTTTAAATCTGATTCCTGCATCACTGCCATTATACGCCAATGTAAAATCAGAATCAAAATCTTTACTCACCCTGGAAGAATCCGATGAGCGATGAAGCTCTTTTTCACGGATGTTCAGCAGGGGCGGGCTCAGCGAGTGAACATCGGCAAACAATGCCAAAGACCATTCGAGGAGAGCATGATAGAGAATAGGTAAGAAAGTCGCTCAACGTAAATAAATGGAAGTAAATGGCTTCACGCCAACGGTGGCGACGTCAAGCGATGTCCTGCGACACCACCGCCTCTGCAGAGTATGCAAGTGCGGAATGTACGTCACGGTGGTGACGTCACGATCCAGTTTTCTGAACCAATTCCTCGTTTAACGCAATTGGATGCGTTCCCGAAAAGTGCCGCATTGAGTGAAAAAACGATTTGGCTAAAATGTGAAAGTTGGGACAGGGAAGTGAGATGCGGGCTACGCTGCCGCTTGTACCGTGTCGTTTCCGCGCGTGTGCCCAGAACTCGCGCACTGCTCAGCCGCGCAGCACAAGAAAGTAGTTAGTCGTCGTCGAACGCTCAGAGTATCAAAGGGGGGGGGGGGGGGGGAACGTTCTGCGTTGTTCGAAAACCGTTCCCTAAGAGAGGAACCGCGCCAGAGCGAAAACACATTACAGTGTGAACGCCGCGTTAAGTGGCGAGCGGGCCGTAATTACGTAGGTGCCTAAGTAGGTAGGTAGGCAAGTGAGTGCTTTGAGAAAGAGGTACTTGTGTTTCTTGGGAGATGGGTACTTTAGTAGGTAGGTTGGCATTCCAGTGGATGAGTGGATTGGTAGGTAGGTAATTTATTAGGAGGCTAAGGTAGTGAACTTCAGTTGGTTCGTGGGTCAGCTGCTACGTTGGGTGGGCAGATAAGTAGGTACAGTAGTTGTGTTTAATAGTTTAGGTCGGTAGGTACTTCAGTATGAAGATATTTCAGTGGATGAATAGGTAGGTATTCCACTAGGTGGGGAGGTGCAAAGGTAAGTAGGTAGGTACTGTATCGCCTCGCGAGAGCGTATCAAGGGAACACCTCCCGAGAGGTGATACCTGTTGGAGCACAGGAAGAAGGCTGGCAAGGCCACACGGAGCCAACTCAACACCGAGACTTCTGAGTGCTCATAGGGGTTTAAACGCAGACTTGTAAACTCTCCTCTCTCCCTCTGTCTCTCCCCTTCATTTGTGGGGGTGGTGGTTCCCGTCCCTCCCCGCTCGCTGCCGCCAGATAACAGCGGCGGTGGCAGCAGCAGCAGCAGCATTGCTGGTAGACACGTCCCACAGCCCTGGACGTGGCAGGCCGTTCATCAGCCCTAATTGATACCAGCGGCGGGGTCTCTGGCCAAGCCCTCTAGACGCCCCCCCCCCACACCGCAACCCCCCCCATCCCCCACCTTCACCCGTTTCTCTCCCGAGCGCCGCTAAGCAGAAACACGTGGCGAGCCGCAGAACCTGCAACAGAGCACGGCCGTCGCTCCATCCGTGTCGGGAGGAGCCACGGAAGCGAGATGTTAACTCACTCGCCTGGTACACAGGAGGTTGAGGGGTCGATCCCGACCCTGACGCCTGCTGCTGTATATTTGGAGTTTGCGTGTCCCTCTCTCCCCGTGGTCATGTGGATTTTTCTCCGGGCACTCCGGGTTTCCCCCCCCCCCACCCACATTTATAATCAAAATCACGCATTTAAGGGTATTTGGCTGCGACAACTTTCCACGTGATAAGCCACTTTGTTGAGCGAGGGTCTTACCTGGTAAAATAAAAACGAGTTAGTTAACCGGCCAGCCCACGCGCAGTGATGTGCAACGGGGTATTTTCGGTGCACACACATCGGTGCGAACCGCCGTGCGTACTACAGTCCCGTTAAAATTATAACACTTAACACGTGAATTGATAACACGATCTTAAACGGAAAAACAATACATATATATACAATAGGTCGCGTTTTGGGAAAATCAACCTGTGTTTAACGTTGTTACGGCTCCCTCCTTCACGATATGCTTCGTTGAATGAGGTTCGGGCCACTGCCGGGAACGTCACGCAATGAAAGGGGGGCCATTGTCGGCAGGGAGTGGGGGGGGGGGCGGCACAGATGAAACAAAAACACGGGTAACGCAACACACGTGTAAATGAGTCTACGAAAACATATGTACTGTTTACTCCGCGTAGCGTGGGGGGCAAAGGCTAAAAAGGCGTCCATCTGGTTTCACCGTCTCTCGCGGTGACCGGTCACGGCACCGTCGCGATCGCTCGTAACGGGAGCGGCGGTGCCTACGGGCTGCGGAGGAACACGGAGCGCCCGGTTTATTTTTCTCCCTTTTGCCGGCAAGGACGGTTGATCGGCACCTCCCTCCGACGAGCACAAGTTGGCCGCGTGCGGTGCGAAAGAAGTAAACGTACGTACGTCATCCGCCCACGGGTCCACAAGAGTCTAACCAAGCGCAGGTCTGCACGACAATTTTCGTGATGCTGCCCTGGCAGCGTTGCGCACACACACAACAGGAACCCCACGTTCCTGTTGGGTGGACACGTGCCGCATGATTGTAAAGCGTAATGGGCGACGTTTCGGGTAATGCCCCTCTTGCATGCTGTGGAGTAGAACAAATAAAAACAAAGAAACTCTTGGGCCTCGTATTAAAAAAAAAACATTTAGTGTTACAAAGGGTTGCTTCTTAATTGTCTCAATCGTATTACGTATGAATCGTTGTACGTGATTACGATAATTCTATCCAATAGGAATCTTTGTGTATACTTTAGACTGGTCCCCGTCATATGAACGTGGAATTTCCAACACAGGGTCGAGCCAGCCAAGAGGGCTGAGGTTTTTCCCCATCGCTCATTGCAGCAGAGGCACCGACTTAAAAAAAAATGTCTGCATTGTCACCAATTTCCGAATACATTTTTATTCTACAGCCCCTTTGCAAATCCACTGCTGGATGAAGGCCCCACCACGTTACCGTCGCTCACGAGGTCGAGTGACCGTACTTGACCATGCTGTCCCACACAGGGTGGGGTGGGAGAAGGGAGTGGGGACGCCGAGCAAAGACCCGCTCGGATGTCACTCTCCGCCTGGCGTCAGCCGTGGCTGGGGAAATCAATTCAGATGGCCGTGTTGTGAGCTCGGTGCGCGCGAAGCAATGCGCAAGAGCTCCAGCCCCCGTGCCAGTCCAGCAAGCGTCGATCTCGCGGAAACCTGAGCGCGCGTGCAAAGCTGCGTGAAACTGCGCCGAGGCAAGTGGCGATTCGGCCGCCTGGCGAATCGATGAATTTAGAAACGTGCGTTTTAGAGTATTTGGCTGCTGTAGATTTCCACGTGATAAGCCACTTCGTTGAGCTATCTTTTGTGGCCTGGTCGCTTCTGAAAAAGAGCTGTGGAGCTCAGTGGGTCTTACCTGGTGAAATATAAATAGTAGTTGTCAGTTCTATAGATTTAATTCTCACGACAAGGGCTGGCGATTCCATCCTAGAGGCCATTGTTTTTTCTCTTGTTGTTGTTGCTGCTGCTTCTATTGTGGTGCATGCAGTCTCTAGGTCGACTCAGCCTCAGATGAGCACCTGGAGCAGAGTGTAAACATCGCCACGAGGGAGACAAAGGCGGCCGGGCGTGGTGCTGCACACGCACTCCTTCGTGTGCCATGCCGGCCTTCATCGGCGCTACTCGCTAACAGCACTTGCCTCAACAGTCTGTTTAGGCATTTACGGGGATTACACGAACTAATTACATACAACAATGTTATTATTCGATTCTCACATGCATGTAATGTGAGACAAATGCAACGCGTAATTAGATGCGCGCAGTTACGTGTGTGTAATGTGACCATAACAATAGGTTTTCATCGATGATTCAATGCATCAGCACATACCCAATATGTATGTACCCATGCACATTCATCCATGTTCTGAACTTGTATAGATATACGTATCTATATATATACACACACACAGACACGTGCACACGATAGTGTGCGCACATGTGGCACAAATAAAAATTGAGCCTTGCCTGATGTTTTGGTGGGCCCACATCAGATAAATCCCGCAGAGTTAATTTAAAATGTGCGGAAACCCATTAATCATTCAATTACAGCGGCTTGCATTGGAAGCACCCGATACGGCCGCTTTTGAATGAGCCAGATCGGTTTTGCTCCGCACGTGTCTTAGGGATTGTAATGAATGGACGCGGCACGCTTCCCGGCGTGCTGCGCCGAGAGGGAGCGGAGAGGGAGCGGAGAGGGAGCGTGCACTCAAAATCCTGCACTCGATTCCCAGCCAAACTTGACGTCAGCAGCAAGTTGGTATCCGATGCTGGTCTGGGCCCTCTCCTAAGGTCGACTCGGCCAGCGCCGGCGTGACAGGGGTGTGCCGGGCACGCGCCGGTGTTGCACACGCAACTTGTACACCACGACCGTGTAAATAGCCGGGCGTGGTGGCGCGTGCCGACACTCCAAGGCAAGCGTTGGTGCATCACGTAGATCAGTGTTCTTCATGGCTAGGCCCGCGGGCCTGCTGGTGGCCTTTAGTGCGGCCCCTGACTTGCGACCCCCTACACAATACACAAACGTGTAAACACCGCCCATCATCAACATCGTGCTGCTGTCAAACCCAACAATGGTTTCAAATGTGTGGGGGCCCTCACACTGACGATGTCTTATTGACGAAAGTGGGCACCCCCCCCCCCCTCCGACCCCCCCCCCCCGCCCCTATGGAAATTAGTGAAGAACACCGACGCAGATTCACGATAAACCCACCGAGCTCTGTTGCCCCGAATCACAAGGAGCAACGCAGCATCTTCCTTGGCGTGATTCACGCCGCATCGCGGCGCACGACTTTCGTAGCAACGTCCGTGAGATTTGGGGAATGCGTGAGGGCGGCAATGTGGGAAGATAAGCAATCAAGAGGATGCAATGCATTTGCGATGTATTTGCGATGTTTTTGCGATGTATTTGCGATGTATTTGCGATGTGTTTGCGATGTGTTTGTGATGTGTTTGCGATGTGTTTGCGATGTGTTTGCGATGTATTTGCGATGTATTTGCGATGTACGTGTGAATTTTGAAAGGTCGCCTTTGTCTCCCCAATGGCGACCTTTACACACCACACCAGGTACTCATTTGAGGCTGAGTCGACCTAGGGGAGGCCCAGCACCAGGTCAGATAACCGTCACCGGTGTTGGCCATGAGCGGGAATCTAACTCGGGTCGCTGTGTTCGCAGCGCAACGCGCTAACCGCTCCCCCCTAATACATATACACAGCCACACATGCGGACCCGTGCACGCACACAGGTTAACCACACGCGCAACCACATGGGGGTGCACTCATAAAAGGTGCGCAAGGTGTGCAGCGTGACCCATCATCAACACGGGAGACATACGGTGCTCCGTGCATTCGGGGACGAAGATGACCAGGAGATGGTAGTTCGTGAAGCGGGTTTGCGAACCCGTTCGTGTGGCCCTTAGGGGGTTCTCAAGAGGTGCACACCGATATTAATTAAGACCCCGGGGCCGGCCCAGGACACGCTGGCGGGTCGATGTCGCTCAGCTGGCCTGGGAATTCCCCAGGAAGAGCTAGAGTCTGTCGCCAGGGAGGTCTGGACCGCTCCACTCAACGCACTGCCGCCACTACCCTCACCAGGACAAGCGGACTGAGAAACGAACAAATTAATATTGCAGTGCAGGAAACTACCTAAAAATACTTGTAGAGATTGCTCTCTTGGATGAATAAATAACAGTATTCTTGCACTGGACAAATCACCCAGAATCCATCCAATCTCATCAGATTCTCAGAAGCTAAGCAGGTTTGAGCCGCGAGAGTGCTTGGATGGGTTGCCATAGGGCTCGCGGTGCAACGTGGTGCACAGAAGAGGGGAGTGCAGAAAAATCCATTGTTGTGCCGTACTTCTACGTTCCCGCATCAAAGTTCCCTCCGTTCAAATCCCGCACTGACCAGCGTGGTGAAATATGGTCAAATAGTCCCCCGTGACCAACACAGTGCGGGGGAGGCCCCCATCCACCAGTGTGCATTAGTTCACCGGAATAGGCGTTTGCTAACACTCGTCTGGGAGGGATCGGTGTGTGTGTGTGTGTTTGCGCGCACATGTCATATGTCCAGACAGGTACATGTGCACGCTGGAATAAAGTATTTATAGATATCCGTTTAAAACGTGAGCATGTGTTTATCGCGTTTTACATCGTAAGGCATGGCTCGAACGGTGAAATAACCCGCCCCCCCAACCGTATGAAAGTTACAAATCATCTGAGACTGGTGCCTCGGAGGAAAATCAAGCTCCGAGCAAAGATAGGTTTTGTCAGCCACTAACACTCATCACAATTGCAACCAGATGGCCGAGCGAGTGGGAGAGCGGGCTTCAATAAACCGTGTTAGGGCCACATTCCCCCTCACCCCCAGCGTGCGCCCAGCATCAAAGGCCACCCGTCAACAGTGTTTGGTCTGCACTAATGTCAACGCGACAAACCTCTGTCGCGAGACAAGCCGGGCAAGGCCAGTGCACTAAACGAGCCTCGGACGTACACGCCGAACATGGACGTAATTTTGTTAAATCTGTCCAAACGGTGCAGTGGTCAGAGGGCTCGGCAAACAACCAGAAGGTTTCGAGTTCTAAATCACTGCTCATCCCGTTAGCGGTCGACACAGTGAGTACAACGATGTGAGAAGTCAACGGTGATTGTTCATCTGCCTGGAGAATACGAGATGGGTGCCACTTTGCGGGAAGTCAACCGCGGGCGACCCATGGATCGAATGCCCAACTACCAGCCCCGCCGTCACGGGAACGTGGAATTCCCTTCCTGGCTCGGAGCTTGCCAACGGAGGGCGAGCGCTGCCCAGCTGCTCGTACGGTCAAGGTGATGTATCAACCGGAATGCTGGAAAGCGCTGGATTAAAGAAGTTGCCTGTCGCAACAACCGTGGACCAATTTCTAAAGGGACTGTCGGCACCAAACCTACAATATAAGGGGCCGTGGGTTTTTCGAGTGAGCCGTTACGCTGAACACATTTGTTTTTTGCTAATATTTTATTTAATAAGTTCTACCCCGAGGTCTTATCGTAAACAGGCCAGGGGTCAATTACAATGGTTAACTGTGTGATTTGTAATGAATTGCAATCGCGGTGTAATTGTAAGCTCGGTTAACGATGCTGCTATAACCGCGATTAGAATTAAAGCTCAGGTCTAATCGTGGCGGTGCTTTTTCTCGTTTGCCCTGCCCCGTCCAACCATTGCCGTCTCTGTGTTGCGTTGCTCAGGGGTAATGATAATATAATTATTCGTCTGCTCGGTGGTGTTTTGCATCCTCTCTTGAACTGTGAGAAACAAAAAGTGACACAATTGAGGATTTAAATGAATGCGCTTTAAACAGTGGACTTGAACAGCGTCGTCTGCGATGGCTATGGCGATGCCGCACAACTGCAATCCAGAGTTGGTGGAACACAAAGAGATGGAGCCACAATAGTGTGCACGTGACCCCCGGACCCACAAGGCTGTGTTTGTCAAACCTGTTTGGCCCGCGGCCCAATCAGTCGCTGCAAACATTTCCACGGACCACCCCCCCACCACTGGGGACAAAACGCATTCGCTTATCTCTCTAAATACCACACGTACTAAATTATTCATATTACCGGAACATAAAAACATGTTTTTTTAAACGCAGCTATCTTAGGAGGGGGTGCGGGGGGGTATTTAAATGTTAGGGTTAGGGTAGTTTAATCAGGGTAGTTTACCTAACTTCATTTTAAAATTAAATATGAATGTCCGAAACAAAAGGTGCAATAAACGTTGTCACCACTGTCCGGATCAAGCTGCGTTTTGAATCACAGCCACGGGCGGACCACCTGGTGGGTGCGGCGGATGACACTCTGAGAACCACTGCGCCGTGGGGCAATGAGGTGGTGGTGCCTGCTGGAAGGAGGACAGCAAAGTTGGCATGCGGCAACGGCCTTGCGGATTCAAATGCCGTCTTGCACCTGCGACGCATGCATCGAATCACGTTTCTCCGAACAAATTAGTTTGAATGCGTGTACGCTGCCAGCGATGTGCGCCGTTGAGTTCACGGACAGAAGAAGACTGAACAAACAAGATGGACAATGCCAACGAGAGAGTAGGAAATAAAGAACAGGGAATGGATTATTTCATGGCAGAGCGACCCCGGATCATGACAATTCATGAAATATTTAGCTGGAAGATAGGGGGTGGTGGGGAATGGTAAGAATAGATACATACCAAAAAGTTGGGTTTCAGAAATTCGATTCCTATATTGCGATTTGATCACTAATGTGGCTGTTAAGAATGCTGTACCATAGTAGGCCTAAATACCATGTTCCGAGATGAGGTGAATTGGACGACATGTATGTACATGTTTACATCTATGTTCACAGCCCTTTGCCAATCCACTGCCGGATGAGGGCCTCTCCATGTCTTGGGGTTATTTTACCATACTTCACCATGCTGGTCCATGCGTATGCAGTACATGGGGGCATAGAAGGGCCATACAGCATCGGATTTTCCTGCACTGCCCTCGGCTGCCCATAGCGTACCACTGACACCCAAGCAGAGGAATGTGCCGACAACCGCCGGAATGCTACGTTTGAATCTCGACGTAAGGCAGCCCTCGATTATGAAACCGGGTTTCCTGAGATCTTCCTTTTCTCTCCTGCCTATGACTGAGTTCCCCTCTCTCTATATATAAAAATACCGTTCCCCCCTGTTTCTCCACACCACTTCAAGTTCAAGTTAATTTATTAGGTATAGCCCTGTGAGCCATTCGGCTCTTGAATCGGGTGCAACCGCAACAAACAAAAAACAAAAACATGAACAAAAAACTTCTTAAAGTGAATATGTGACTGAGTGCAAACAGAAAATCCAAGAAGAGACAGCAAAATATTGCAGAAAAAACACCATACACCAACGCTGTGTGCAAAAATCCCAGTGGGATGCAAGTCAAACAACCAACAACAACCACAAGATAACTTAGATTAAGGCCATCAGTCTAACTCTGTACTACAACAAACAAACATGGCTAAACCAATACCAAAATAAAACCATGAAAGCAATGAAACAGTGATCATAGGAACTGTGACGGAATTTTCACAATAAATGGCATAAACAACAAGTGTTGGCGAGAAGGAAACCAGGCACCACAAGGGGGCAAACTTTCCATACTCCCAGAGCCGCCAAAATGCCCTGCCTCTTCCGAACTCTTACAATAAGCCATAATACCATTCTGATTCCTGAAATGTACAAATATGTCATGGGTGTCAAGCAGGACATTCAGTGGCGCATGCACTGCGCTATAAGCCCGGGCAACCAGACTTCGATTGCCGGCCACTGCAAACATCGAGTTAAACTAAACGAAACTCACTTTTATTTTACCAGGTAAGACCCACTGAGCTATGTAGCTTTTTTTCAGAAGCGACCTGGCCACAAATGGTAGCCCAACGAAGTGCCTGATTGTGTGGAAACCTATTCCAGCCAAATACTTGATTCTAAATGTGGAGGGAAAAACCGGCGACCCGGAGAAAAAAAAACAGAGGACCCAGAGAAAAACTTTTGTTTAGTTGTGTATATATATAAAAGGGACATTTGTGAATATGTGTCTGTTCAAAATGTTTAGCGTACAAACTTGAAATTTGCCATGTGGGTACTTTCCAGACTGTACACCATGCAAATATTATAATGCATATATCTTTGCACAGCAAGTGAGCTGTGACGTCAAATCTGTCATGTCACCCGCGCATGCGTAGTGGTTAGCGTGCTGCGCTACGAACCCGGCGACCCGAGTTCGATTCCCGCTCACGGCCACCACCGGTAACGATTATTTGAACCGGTCCTGGGCCTCCCCTAGGTCCACTCAGCCTCAAACGAGTAATTGGTGTGGTGTGTGAACATCGCCACTGGGGAGACAAAGGCGGCCGGGCATGGTGAATCCAAGTCCCGGGCAAAGCCGGGTAGTAAAGCTAGTTTTGGATATAGGCCATCTGCATATAAAGGTGCGGCCCTGTAATTTCATGCTGGTACCACTTCTGGAAAAGCCGCCACCACAAGAGGGAGCTCTAGTGAGCCCTGCAGACATGCTAAACAATAACATCGATTCTTACCTTATCGTGTATGTGTGTTGCACTTCTTTCGCACCATACGGAGCCAACCGTGCTCATCGGACGTGTGGATACATCTATAGAACGCCACAGCTCAAGGCTCAAGGCACTTTGCACAGTTTAAAAGCGTTCCAAAAATACAGTCGTTTAGACGGCAGGGGCGTGCAAAGGCTGAGGAATGAGTGACCATGACAGAGGACGCACGGGGGTCGCGAAAGGGCTATAGGGGAGGGACGGAATGGAGTGGAGGGGCGAGGGGAAGAGGAAGGGAATGGGTAATGGAGAAGAGGACAGGTTTGAGGAACAAGAGGAGGTTAAGGCGGGGTACTGCTTAATATATAGGGTAAGTTAATTCCAGCGGTAGGTAAATCAAGATTGAAAACTCATTTATTTAGAACTGATTTGTGTGTTTCGTTTGTTGTTCTTCCCTAGCACCTCCGATGAGCACGGTTGGCTACGTACGGTGCGAAAGAAGTTCAACGTACTCATACATCTTCTTGGTTCTTTGGGTAAAGTCACGTAGAAGGGAAATAATAAAATAATGAAAATAAAACATAATAAAATAATTCTCACGACGTTTCGGCCACAACGCAAGCAGCCCTTCCCACCTTCCAACCCAGCAGCTTAAATATACGCTCCAAGCGTGGTGGTGTTTCATTCAGACGCTGTCTCCCCGACAGACCTGGTCTTCACCTGAGGATGGCTGCTTGCGTTGTGGCCGAAACGTCGTGAGAATTATTTTATTATGTTTTATTTTCACTATTTTATTACTTCCCTTCTACGTGACTTTACCCAAAGAACCAAGAAGATGAATCCCTGCAGTCACGAAAGCTTTAAATTGTACTCATACATTTTGGTAATTTTCTAAATCGGACAATGACACTGGCACACGAGGCACATACTTTCTTGAATAGCACGATGGAACCCATTGACGTCCACTGTGAAGTGCACGTCGCTGATTATTCATACTGCAGCGTTAACTGTCGTGGCTGCCAGGCTTGAAGCGTCAAGCCCCCGCTCGACCCGTGTCACCTCCACCGCCACCACCACCACGTGCGTGTCCTCGTACCTGGGCTGTGCCAGGCAGCCTGGCGCGAGCACCTCCCTGGGAGGAACGCCTCCGTCCCGACGCAGCGCCGTCAACGCGGTCATGTTGACCGCCACGTCGCTCGGCACCCCCGGCAGGCGCGGCAGCACTCCCAGAATCCTTTCTGCCAGGCTGTCGCCGTGGTGACCCACGGCTCCTGCGTACGCACGTGACGAGAATGAATGGAACCGCACGAACCAAGTCAAGCGGAAGTGGTTGGCTATGTACGGTGTAAAAGAAGTTCAACATATATGCATCATTATCAGTCACGATCAATCCCACTGCTGGATGAAGACCTCCTCAAGCCCTTTCCATTGGTGGCCCTCAGCCATTGGTGTAAACTACACATGCTTATGATGGGGGGGGGGGGTCTATCCTTAGCACAATGACTGTTGACTTTTCACAATGTGTGATTGTTTTTTTTATCCTACGAGCAAAGGGCCGAGTTCATCACCGAGTCTAGCGTTTGATCCACGTGTCACCTGCATGGATTTGAACCCCGAGTTTTGAAAAAGAAAAATCGATAATGTTTACGAACATGTACTTATGGAAACAGCATCAATGACGTGAAACTGGATAATTGATGTGCAGCGTTGTGGAACGCAATTGCACGAATGACGCTATATAAGATGAAATCATTATTAACTGCTCAATAATGTCGTTACAACATTACTGAAGAGTCAAACGTTCATTCCCGATCTTCGCTCGATCGCCTTGTGGGACAAGTCAGCAGTCAGCGCAGTCCGCATTTCTCGCAATGAGACGAGCCGATTCCACCGTCCCACACGCTGCGTGCAAACCGACGGGAGGAGCCTCAGCCTCGGCAATCTCACCCGCAAGGTCCAGCGTCCTGTCCACGAGCACCAAGGAGGCTCGTCCGGTGGCGCCCTTCCTCCGGGCACGCGCGGGCGGCAGCGAGGCCAACTCAATGGCCAGCAGGCGACTCGTGGGGCCCACGGCGAAGCACTCCTCCCGCACGCCGAGATGCCTCAGCGACGAGTCCAGCCACCAGGCGAGGAGGCGTAGGGACGAGGCGTAAGACGCGGGCAACGCAGAGACGTCCACGTCGTTCAGGCTTTGCTGCTTCTGCTGCTGCTGCGGCGGCTGCTGCTTGACACCTCGCCTGCTGCCCCTGCCACCGGCCAACCCGCCTGGATGCAGCAGGTCGCTCGGCACGAGCGGGAAGAGCGAGGCGGAGGCCGGGGCGAGGACGACGCCGCTCGCCAGCGGGCAGAGCGCGATGCCGGCCGCGTGGAGGACGCGCGCCGTGCAGTCGGCGCCACCACCACCACCACTGCCACCGCCGCTCATCCACTGGCGCAGGTGCTGCTCGAGGAGTTCGAACAGCACGGGCCGGGGCTCGCTGTCTGCTGCTGAGCTTGAGGCCGCTGCTACTGCTGCGGCCGCCGCCGAAACACCCAGTCCTCCTCCACCCTGCTGCTGCTGCTGCTGGAGGAGGTCAAGGTGCGCGGCGTGGCTCACGGACGTGAACACGACGCAATGGTGGACGCCGCCGACAGACACCAACACGTCCCGCAACGACGCGGCCACGCGGCCTCCGAGTAGCACGGGGGAGCTGAGCGCGATGACAACCTTGGTCGGCTGCTGCTGCTGCTGCTGGACATCGTCCCTCCGTCCTGGGAAGGTCCTGAGGGCCGCGGCCCCGGCTCGCCAGGGCCCCGCGTCCCCCCCGGCTCCGCCCGTCCAGTGCAGTGACTCGGCGCTCGCCGCGTCCACGAACACGGCGGCGTCCCGCGCCTCGGACAGCACGAGGCGCCAGCCGGACAGGGCCAGGGGAGCGAGGTCTCCGGCGGCGGACATCGCTCGCTGCGCTCTTAGCTTATCACAACAACAATAACAACAATAACAGCAGCAGCAGCAGCAACAGCCGACGGCGGCGAATTGAAGCCGGCGCGTGTAACAAGACGCACGTGTCACCACCACCTCCTGTGCAGCGTCAATCGGAAAATCCGATTCTGACTTTAAACAACAAGATGCGGTTGACAGCGTGCGCTGGGGGCTTGTCGTTGCGTCGTATAATCGGGTGTGATAGCCGACACGGCAGTAAAGTTGTTGTTGTTGTTGTTTGTTTGTTGTGAAGTTGAACTCGAATCGGACGTGGCTCCCCGCTGTTGCTGTTTACAGTGCGCGTGGCGTGACGTCACGCGGCTTTGCATTACCTAGAGCGGATAGGCGCGCGCCCGCCGCTCATTGGCCGGAGGCGACGGTGAGCCGCGTCGCGATTGGTCGAGGCGTCGCTTTCGCGGCCAATGGGGGAGGGAGAGATGCTGCGTGTGTGTGGTAGGGATTTGAGTGACGCACGCTGATGACGACATCGGGAGAGACCATTCGCGTCGTGGGGGTGGCGATGCACGTGAACTTGGGGCGAGAGATTTTAATAATTTTGATTTAAAGCTTTCGTGACTGTAGGGATTAATAGATTTGGTTCTTTCGGTAAAGTCACATAGAAGGGAAGTAATAAAATAAAAAAAAATTCGTTTTATTTTTATAAATTAAAGTATTATTTTTTATAGTTGTATAATAATAATAAAATGATAATTAATGTATTTTTATAAATAAAATGTAAATTGTTATTGTTGTATAATTTTATTATTTTATTATTTACCTTCTACGTGACTTTACCGAAAGAACCAAGAATATGTTAATTATTGTTTTTTTTTCACAAGTGTCGATTGGTATTAAGTGAATTAACTGAAGTGTTTATGAGACGCGTCAATATGTATTGTTAAAATGTACGGTACATCAAATGCACTTCCAAATAATGTAATGACCTCGTATGTAATAGCGTAGCAAGTGCTGTAAATTCGTATCGTATCTCTGTCCATCATGATAAATACACTAATACAATATTGACTTAACTACATATAACATTAATACCTTTCTAGATTTGAAGCTTTCGTGACTTCAAGGATTCATACTCTTAGGTTTTTTTCGGTAAAGTCACGTAGGTAAAAAAATAATAATAAAAATAATAATAAAAAAATAATAATAAATGAAAATAAATCAATTAAAGACGGAGACTTGTGTTGCCTCCGAAACGTCGTGATTTAATGGGTTTATTTTCATTTTGTATTATTTTATTTTTTATTATTTTTAAATCCTTTATATTAAGTTCACTTGCGCGCTTGCTTGCTTGCTTGCGACCGTGCAAATCTTTCGGTCGTTTTTTAACCCACTTCCCGTGATCCAATCGAGCTGACATTTTCCACACAGACTCGTTGTGCGTGACAATGTTCGTGAAACATTTTTTCCAAAATTTTCCACTTTTTAGGCAAAAAAATTGTTCATATTTTATTTAAAATACCAATGTGATAAAAATGAAACTCTTACTCAAGAAAAACATAAATTAATCATAAAATAAAACCAATGCCACGCATATAAAGGATTTATAGTGAAAAACTTTGTTTTTATGGGTTATTTTTTTTACCTACGAAAAAAACCTAAGAACATTAATACCGTATACCGGTAATGGGAAGGGAAAAAACCCGGCTTTAACGAACCTATTGCAAGTGCCGTAGTGGTGAATGAACGGCGTTTAACAATACCGTATACAAAACAATACCGTGTCCCACGTGGCAAATGAAACGCATCGCGATTACTCCACTGCATCATCGGTCATGCTCGATCCGCTGCTGAATGAACTGTTCCCTCCAATCGATTGCACTCACACGGCCATGCGGCAGATCCCACCCGGAGGGGGCACGAGCTGTGATCTCAAGTTCAAGTTCATTTATTAGGTGTAGCCATGTGAGCCATTCGGCTCTTGAATCGGGTGCAACCGCAACAAACAAAAAACAAAAACATGAACAAGAAAACATCTTAAAGTGAATATGTGACGGAGTGCAAACAGAAAGTCCAAGAAAAGACAGCAAAATATTGCAGAAAAAGCACCGCACACCCACGCTGTGTTGCCAAAATCCCAGTGGGATGCAAGTCAAACAACAACAACCACAAGACAACTTAGATTAGTACTCTTAGGTTTTTTCGGTAAAGTCACGTAGGTAAAAATAAATAAATAAAAAATAGAAATACTAATAATATAAATACTGTTTTATTTCTACTAATATTTTATAATATTTTAATAGAAATAAAATATTATTTTATTAATAATATTTTATAATATTTTATTTCTATTATTTAAATTGTGACGTCTATTAATAATAGAAATAAAATAATATTTTATTTCTATTATTTTTCTTATTTTTCTTATTTATTTTTACCTACGTGACTTTACCGAAAGAAACTTAGATTAAAGCCATCATTATAACTCCGTACTACAACAAACAAACATGGCCAAACCAAATAACTTTTCAAAATCACCAAAATAAAGCCATGAATGCAATGAAACAGTGATCATAGGCGGGCTTCCATCGCGTTCACGAATTAATGCCAAAAAATTAACCCGTAAAAACAAAGTTTTTCACTCTAAATCCTTTATATGCGTGGCGGCTAGAGTCCTCTCGTCCTCTGGCTTGAGATGGCTGCCACCTATGGGTCAGATGATTGTCTGCCACCATTAAGCAATTGGTAATTAAAAATGTATTTATTTTTCCCTAAACAGTGTCAAATTTTGGAAATTATTTTTTCACGAAAATTAATTGTCACGCACAACGAGTCTGTGTGCAAAATGTCAGCTCGATTGGATCACGGGAAGCGGGTTAAAAAACGACCAAAAGATTTGCACGGTCGTAAGCAAGCAAGCACGCAAGCACGCAAGCAAGCGAACTTAATATAAAGGATTTAATAATAGAAATAAAATAATATTTTATTTATATTATTAAAAATATAAGTTAATAATAGCAATACAATATTATTTTATTTCAATTATTATTTCAATTATTTATATATATATTTTTTTCCCTACGTGACTTTACCGAAAAAAACTAAGAGTATTAATCTAAGTTGTCTTGTGGTTGTTGTTGTTTGATTTGCATCCCACTGGGATTTTTGCACACACCGTTGGAGCTTTTTTTCTGGAAGACTTTGCAATTTTTTCCTGGATTTTTCTGTTTGCGCTGAGTCACTTTAAGATGTTTTCTTGTTCATGTTTTTTTGTTTGTTGCGGTTGCACCCGATTCAAGAGCCGAATGGCTCACAGGGCTATATACCTAATAAATGAAACTGAAAAATGCGATCGATAATTTCAATTATTGAACTTTCCTTCGACTCCCCCCTCCTCTAACCCCGTTATTGGACTCGCCCGGCAACACGGAAGAGAAGACGAAGGGGGCCGCCTCACTGCATCTCAGCCTCCTCCTTCTCCTCAACCTCCTCCTCGATTCCCCGTTCCTCGTCCTCCCGTCCTCCTTCCCCCCCCTCTCTTCCTCCTCCCCCACCTCATCGTCGTCGTCTGGAGACGTCGCGATGCCCAAGACGAGGCCGGCCAAGCTGACCCCGAGCAAGCTGTACATCTGCTCGTTCGAGAACTGCAACGCGGTGTTCAACAAGGAGCGCTACCTGCGCGAGCATGTGGGCAAGCACACGGGAGAGGTGCGGCCACAACCACCACCACCACAAGCACCACAACCACCACAAGCACCACAACCACCACAACCACCACAACCACCACCACCACAAGCACCACAACCACCACAAGCACCACAACCACCACAACCACCACAACCACCACCACCACAAGCACCACAACCACCACCACAACCACCACCACAACAACCACCACCAGCACAACCACCACCACCACCACAACCACCACCACCACAAGCACCACAACCACCACCACCACAAGCACCACAACCACCACCACAACCACCACCACAACAACCACCACCAGCACAACCACCACCAGCACAACCACCACCAGCACAACCACCATCAGCACAACCACCACCAGCACCAGCACAACCACCAGCACCAGCACAACCACCAGCACCAGCACAACCACCAGCACCAGCACAACCACCAGCACCAGCACAACCACCAGCACAACCACCACCACCAGCACAACCACCAGCACGACCAGCACAACCACCAGCACAACCACCACCACCAGCACAACCACCAGCACCAGCACCAGCACAACCACCAGCACAACCACCAGCACCAGCACAACCACCAGCACCAGCACAACCACCAGCACCAGCACCAGCACAACCACCACCACCAGCACAACCACCAGCACAACCACCACCACCAGCACCAGCACAACCACCACCAGCACAACCACCAGCACCAGCACAACCACCACCAGCACAACCACCACCAGCACAACCACCAGCACAACCACCAGCACCAGCACAACCACCAGCACAACCACCACAACCACCAGCACAACCACCAGCACCAGCACAACCACCAGCACGACCAGCACAACCACCAGCACAACCACCACTACCAGCACAAGCACAACCACCACCACCAGCACAACCACCAGCACCAGCACAACCACCACCACCAGCACAACCACCACCACCAGCACAGCCACCAGCACAACCACCAGCACAACCAGCACAACCACCAGCACAACCACAACCACCACCAGCACCACAACCACCACCAGCACCACAACCACCACCATCACAACCACCACCACCACAACCACCACAACCACCACCATCACTACCACAACCACCACCACAACAACCACCACAACGCGGCGTTGCGTCTAGCTGCCCATTGGCGACGTTTCACACCCGCGCCAAGCTGAGGAGGGAGCAGGAGGCGCGCGGACCCTGCAGCTCAACTCCTCGGGCTGTTCCCGATGGGCCTCGTCCCTCCACTCGTCCCCCCACTCGTCCCCCCGCTCGTCCCTCCACTCGTCCCTCCGCTCGTCCCTCCGCTCGTCCCCCCGCTCGTCCCTCCGCTCGTCCCCCCGCTCGTCCCCCCGCTCGTCCCCCCGCTCGTACCCCCGCTCGTCCCTCCGCTCGTCCCCCCGCTCGTCCCTCCGCTCGTCCCTCCACTCGTCCCCCCGCTCGTCCCTCCGCTCGTCCCTCCGCTCGTCCCTCCGCTCGTCCCTCCGCTCGTCCCCCCGCTCGTCCCTCCGCTCGTCCCCCCGCTCGTCCCCCCGCTCGTCCCCCCGCTCGTCCCTCCGCTCGTCCCTCCGCTCGTCCCACCGCTCGTCCCCCCGCTCGTCCCCCCGCTCGTCCCCCCGCTCGTCCCTCCGCTCGTCCCTCCGCTCGTCCCCCCCGCTCGTCCCTCCACTCGTCCCCCCACTCGTCCCCCCGCTCGTCCCCCCGCTCGTCCCACCGCTCGTCCCCCCGCTCGTCCCTCCGCTCGTCCCCCCGCTCGTCCCTCCGCTCGTCCCTCCGCTCGTCCCCCCGCTCGTCCCTCCGCTCGTCCCCCCCGCTCGTCCCCCCGCTCGTCCCACCGCTCGTCCCCCCCGCTCGTCCCCCCGCTCGTCCCTCCGCTCGTCCCTCCGCTCGTCCCCCCGCTCGTCCCTCCGCTCGTCCCTCCGCTCGTCCCCCCGCTCGTCCCTCCGCTCGTCCCCCCACTCGTCCCCCCACTCGTCCCACCGCTCGTCCCCCCGCTCGTCCCTCCGCTCGTCCCTCCACTCGTCCCTCCACTCGTCCCTCCACTCGTCCCTCCACTCGTCCCCCCACTCGTCCCCCCACTCGTCCCCCCACTCGTCCCACCACTCGTCCCCCCGCTCGTCCCTCCACTCGTCCCTCCACTCGTCCCTCCACTCGTCCCCCCCACTCGTCCCCCCACTCGTCCCACCACTCGTCCCCCCGCTCGTCCCTCCGCTCGTCCCTCCACTCGTCCCTCCACTCGTCCCCCCGCTCGTCCCTCCACTCGTCCCCCCACTCGTCCCACCACTCGTCCCCCCGCTCGTCCCTCCACTCGTCCCCCTGCTCGTCCCTCCGCTCGTCCCTCCACTCGTCCCCCCACTCGTCCCACCACTCGTCCCCCCGCTCGTCCCTCCACTCGTCCCCCTGCTCGTCCCTCCGCTCGTCCCTCCACTCGTCCCCCCGCTCGTCCCTCAGCTCGTCCCTCCACTCGTCCCTCCACTCGTCCCTCCACTCGTCCCTCCACTCGTCCCCCCGCTCGTCCCTCCACTCGTCCCCCCACTCGTCCCCCCACTCGTCCCCCCACTCGTCCCACCACTCGTCCCCCCGCTCGTCCCCCCACTCGTCCCCCCGCTCGTCCCTCCACTCGTCCCTCCACTCGTCCCACCGCTCGTCCCCCCGCTCGTCCCTCCACTCGTCCCTCCACTCGTCCCCCCACTCGTCCCTCCACTCGTCCCTCCACTCGTCCCCCCACTCGTCCCACCACTCGTCCCCCCCGCTCGTCCCTCCACTCGTCTCTCCACTCGTCCCTCCACTCGTCCCTCCACTCGTCCCCCCGCTCGTCCCTCCACTCGTCCCCCCACTCGTCCCCCCACTCGTCCCCCCACTCGTCCCACCACTCGTCCCCCCGCTCGTCCCCCCGCTCGTCCCCCCGCTCGTCCCTCCACTCGTCCCACCGCTCGTCCCCCCGCTCGTCCCTCCGCTCGTCCCTCCACTCGTCCCTCCACTCGTCCCCCCACTCGTCCCTCCACTCGTCCCTCCACTCGTCCCCCCACTCGTCCCACCACTCGTCCCCCCGCTCGTCCCTCCACTCGTCTCTCCACTCGTCCCCCCACTCGTCCCCCCACTCGTCCCCCCACTCGTCCCATCGCTCGTCCCCCCGCTCGTCCCCCCGCTCGTCCCTCCGCTCGTCCCTCCGCTCGTCCCCCCGCTCGTCCCCCCGCTCGTCCCTCCACTCGTCCTCCCACTCGTCCCCCCACTCGTCCCCCCACTCGTCCCACCGCTCATCCCCCCGCTCGTCCCTCCGCTCGTCCCTCCACTCGTCCCTCCACTCGTCCCTCCACTCGTCCCCCCACTCGTCCCCCCACTCGTCCCCCCACTCGTCCCCCCGCTCGTCCCTCCACTCGTCCCTCCACTCGTCCCCCCCACTCGTCCCCCCACTCGTCCCACCACTCGTCCCCCCGTTCGTCCCTCCGCTCGTCCCTCCACTCGTCCCTCCACTCGTCCCCCCGCTCGTCCCTCCACTCGTCCCACCACTCGTCCCCCCGCTCGTCCCTCCACTCGTCCCCCTGCTCGTCCCTCCGCTCGTCCCTCCACTCGTCCCCCCGCTCGTCCCTCAGCTCGTCCCTCCACTCGTCCCTCCACTCGTCCCCCCGCTCGTCCCTCCACTCGTCCCCCCACTCGTCCCCCCACTCGTCCCACCACTCGTCCCCCCGCTCGTCCCCCCACTCGTCCCCCCGCTCGTCCCTCCACTCGTCCCTCCACTCGTCCCACCACTCGTCCCCCCGCTCGTCCCTCCGCTCGTCCCTCCACTCGTCCCTCCACTCGTCCCCCCACTCGTCCCTCCACTCGTCCCTCCACTCGTCCCCCCACTCGTCCCACCACTCGTCCCCCCGCTCGTCCCTCCACTCGTCCCTCCACTCGTCCCCCCACTCGTCCCCCCACTCGTCCCCCCACTCGTCCCCCCGCTCGTCCCCCCGCTCGTCCCCCCGCTCGTCCCTCCGCTCGTCCCTCCGCTCGTCCCTCCGCTCGTCCCCCCGCTCGTCCCTCCGCTCGTCCCTCCACTCGTCCCCCCACTCGTCCCCCCACTCGTCCCCCCACTCGTCCCTCCACTCGTCCCTCCACTCGTCCCCCCACTCGTCCCCCCGCTCGTCCCTCCACTCGTCCCCCCACTCGTCCCCCCGCTCGTCCCTCAGCTCGTCCCTCCACTCGTCCCTCCACTCGTCCCCCCACTCGTCCCTCCACTCGTCCCCCCACTCGTCCCTCCACTCGTCCCTCCACTCGTCCCTCCACTCGTCCCCCCACTCGTCCCTCCACTCGTCCCCCCACTCGTCCCTCCACTCGTCCCTCCACTCGTCCCTCCACTCGTCCCTCCACTCGTCCCTCCACTCGTCCCTCCACTCGTCCCCCCACTCGTCCCCCCACTCGTCCCTCCACTCGTCCCTCCACTCGTCCCTCCACTGGTCCCCCCACTCGTCCCTCCACTCGTCCCATGTAGACGTACAGAGCGTCGCCTTTAGCCACTCGCATCACTCAGTCGCTTGCCCATTGCAGTTGACAGGAGCCATACATTGAAATCTTGGTCGCGGTGGCTGATGTGGGTGAGCGTTGGAGTCTCTGTTCATTTTGAGTTCCTATGCAATGCCACAATGTGTCTTTGCTGCTGCTGCTGCTTAGCACGATGCCTGACGACCTCGATCCGTTTAAACACGAACGTGAATGCACGCGCAGTGCGGATATGCGGTATGGGTGCACGCGCAAACCTGTCAACCCACACGGTTTACTCGGATTCGTGTACAGGGAAAGTGAGTTTCGAGGTCCATGCGGTGTACAGCCGTTACAATTTGTTTTGCGCTATGTTGTGTTTCTCACTTGTGATGATGGGACTTTGTAGGACGAACGTTGAGATTTATAAGGGCACGGGGTGACCAATATGATCTGGATAAGGTAGGGCACTGATAAGGGGTTGACAGGTTTGTTGTGGTGAGTGTACTCGCGGTGAGTGTAGTTGTGATTGTCTATTTGTTTGTGTTTCTCCCTTGTGATGATGGGACTTTGTAGGATAAACGTTGAGATGTATAAGGGACACGGGGTGAGCAATAAGGTCTGGATAAGGTCGGGCACTGATAAGGGGTTGACAGGTATGCACGCATGTACATGTACCGTATAGAAGGGAGCGGTGGCACAGTGGTTAACGCACGCCCACTTTGAGCCAGACGCATCTCTGTTCAATACTTGGCCAAGGCCACAGAAAACCAGTCCTGCCGCACCCCCAAACCTCCACACCCCCACACCCCCACACCCACTGGGCCCTGCATTCGCCAGCGTGGTGTGGTGAAGTATGGTCAAACAAACCAATGGACCCACCTTCGCACAGCCCATGTCCAGCTGGACATCGACAACTGGATATCGAACCCAGAGGGATGAATTTGCCAAGTCGACCAGCGACTGGGAGATGGGCTCACGACAGAGGTCGCAACCGGGTACCCGATACCTGTACCCTACCCGATACCCGGCTACCCGTACCCGGCCGGGCACGGGTACGGATAGCCGTTTGCGACCCTGGTGCGGCCGGGTACGGGTACGGGTAGGCCGTGAGTCACTGGTGAGTAACCGTTTGTCACTCATTTCGGGTAGGGTACGGGTAGCGTACGAGTACCCATACCCGGCCGGGTACGGGTACCCGTTTGCGACCCTTGTGCGGCCGGGTACGGGTAAGGAATAAAAACCCGTTTGCGACCTCTGGCTTACGACCTTGTGAGTACGAGCCACGATCTCGGCACCAGATGAGGTTTCGGTTCATGGCCATATTTTTTCAGACCAGACCAAAAAAACGCGGAACGATTGCTATTGATTTCAGGTTGCAGTTCGATCAGTCTTGTTTTTCAGACATTTTGTTTGCTAAACTTGAATAGTCCTCGGCGAGTCACAGTTGCCAGAGGACAACGCTGGCCCACCGTTTATCTGCGTAAAAAAAATGCCGCTGGAGAACATTTATGATCAATACCCTGTGATACCTGTGATTAAACCGGGTTCTTGAGTGTGGCGAGTTGATGGTTTCATCCCAAGTCACCGATGTCTGCACACAAAAAAAACACATTCCTGCGGAGGGAGCTGGTAGGAACGTTGGGTTGCTCGGTCAATGGCCAGGGTCAACGGCGGCGTGGTGAATTCTGCAAATATGCCCGACTGTGAGGGCGGGCACAAGCCGGCGTGAGTAGGTTAAACGTTGAGTTTTATAAGGGCACCACGGGGTGACCAGCCCCACCCTCCCCACCCAGCCCTACCCCTCCCACCCCCCACCCAGCCCCTCCGCACCCAGCCCTACCCTCCCCACCCAGCCACTCCTTGCACGACGGACGGACACAATAATCCCCTGTGGGCTGGTGGAACCAGTGGGTTCCTACCTATTTGGCCCTGCACTTAATTTCATGAAATTCCAGTTCCTGGGAATTAAATGTTAGATTTGACTACGAAATTTTACCCCCCTCAGTGGCATCGCAGGTGGGAAATTGTTTCCCCATGCCGTGTGGACCAAATGTCATTTGAAGGAATCTCTTGAGATACCTCTCTGATATCTGATTCTGCGGGCCGTTCTCAAGCATAAAGGGCCACGCCGCTCTGCTAGAGATCCGGATGGAGAATAATATAACAATACAATTTATGAAGCGATCAAAGTTGTGGACTGAAGACGCAATCCTGAGGCGCGGAGTGGAGCTCGGTGTCAGGTCGCGTCGCGCGGTCTGGTGAGACTCGGTCAAATGTCGAGCCGAAGAGATGATGCACCTTTCGGTGGTTTTTGAACGAAGAAAAACGATTGTCGTCATCTCTTAACATGGCACCGACAGCACAATTGGCGGAAAAGAAAAACGTTTTAGAAAAAGTTATTTTATATTAAGATATGCATTTCTTGTCTGTTCAATATTAATTTACAACAATATTGATGACTCTTCTTGGTTCTTTCGGTAAAGTCACGTAGAATGGAAATAATAAAATAATAAAAATAAAACATTTTATTTTATTATGTTTTTATTTTTATTATTTTATTATTCTACGTGACTTTACCGAAAGAACCAAGAAGATGAATCCCTGCAGTCACGAAAGCTTTAAATCGAAATATTGATGACGGTGCGTTCTTTGTGTGGCTGATTAACACGCGGTGTTTGTGTGTGCTCTGCGAGACAGAACACATTTGCGTGTGAGGTGCCCGGCTGCAGCAAAGCGTTCATGCGCAAGGAGCACTTTGATAACCACATGCGACGCCACACGGGAGAGAAGCCACACGTGTAAGTCCCTCATCCTTTACTTTGCCCGGTGTGAGAACCTGTTGAGAGTGTCGCCCGATTTCCACGCGAGACCTGGGGGAAAACGTGCGGTGGTGTTTGTGAACTTTAGTGCAGAGTGCAGAGGTTTTCACCGACGTTGATGCCGTCAACATCTGACCTCCAGGGTTCACTCTGACTTATTTTTCCCATAGTCTGGGTTGAGCCCTTCCCTTTTGGGTCAACTACATTTCCTTGCGACGCTGATGTCCATCTTGGTAACCTGCTCTGCTCCATCCTGCACGGGTGTCGCACCCAATGCAACTTCTTCCTGGCGATGTCCACAGCACTTACCAGTCACATTCCATTCTGAACTTGGAAGTTGCTTACTTTGTCCAGAAATGACTGTCCGTAGCTTCATTGGCAGGCATCTGGAATCGGTGTACAGAAGCTTCTTCTCTAATTGCTATGCTAAATTCCAGTTCTTGTACTTAAGTATCTAATCGTGATGTTCAAAGATGGCATACTGTCAGAGCGGACCTTCCACGTCGTATGTTCACTCTAAAACAGTGTAAGTAAGAGCGCGTTGGCGATGTGTGGTGACATCTACGGCATCTTTCGATTTAAAGCTTTCGTGACTGCAGGGATTCATCTTCTTGGTTCTTTCGGTAAAGTCACGTAGAAGGGAAGTAATAAAATAATAAAAATAAAACATAATAAAATAATTCTCACGACGTTTCGGCCACAACACAAGCAGCCGTCCTCAGGTGGAGAGCCCGTGGGCCAGACCTGTTCTCCACCTGAGGACGGCTGCTTGCGTTGTGGCCGAAACGTCGTGAGAATTATTTTATTATGTTTTATTTTTATTATTTTATTACTTCCCTTCTACGTGACTTTACCGAAAGAACCAAGAAGATCTACGTCATCGTTGCATCAATCGTGGTTACGTTTGCTCATTGGGTTGTGTTGTGTTCATTGTGTTGTGTTGTGTTCATTGGCAGCTGCGAGTATGAAGGCTGCAATGAGGCCTTCTCCTTGCGATCCAACCTGATGCGGCACATCCGGAACAACCACGAGAACCCTGAAAAGATCTACCAGGTATGGAGTGCCGGGTGGGACGTGTGCAGCGCTCACATTACACACTCATTAGGAACTGCGTTGACGTGGCCGGGTGGCTCAATGGCCCGAGAACTGAACCAGCAATGGTAACATCCTGAGTTCAGGTGGGGGTGTCAGGCACAACACACAACAACAGACACAGATCCCCCGTGGAGCCTTAACAGGCTGTTGGGGCAAGTGCTGTTAACGAGCACCTATGAAGGCCGGAGCAGCACACAAGAGGGTGGGTGGCCTGCACCACGCCCGACCACCTTTGTCTCCCAAGTGGCGATGTTTACACACCACACCAGGTACTCATTTGAGGCCGAGTCGACCTATGGGAGGCCCAGGACCGTTTCAAATGGTCGTCACTAGTGTTAGCCGTGAATGGGAATCGAACTCGGGTCGCCGGGTTCATAGCGCAGCGCGCTAACCACTACATTACCGTTCCCCGCTGTTTTTCAGGCACCTGTGATTAAACTGGGTTCTAAAGTGTAGTGAGTTAATGGTCTCAGCTTGGTCACCAATGCTCACCAACATAAACAAAACAATTGGTTCTTCACTTACATTGGATCAATTCCAGTTCCGAATGTAAAATTTTGGTTGTACTGTGAACATTTATTTGCAGCATGTATGTTCGTTTAACTCCATTCGCACCGTACGTAGCCAACTGCGCTAATTATCGGCGGTGCGATTCGTGTGGGGAAAGTGTGTTTCCTCGTGTGTTGTTAAAAGAGGTCACGTGAACGAATCTCAGAGGGAGTTCTCTGAGGTTTGAGTCTGCGGGCCTTTCACTATAACGGGGCAATGCACTGTTCTGCGTTAGCTCCAAATTGGTCATTCTTCACCGTATGACACGATGCAGAAACTACAAATGGAATATAATTGGGGGTGAAAAGGACAAAAACAAGTTTACTAATATTTTTGGTTCTTTCGGTAAAGTCACGTAGAAGGGAAACAATAAAATAATAAAAAATGTAAAACAATAAAATTCTCACGACGTTTCGACTGCAACACAAGCAATCGTCATCAGGTGTGAAATCCACAGCAAGAACATTTGAAAAAGTGGCGTTTTTTTCTTGCTGTGGATTTCACACCCGATGATGATTGCTTGTGTTGCAGTCGAAACGTCGTGAGAATTATATAGGTTAGATATATATTTTTTATTGTTTCCCTTCTACGTGACTTTACCGAAAGAACCAAGAATATGAATCCCTGCAGTCACGAAAGCTTTAAATCAAAGTTTACTAATCATTTAACGACTTTGTGTAAGCACTGGTCAGAACCAAAGCTGATGTGTCTCGCTGCTTCAGAAACTGTCAGGCATTGCTCATCTCTGTTTATTACCTTGAGCCACTGGTGGCAATTCCACATTTCAATAGCGGAGCTAGTTTTTTGAATAACTTTTGGACGTGTTGTAAACGCACCGACACAAATGCACAACCTTTGTCGTCGGTCATCCTTTATAGCACTTCGTCAATCCACTGGTGGATGACGGCCACCCCATGTTGTGTCTAGATGGGGGTAGTCTAACCATACTTTACCACGCTGGTCAGTTGCGGCTTGGCAAAGTGGGAAACCCAGGGGTCGATTTGGATTTCACCCGACATTTCAGATATTGGCCATCACCAGGAATTAAACTCGGGTCACCGCGTTCATAGTGCAGTGCACGAGCCACATTACCCCACCTCATTCCTAATACTTTCTTAGAAAAGTAAAATATAGAAACAGGCTCATGTGGGCAAGGCCCTTGTTCACAGTAGAGAGAGCAGCCATGTTGATGTATAAACATCAAATTTATCGAATCTTCAGACATCTGCACACTTTTCATTCAAATAGCCCATTGTGTTCTTCAAGGCAACTCGTTATCAAGTGCAAGTCTTTGCCCACATGGTCAACCTTCCGTACGTACATGGCCGTGCTGTGAAGCAACGCTGTTGATGGTGGTCGTGGCGAGTGCCTTTTGGGTTGTGTGGAATGTGGCGCTTGTAAGCGTTAACAGCAGCGAGGGCACGCCCTCTAATCCGCAATGATAGGGGCGCCACACCTTGACAGTGTCGGTGAATGTCGGTTTGGCACTCACGAATGTGAATGCTTTTTTTTTGCAGCTTGTATGTAATGTGTATGTTGGACTTCTTTCGCACCGTACGTAGCCAACCGTGCTCATCGGAGGTGCGGGGAAGGACAACAAACTGAACGCGCTAAAGCAGTTCTAAAGAAATTAGTTTTCAATCGAGATTATTTAAAAGTTCAGAGCCACTAATTAATATGCCAATTTAGAAACTGCCGTTGGGGAAACATTTTTGTTTAAGTTTACATTTATTTCAGATCCCCATGGTGTCACGTGCAGTCTCCAACTCTCTGGCCTTGCTATTTGTGTGGTGCGAAGGAGGGAAATTACCACCACAACGTCCGCCTGTTGTCTGCCTCTCCCTCCGAGGGCCACAGTGTCGTTGACGAAGGTGTCGAGTTGAATTGTTATAAATAATTTGTTTCAATTTGATTGAATTCGTGCAGTTAAACCGCTGGCATAGACATCTGTTCATACCCCGGTTTGTAGCTCATCATCCCTTCCGAATTCCACACAATTACCCATTGTTTGTGAGAATAAAAGCAGTGAGTGGGTCCTCATGTGGATATACTTGTCCCTGCCACGGGAATGTGGATATGGAAGCCGCCCTCATAGTTTGTTTGTGTTGGGAGAGATGCGTTCACTTAAATTGAAATAATGAAAATCGTCCATTCCCAGACGAAGGGCCTCTCGACCCAGTGGTAGTTAGGGGGGTGGGGTCAATGATCATACTTCACCGCGCTGGTCACTGCGGGTGTTTAATTATGTTGTCATGTTTAATTCGCTTTGTTGCACGAATCTTTAATTCGCAACAGATGTCGAACCAACTTTGTTCCACGCATACGCGGACACCCGTGCAATTCCCCCAACCAAACGGGACCCTCCGACCTTGGTCTTAAATAACAGCCGTTGGTTTGTTGAGAGAGCCTTGCGTGATTAGCGCTCGTTAATTAGAAGCTGACGAGCTTTGGGCGATCGTCGCGGCTGCTGCAACGAGCACGGTTCACTTGCGAGCGTGAGCACCGGCCACGGACGACGGCGCTGCAGCTCTGCTCTCGCGTGCGGTTTAATTGGCGCCGCAATTGCGCCACCCTCTCGGCTGTCGCCCCGGTGTGCCCGCCACAATTTCTTTAAATCACAATTAGACATCTCCGAGGCCTGGTGGATTAAAGAGGCAGCTGGCTCCACACCAACTTCGGATTAGCGGAGTGCAGCTGTGCACTGTACACGTTGCGAGTTTGGTGCGCACGCGAAACGCGCGCTGCACTACGGAGCCTTACGAGCCGAGCTCGATTCCCGCTCTTGGCCAACACCAGTGAAGATTTTCTGAACCGGTCCTGGGTCTCCCCTAGGTCGACTCGGCCTCAAATGAGTACCTGGTGCGGTGTGTAAACATCGACACGATGGAGACAAAGGTAGTCGGGCGTGGTGTTGGTCCGTCCACCCCTCGTGTGCTGTGCTGGCCTTCACAGGTGCTCGCTAACAGGACTTGCCCCAAAGTCTGTTGAAGCTATAGGGGGGGTGTCTTTGTTGTATATTAATGCATATTCTTGACCTCCCCCATATTGGTGTAATATAACCTTTGATGGAATGGCATTTATATTTTAGCAATGTGGATTTTGTCTCGTCTTTGTGGATTGTAGGTCATAAGTGAAAATATAAATGCTGTAGGCGAATCAACAGATTAAATGAATAGATGAATGCACCAGTCAAAGATGTGCTTTGCCAGCATTTGGCATTTCTGATCCTGATCAACAGGGTGTGACCTCTTGAGCAAAAACCACTAAGTAGGCTGCAGTCATAGGCAAGAGTCACCCATGAGTATCATGGAGTCCAAGTCACATTCAGCAGAAAAGAGAGAACCATTGTGTTTTGTATTTATCTTCAATAATCGCCGACACACCGACAAATAATTCTAACTTTGTATTCATCCTCTTGTCCCAATTGTGCCCTGGTTGTGCTGTGGACACCATTTCATGAGATTGAGTATCCAATGAGATCTCTTACAGACCTATGCAACCTTTTGCGCTAGATAACATAATAACAATTATAATAGTTTACTTATTTATCCAGAAGAGTCGCAGATTTTTTCACGTACGTACGTATGTTGAACTTCTTTCGCACCGTACGTAGCCAACCGCACTAATCGGAGGTGCGGGGGAAGTACAACAAACTAACAACACAAACCATCTCTAAACGAATTAGTTGTCAATCTAGATGATTACAAAGTGCGTAGCTCCAGTGGCTTCCTAATATCGAGGATTAAGAGCGTTCCAGACGGCCGCAGAAGCACATCTGAAAGCGCGCGATGCAGTGACCGTCTTTGTTCGATGGCTAGCCCAAAAGCCACTGCGAGGATGACTGCCAATTAATGATGGTGTGTTTTCATCTTCTTGGTTCTTTCGGTAAAGTCACGTAGAAGGGAAATAATAAAATAATAAAAATAAAACATAATAAAATAATTCTCAGAGTCTTCTCGACAGACCTGTTCTTCACCTGAGGACGGCTGCTTGCGTTGTGGCTGAAACGTCGTGAGAATTATTTAACTATGTTTTATTTTTATTATTTTATTATGTTTTATTTTTATTATTTTATTATTTCCCTTCTACGTGACTTTACCGAAAGAACCAAGAAGATGAATCCCTGCAGTCACGAAAGCTTTAAATCGAAAATGGTGTGTTTTATACGAGTGGGGGAAAGCCCATGCGTGCGAGGGGGCAACACTCTATCCCCGTACAGATGGAAATAGATGGCGAGCAATCCGCTTCTCAATGCCCGCACGAAGGGAGGTTCACATTATTTGTGTGCAGCGTTCCACCAACCCTCGCTACCTCCACAGTGCGGGATTACAGGCCACGTGCAGAGCCCTACCACCGCCCGGCTTCAAGAAAGTGGATATCAAAGAGCTACCTCTAAGATCCCATCAAGTGACCTCTGTTCTACACAGTAGAGGGGGGGGGGGGGAGCACTTTCACACTATGCTCTGCCACTGAGGGTAATGTTTGTCCCGTGACAAGCCAATGTTGTTCATTCTTAGAGCTGTTATTGCCTCGTTCTCGTTGGGGACTCGCCTGAGACCACCAACTTCCTACACTTGAGACCCATCTCGGTGGCGAGATGTTAACTCCCTCGCCTGGTATGCAGGAGGTCGTGGGTTCAATCCCGACGCCTGTTGTACGTTTGGAGTTTGCATGTTCTCTTTGGACGTGATCGTGTGGATTTTTCTCCGGGTCCTCCAGTTTTTCCCTCCACATTTAGAATCAACATCACACGTTTAGAGTATTTGGTTGTTATAAATTCCCTCATGATCAGCCACTTCGTTGCTTCTGAAAAAGAGTGAAATAGCTCAGTGGGCCTTACCTGGTAAAATTAAAATCGTTTATAGTTTAGTGTAATAGTTGCCTGGAGTTTAAGCGATGGTTTTCAGCGGTGCTGGATCAGGCATCTGACAGCTGAGCTACTGGGCCGCCCTCCACAAGATAATTTTCTCGGTTGACATGGACCGTCAGTTTTGGTTTGTGAACACAATGGCATGTTTCTCTGCCGCTTCCATGTCTCTTGCAGTGCGAATACGAAAACTGCTGCTTGAGATTTAAAACGGAAGACCAGCTGAAAATACACCAGGTTGTCCACACCAAGACGCTGCCGTTTCGGTAAGTCCAGCCACCGCCAGCGTGGTGGTTCCTTCGTTTTTGTGCCATGCAAGTTGCCGCGGGTCGTTCGGCTGCCGGGTTTCGTGGTGGTCGCGGCACATACTTGAACTTACCCACTTGGCGAGTGGGGTTGGTGGTTCATGTAGGGATTGAGCCACGGCGATGCGCGAGACCCACCTGCAGGTTTAAGTAATAATCATTCTGTCGATTTTTTTGTCTGGGGCGGGTCCTGCATCGGGGAGATTTGAGCAGTTCCTTATTTGATTTGAAGCTTTCGTGACTGCAGGGATTTCATATCATTGGTTCTTTCGGTAAAGTCACGTAGAAGGGAAGTAATAAAATAATAAAAATATATAAAATAATAAAAATTCTCACGACGATTCGACTGCAACACGAGCAATCATCATCAGGTGTGAAATCCACAGCAAGAAAATGTTCACACTTGATTATGATTGCTTGTGTTGCAGTCGAAACGTCGTGAGAATTTTTCTTGTTTTACATATTTTTATTATTTTATTATTTCCCTTCTACGTGACTTTACCGAAAGAACCAAGAATACACTTCCTTATTGATGAGAGTCATCTATCTGCGATACTACAACAGTTTAAATATTAATAATTTTCAGCGTTTTGTCAATTTACTGCTGGGTCAAGACCTCCTCCCCTCCCCGCCTTGTCGGTCACCAGGCTTGTTTGTCCATTCGTTGCTCAGCGCGGCTCACAAGAGTGTGGCCCTCGGACCTGCTCAGGTATCACTCGCCGCTGATGTTAGCCGTGGCCAAGTATCGAACCTCGGGTAGCCAGGCTCGCAGCGCAGCACGCGATCTTCTGCTCCGCTGGCTGAAAAAAGCCTGCACCTACAAGCGGGGTAATACTCAACAGGTGTGCTCGCCCTGGACCAGCTTGCTGTACTGCCATCTCCTTGCTTGTCCGTTGGGAAGTTGGACACTCCCTTGACGGCCTGCCTATCCAGCTCATTTGACGAGTCAACCGCTCGCGCGCTCGTTGTTTTTATTTTTTTAAATCAGGCACAGCGAGCTTCCAGAGGTTGCTGAATCGGCCACTCCTCCACAGCTGTCAGATCCGTTCAGGAGGGAAGCCTTCACCATTCTCCCTCCCCTCAAGTCCCACCTAGCCCTGGCACGCATACCGTGGCTATTGCTCCTCCTGCTCCTGTTGTGTGGAGTGGTGGCGCATTGCTTGAGTTGTGCCCGTTCGGGCTGAGGGCCGTATTCTTAGTCACGGCTCGGCTCTGGCTTGCCCTCCAACGCGACTCGTCGCAGGCTTGAGCCGCGGTGGCTAGGAGATGTTTACTCCCTCGCCTGTATACAGGAGGTCGGGGATTCTATTCCGACCCTGGCGCCTGCTGTATATTTTGAGTTTGCGTGTCTCTCTCTCCCCGTGGCCGCGTGGATTTTTCTCCGGGTCCTCTGGTTTTTCCCTCCACATTTAGGAACGTGCGTTTAAAGTATTTGCCTGCTGATATAAATTTCCACGTAATAAGCCACTTCGTTGAGCTATCATTTGTGGCCAGGTCGCTTCTGAAAAGGTCCTATATAGCTCCATCGGCCTTGCCAGGTCAAATCAAAAATCGTAAAGATAAAAGGTGAATTGCTTTGAGCTACAGCTCACTTGAGCCAGAGTCAAGCCTGAGCCGAGCCGAGACTTAAGGACACGGGCCTGAGAGGTGGCGATGCCTGATTGTGTGTGCGCGTGTGCGTGTGTGTGTGTGTTCGTGTGTTCGTGTGTATGTGTGTATGTGTGTTCATGTGTGCGTGTGTGTTCGTGTGTGTGTGTGTTCGTGTGCGTGTGTGTTCGTGTGCGTGTGTGTTCGTGTGTGTGTGTGTGTGCGCGCGCGTGTGTGTGTTCGTGTCAGGTGTCGCTACGAAGGCTGCGACAAGGCGTTCATGCTCCCAAGCAGACGGACGCGGCACGAGCAGGTTCACAGCGAAGAACGTAAGCGACCTGCCCCGGGCCGGGGGGGTTGGCGGATCACGCTGCACGCGTGCAACGCTCCTTGCTCGCCTTTTTAAGAGCGTGCACCCACGCAGCTGCGTGCGTGCCACTGCGTTGGTTCACCTGTGTGCGTGCGTAGCGTCCGTGTGCGTGTATGCGTATTTGCCAGTGTGTATCCTTGTGCGTTCGTACACGTATGAGCTTGCACTGCATTCTGTGTGCACTTGCGTGCGCCTGTGCATTCTGTGCGCTTTAGTTTGCAAGCGAGTGGGTGGAATTGTGCATTCGTGTGCATTGAGTGCATTTATGCACCTGCGTTTACCTGCACGCCTGTACACGACGGAGTGGGTGTACATGTACATTTATTTGCGTTTGCATGCACACATGCACGCATGTGTGTGTATATTTACACGTGTGTGTGTGCGCATGTATGTATTCTCCTGCATTTGCATGCATGCACGCAAGTGCAGAAAATACATGCCATCACGAATGTGCAGTGTTTCACAGACACTGCAGCAGTTTCATGATAGAGAGGGGGGGGGGGCGGGGGGGGTGTCGATGCTGTTCTGTCTAATTAATCCCAATCGAGTAATTTGCAGGTTATTCGAAATGTCAAATTTGGGCCGTGAAACCAGTGAACAATGGCCTACTGGCCGCTTTGGATGACGCCACGGGATCTTGAGCATCCACTGTGAGGCCGACGACGCGTAGCAGCAGTAGTAGTAGTAGCAATAGTAGTAGTAGGAGTATTGCACAGCGGAGACACACCGCCACAGTAATAACCAGGGCGGCCGGCCGGATTCGAACCACGAACCTCTGCAGCAAGCCGCAAACGTGCTGCCGTCCTCACAAAGACAAAGATCCCCCGTATAGCCTTAACAGAGTGTTGGGGAAAGTGCTGTCAGCGAGCACCTAATGAAGGCCGGAATGGTACACGACGGGGTGGGTGGCCAGCACCATGCCCGGCTGCCTTTGTCTCCCCAGTGGCTATGCTTTCACACCGCACCAGTTACTCATTTGAGGCTGAGTCGACCTAGGGACGGCCTAAGACCAGTTCAGATAATCGTCACTGGTGTTGGCCATGAGCGGGAATCGAACTCGGGTCGCCGGGTTCGTAGCACAGAGTGCTAACCCCTCACAGAACAAAGGCAAAGATGACCCCTACATAGCCTTAGCAGACTGTTGGGGCAAGTGCTATTAGCGACCACCTAATGAAGGCCTGCATGGCACACGAGGGGGTGGATGGCCCACACACGCAGATACGTGTGCGTGTTGCTCTCCCGCAAACCACACGCGTGCGTGTCCGTGCGTATCCGTGCGTGCGTGCCCGTGCGTGCCCGTGCGTGTCCGTGCGTGCCCGTGCGTGCCCGTGCGTGCCCGTGCGTGCCCGTGCGTGCCCGTGCGTGTCCGTGCGTGTCCGTGCGTGTCCGTGCGTGTCCGTGCGTGCCCGCGCGAGCAGCTCAGCACGTGTGCTCGGTGTGCGGGCACGGCTACCGGCGGATCGACATGCTGCGCAAGCACGAGTGGATCCACGCCGCCAATCGGCCCATGTTCCACTGCCCCGAGGCGGAGTGCGGGCGCGCGTACACCACCTCGTCCATGCTGCGCTACCACGTGCTGGCGCACCACCACGGCATGGGGCCCTACCAGTGCCAGGAGCCCGGTTGCTACAAAGCCTTCACCTCCAAGGTGATGATTGATGGTGTGATGGTGGTGATGTTGATGGTTGTGGTGATGGTGATAATGGCTGTCGTGGTGGTGGTGGTGGTGACGATCGGTGTTGTTGGTGGTGGCGATCCGGAGTCTGAGACCAGGAAAAGTGCCGGGCGGAGATGATCCCCCCCAAGCGAAACTGCTGAGGGAGGGTGGTGTCTGTGTGCAGACTCCTACATGACATCATCACAACTCTCTGGACCACAGGACGGGTTCCACAGGATTGGAAGAGTGTCCTGGTGTGCAGTCTGCACAGATTGTAACAACTATAGGGGCATCTCCCTCCTCAGTGTCCGGGAAGGGTCCTGGCAAGGATTTTTCAACATCGCCTTGCTGAGGAGAGGCTTGCGGAGCCCCAATGTGGTTTCACGTCAGGGCGGTCCTGGACGGATGCCATATTCTCTGTCCGTCTGCTGCAACAGAGCTTGAAGGAATTTCAAAGGGCCATACATCTCCGCTTTATTGACCTGGTCAAGGCCTATGATACCATCAGTAGACCAGGGCTTTAGGATGTTCTTCGTGCTTTCGGGGGCCCTGATTCTATCCTTCCAATCATTAAGGACCTTCATTGATGATGGTGGGCAGGCCGAGGTAAAATTGGTTCGCTGGGCGTTGGAGCCATTCCCTCTTCACGTCGGGGTGCGACAGGGATGTCCTCTGGCTCCCATGTTATTTAACATCATATTTGACCATGTAGCTCGAAAAGCTTTCCATGACTATACCAGTGAAATTTCTATCTGGTACAGATACTATGGGAGGCTGATCGATGCCTGGGTGCAGTCAAGGGATGGCTTCCAACTGGTCAACCATGTTATGTACGCTGATGCTCACTCAGAGAAGGAATCGGAGGTTCTGCTACTGAATCTGGAGCATGTCATTAAGAGATGGGGCCTTACCATCAGCTCTACCAAAACTACACCCCCTCAACTCCCCATGAGTGATGGGACAGTTGTGGAGAGAGTGGATAATTTTCCATACCTGGATAGTGTGCTCGTGACCAGCTCTGGTTTGGCAGCAGAGATCTCACTCCGAATCAACCGAGCCGCATTCTATTTTTCTAAACTGCGTAATGCTGTGTGGAAGCTACCTGGTCTGTTGCTCCACACGAAGCTTCATGTCTTCTCGGAAACAGTAATGCCCTCCCTTCTCTATGCTTTTGAAACATGGACCCCCCTGATGGAACATCTTCGCCTGGTGAGAAACATTCAGGTTGGCCTGCCTACGATCCATCCAGGGTTTAACCAGGCTGGATTGTGTGAGCTTGCAAATCCTAGAAAGAACTGGACATATTCCTATCAGTAAGCTTGTCCGGCAGGCAAGACTGTGTTGGCTGGGTCCTGTAGCCCACATGCCCAGCTACTGCATGTCCAAGCATCTTCTGTTTGGCCAGATCGAGGGAGCTAAATGAGCATGGCATGGGCTGGAGAAGAAATGGACTGATGCAGTACAGGGGGATGTGGAGCTGAGTGCACTTGCTGAAGACTGGTACCAGCGGTGTCAAGATCAGCCTTTTTGCAGGAGGCTCGTGAAGGATGCTGCTGGACAGTTGGAGGCAGTAGCCCTCCAACAATAGCGGAGGGCAGAGGAGTGACGCTCACAACAACGAGCGGAGTTGCCGGACGACTACAATGCAGCAAGTTGGCACAGTGAGGGGCACAGTCGGCGCATCTGCCAGTCATCTCGTTCAGTCAACCCATGGCACCCTGGGTCTGTCCCGTGACCTTCTGTCAGCGAGCTTTCGATACTTCACTTACGTGGCCTTGGAGTGCACCTGGCCTGTCATAAGCGCCGTGGTGACATTGATGCCACTTAATGGTGATTGGCTGCTGTAGTTGTTGGTGGTAATGATCGTGGTGACGGTGGTGGTGAAGATAGTAATTTTGGTGATGGTGATAGTGGCGGTGATGGTAATAATAATGATGATGATGTCATGATGTGTTTTCTTTAAATTTTCTTACAGCAAAAGCTCACAAAGCATCGCTCGACACATGAACCGCCAAAAGCAAAGGTCAAAGAGGTGATTATTTAACTTTTTGCCAAAGCGATACATTTGAATGCCAAGTTAACACGGGTGATCATTGAGACGACAGACATTTGACAGCCACCGAGGGGTCGGTGACCAAGGGGGAACCCTAAACTGAGATCAGAATCTGAATATTTGTTTATACTGGAGGAGGAATCCGATGAGATATCAAGCTCTTTTTCATAAATGTCCAGTCGGGGCACGGGGTCACAACGTTACGTGGTGGGGGGACTGCACGAGCCGACCTTGGAGTACGGGGGGTCCACTTGTGAGCGGTGGCGAGGTTGTAATCGGGTCGACAGCGTTGATGCTGACGACCTCCTCTTGATCTCTCTCCGCAGGTTGAAAAGGAGGCAAAGGATTCGTTGGCCTCCCAGCTGAGCGGATTTTATCTGCCGAAGGGCGGCGTCGACGTCTTGCCGATGGAGCCCAACGCGGCGCACGATCCCACGCGACTCCAGCACGTCAATTACGGCGTGGCCAGCACACCGCCCTCGCTCAGCAGCTGAGCTTTGCTGCTGCAGAGGGCCCGTTTCTTTTTTTTTTTTTAAGATGTGCCCTCTCTTAATCCACACTAAAATTGAAAAGGTGCTTTTTGGCTGACCTTACAAGGCACGGGGGTGGGGGGGGGGTGGGTGGGTGAGAAAATAACCCCCACAGTACCTTGCAAGCCGCCCTGAGAGCACGCTCATGTACATACAATGCACCCGCGCTTTGAGACGCCGGCCTTGAAGACGGCTGTAGGCGTGGTATCGTTACATTTCACAGCGGTTAGGCAGCGTGGTAATTTTTGTACAAATTACATTACTGTTGTTATTGTTATGAGGGATCGTCAGAACTGTATAGCCCTGCTGCTCTGCTTACCAAGCGGTTTGTAATATAGACCAATCCACTTGGGCATCTGGAGCTTTGTAAAATTCTTGCTTTGTAAAAGCAAAAAAATTGGCACGGTCTAAATGCCTGCTGGTTACACACGACAGTGTTGTGTAGCCAATGAGAATGTCGATGATGCGAGAAGAGACGTTTCTTGGCTTTTGCGGATTATTTTTGGCAGGAGGAAATGTTTGAGGTTTTCAAAGTGACACTACAGTTTAATTTTGAGGTTGAGTCACTGTGGTTGCATTCGTAAGTGACGTATGTGCGGGTGTCTGGCTCTTTAGTCGCTGCACCCATGCTGTGGACCCACACGTGCACGAACAAAGACGGATCGGTTGAGTATCATTGCAGGCCTTTCGGGCGAGTGCTGTTTGCGAACACCTATTAAGGTCGGCACGGCACACAATTTTGGATGTGTAGCCACCTTTGTCACGCCGGCGCTGTATTTTTGACGCACCACATTGAAGGCCAGTGGAACTAGTGGAGGCCAAGTGCCAGTTCGGTCGCACACCACGTGCCACTTGATGCAAGACATCGCCGATAATCAAACACAAATATCTGGGATTATAGGACAGAGCTGTCTCCACCACTCCCCACACGTTGCGTAACTTTCGGTTTTGTGACGATGACAAAGATCCCCCATATCGCCTTGACAAATTTTTTGTGGACAAGTGCTGTTTGCGAGCACCTGTGAAGGCCGGTACGGCACATGACGGGGTGTTTTGGCCAGAACCACGCCCGGCCACCTTTGTCTCCGATTGGTGATGTTTACACACCGCACCAGGTACTCAATTGAGGCTGAGTCGACCTACGGGAGGCCCATGACTGGTGTTGGCCACGAGCGGGAATCGAACTCGGGTCGCCGGGTTCGTAGCGCAGTGCGCTCGCAGCTCCACTACCGCTCCTGTAACTCGTAAATCTATACAAACAAATTAAATCCAACATTAGCCTGACACTTAATAAACATTCGCCTTAGAGAGTAGACCTTTGAGGTTGCGTGCCGACTGCACGGCACTTGCGCGGAAAATCAAATCGAAGGAGGTGAAGGCCTTGACCGCGATGGCTTTTTCACCTCTTTACCAAACATTTTAGTTGGCATGACCTTGTGTGGTTTTTTTTTAGAACCTTTGTTTTTATAAAAGTTGACCTCCCCTTGAATGCGTGTGTATGTGCGTGTGCACGTGGTTGTAAGCAAGCATACCGAACGGTGATTAACTGAAACATTTATTTATACTGGAGGAATTTTATTTGGTATGAGATTTCTTAACAGAGCATCATACAGACATGCTGCTTAAAGCCTTTTCGAACTACTTGACTCCAGTGAAAACGCCTCGAGACAACCCAGGAGTTTACCCAGTAGCCCAGAGTTCAGAGTATTTAACAGGCCCCACTGAGAGCCTGGGTTTGAATCCAGGTAACCACGTGTTGATGATCTCGGCCCAGGCACCATTGCATTACGTTTGGTTTTGCACTTGATTTGAGTAAATTACAACTCCACTATCGGTTTGACTGCCCTGTGAAAATCTTATAGAAGAGCTTGTAGGAAAGTAGTCCACCTGGGAAAAAATCGCTTCTGAAGGCCGCTTGATACATGGGGCAGAGTGTTCTGAGATTTGTAAATGTGTTCAGTTTCATGACATCACACCGATTGCGGTTGGTAGGCATGCATTAACATACAACATCCCATTAAATAGATGAGCTGCTATTTTTCAGGTGACATTACAGACTACAAAAATAACGCAGCTGAGCTTGTCACTATGCGAATACTCTCATATCCTTAGACCTTTTTTTTTACTCAATAACGAACCTTTCAATTGTCAGCCCAGGACACACCACGATTATGTAAATGTATAAAAAATAAGGAGCTGGGGATGTCCCAGAAGCTTGCCTGTCGTCGTAATGTCTGATGGGGTGTCACCCTTGGTATTTGTGTTTTGACATGCAGCATTCAACATTGGTGATGCGCGTGTGCTTGCAAATGATCCGTGCCGGTGTTAGTTTCCGATGTGACGGAGAGTAGAAAATTAAGTATTGTACTCTACTCGACGAGATCGTCCAAGGACGGGCCTCCATGCACTCCTCACTCAAGCAACCAGGACATGTTGTTGAATTCACCAATCAACCCAGATTCAGTGGGAGGTCACTCGTTCTCTTCTGCTGCGCCCATTGTCTGGAACTCCCTTCCCCCAGCCATATTTGCTGTCGACTCATTCCCCTTATTCTCGTCAAGGCCTTTGAGGCCCTCTGCCGATGACCGACTGCCTCACGGCAAAATAAATCTGCGCGCTGTGTCTGTACAGAGTCTTGAGATGCGTTCACATTTAGATGTATAAATCCATGGTGTATTGTATTACACTGCACACATACATGTATTGTCAGCATACATGTGGTTATAATGTAGCTCAGTTTGACGAGCAGCAGACCTTCCCTGTCGTAAGGTGATTTCAAATCCTGGCCAAGGCAAGCTCTGCCCATCGTCATCATTCTCCGTCCTTCCACGGAAGGGTAAAATGGTCGTGAGTCGCCACGGTTGTATTTAAGTCCATTCGGATCCCTGGCATATTGAACGTGGAATGTTTCACTGCTGGCTGCGCACTGTAATTAATGATGTGCATCTTGCAAGGGGCTTGTTTGAGCAAGGGGACATTGACTTTGACGCTGGTGCCCAACGAGAGTGCACGAGGAATGGTCACGATGTCTTGAGAAGCGCGGTATTTGGTTTGAAAGAAATCAACCAAAACCATCACATTCTGATTATGCGTAGAGTATATATATTTCATAACGTGCATTAACCAAGTGATGGTAAGGTGGCGCGGTGGTTAGCCCGGAGTGTTGTGAGCCCAGCAACTTGAGTTCGGTTCCTGGCCACAGCTAAAGCGTCGGTGGTGAATGATATACAAGCCAGTCCTGGCCTCCCCTTCAACCCACACTGGCCAGCATGGTGAGGTATGTTAAAAAAACAACCTCCATGACCGACCCAGCGTGGAAAAGGCCAGTAAATTATTAAGTTGAAATACTTAAAAACTTGAAATACTTAATAATTTGAAATGTTTAATAATTTACTGAAATACCATACAGACACGTGCGTTGGCTTGAACTGCTCTCAAAGCCTCTGGACTTCTTGTACGGGGCACATCTTTTCGTACAAGGCACCATATTTACAAATAAATGTATAAGTTTGGAACAGAACGGTCATGTGTAGAAGCTGTAATAGAACCGGGACTGTACTACGAACGTGTTGTTCAAGAACATACTTTACAAACGCATCTGAGATGTTGAGGGAATCATTTGAATGCAACAATGCAAACAAAAAATAATCCAGTCCGGGTTTTACGAACTGCTTGCTCAACATCAATGCTCGAAGCTTATAAGAGTGAACTGCACATGATGGTATTTTTGGAAAACCAGAAATAACTCATCTTCTTGGTTCTTTCGGTAAATATTCTTAGGTTTTTTTCGGTAAAGTCACGTAGGTAAAACATCAAAATTAATGAAAATAAAATGAAACAAAAATCACGACGTTTTGGAGGCAACACAAGTCTCCGTCATCAGGTGGGACCGTCACAGCCGAATTAGCTGCATCAAGGTTCAAATCTAGAATCAAATCTAGAATCTTTCGGTAAAGTCACGTAGAATGGAAATAATACAAATAATACATAATAAAATAATAATTTTATAAAATAATAATTTTATTATGTTTTATTTTATTATTTCCATTCTACGTGACTTTACCGAAAGAACCAAGAAGATGAATCCCTGCAGTCACGAAAGCTTTAAATCGAAACAGAAAAAGCTCGTTGATGGCATTTTTGTGTTTGGAAACAAAAGGCTTGGAAGCTGTTTTTTTTTTTTAGAAATCGCTAAAATATGCTCGTGTTATCAGAGTTTCAAGAATAAAGATTCGCTCAATTCACGCGAAAACACGTCCGAGTTGTGTTCGCGATTGCTGGATATCAGCTCACGGACTTGGTCACGGGGTAGGTGGACCACATCGGGATGGGAATCGTGAAGTCCACACGATGTCGCTCACCGCCTGCCGGTATGATGCCTGTCGCAGTGGAGGCTTTTGAGTGTTTCTCCATGGCATGCGTGGTGTTTTCTTCTCTGTGCCTTTCCTCGCACACAAAAAATACTCGAAGAAATTTTTTGCGAAACACATCGGGCAGAACCTTCCTGAAGTAGAGTGCGTACAGTACTGGCACTTGATGATGCCTTGTGAGCTGCATAAGTCGGGTTGCCACCTCTCCTGGTTTTCCCAGAATCTTCTTATTTATTTTTTGACGCAGCTATCCTGTAAAGTATGTTGGTGTTCCCAGGACATTGCATCTAGATTTGAAGCTTTCGTGACTGCAAGGATTCATATTCTTAGGTTTTTTCGGTAAAGTCACGTTGGTAAAACATTAAAATTAATAAAAGTAAAATAAAAATAAAAATCACGACGTTTCGGAGGCAACACAAGCTTCCGTCTTCAGGTGGAACCGTCACAGCCACGACAGCTGTATCAAGTAAATGAGAGATTGCAGGAGCTTGCCGCTCCCCCCCCCCTCTCCAACCATTATATAAACGGAGTGGTAGCTCCTGCAATCTCTCATTTACTTGATACAGCTGTCGTGGCTGTGACGGTTCCACCTGAAGACGGAAGCTTGTGTTGCCTCCGAAACGTGATTTTTATTTTATTTTACTTTTATTAATTTTAATGTTTTACCTACGTGACTTTACCGAAAAAAACCTAAGAATAGGACATTGCATTTTCCGTTTTTTGTCAGTTGGATACTAATACACCACTCGATATAATGCATTTTTATGCGGTGCTCCCTGATAGTATTGTGAGAAATTCTTCCGATATATCTCAGTTTTATTTTACTTCAAGAGGTGGGAAACTTGATAATGGAAAGAATGACAAATCCGTTCTCCAACCCCAGGGATCAGGTCTGCAGGTGTGAAGTTGTGCAGGTTTGAACTATTCTGCTTAAACAACGTCACGGGGCAGAGTGGGGGCAATGGGATGGACCCTACGAGTTTGGAGGAAGTAGCCAACCCCCTGTGAGTGGCTGGCTGATGTGTCATCTGTTGAGGAGGTATGAAACGTGATGCAATCTGAGCAGGATAAGAGCTAAACAAAATTTTTATTTTATTTTACCATGTATGGCCCACTGAGCTATATAGCTCTTTTTTCAGAAGCGACCTGGCCACAAATTAAGTGGATTACCATGTAGACATTTAAAGCGGCCGCATAATCTAAATGCGTGATGTTGTTTCTTAATGTGGAGGGAAGGAACCCGGAGAAAAATCAACGCGACCACGGGGAGAACCCTGTATACCAGGCGAGGTAGTTAACATCTCCTAGCCACCGTGATGATGATGAGAGAGAGACACGCCAACTCCAAATATACAGCAGCAGGCGTTAGGTCAGGATCGAACTCACGACCTACTGTACACCAGGCGACAGAGGCGTAGCTAGGGGGGGGCAGGGGGGTACATATGTCCCCGGGCGCCAAGGTAAAGGGGCGCCAAAATGAGGCTTACAACGTTACATTATAACTTATTGCGGCGGGCGCGGCAGCCTGAAACTACTGCACAAATCTACATCTCAACCTAAAAGTTAAATATCCCGCCACACACAGCCTACATGTCATGTAATTATATTTTGGTACGCGTGCCTATTAAGAACTTACATGGAAGAACGTCCCAAACAACAGACAGGCGCAGTCTTTCAGCCTTAGTCACTGGCCTGTTTTTTGGTGGCGGAAACTACGACATGATGATGAACTTGTTGACAGTAACGGGGAAGATGAGATAGAAGAATCTTCTGATAGAGAAGCTGAAAATACTCATTATGATGCTATTCCTGCTGTACTAAGGTTTCACGATGTTGGCTACTTAGAATATGATAAAACGACAAAGCTATCGAAAATATCACAGCCTCTTCGCAATGAAATGATTACTCTCGGATCCTTGCCTTTTCAGCACAGACAATCTATCATCAGTATCCAGAGAACGTTCAATTACATCCGCATGGTATGAACGCCGACTAGCGAATGAAGAGGAAGTGAATCGTTCGTGGCTATTATATTCACCAATCAATAAAGCTGCGTACTGTTTCTGTTGTCTATTATTTGCATCATCGAGTTCAAACTCACGAGCTTCGTTTGAGTTAACAAACGGTTTCAACAAGTGGAGAAAGCCAGAAAAACTAAATTCTCATGAAAACAATCCTAGCCACCGCACAGTATATATTTGTTTTTCTCTCGTTCAACAATTCGTTGTGAAGAGTTAAAAAAAAGCTGTGCCCATCACAGTAAAGCGGGAGTCTGAAACACGCTGGAGTGCACGATCAGAAGCTGTTAAAGCTATCTATGAAGGACTGGATGAACTAGTAGGGCTGCTAGACAAATTATCGGAGGACGTAACTATGACGCCTGAAACCAGAAGCGATGCAGAACAGTTACAGGCATGCGTATTAAATTTTTACTTCATAGTTTTATTACATTTCTGGAATGTCATTCTTGGAAAAATTGATCGTGTTCAGAAGCGCTTACAGGATCCTACTATGAATTTCAAGGAAGCAGCAACTGATCTTGAATCTTTGGAGCATGAATTTGTCAAGCTTCGTGATGATTTGAGCCAAGTTGCTGTAGAAAACGCCAAAACAAGATGCACAGCCTGGGGGATCGATGTGGACAGAAGAATTAGATTCCAGGAGGACTGGCAAGAGATGCAGAACTTTCAGCAGCAGAAGAAATTGTGTTCGTTATGAAGAGCGTATTTTATCGACTTCAACAGGAGATGTCAACACGGTTTTTACGACTAAAAGACCTGAACACAAAATTTGGATTTCTGCTGGACGTCAAAACTCTTCTATCCGACACAGATGTCGATGCAATTCGTCGAAATTGCACAGATTTTGGAAATTTCTATGACACAGACACCAATGGCCACGAACTTTTCACAGAAATTGGAGGTTGCAAAATGCTGCTCAGTAACCGGAATTAAGTTCTACCAGAAACTCCTTTGGATCTTCTTGGTTTTATTGTGTTTTATGGAGACGACATATTTCCGAATTTGCGAATTTCACTGCAAATTGTATTAACAATAGCAGTTTCAATTGCAAGCTGTAAGCGGTCGTTCAGCAAATTGAAACTTATTTTGTCGTATTTGCGGCTTCAATGGGACAAGATCGTCTCAGCGATCTTGCTCTTCTTAGCGTTGAAAGAGAAACATTGGAAAAAACAGATTTTTATTACGTGATTGACTAGTTTGCGACAGTGAAATCAAGAAAAATTAATCTTTTGTAGACTATGTCATCCAGTCTACGACAGTGGCTGAGTGAGCCATGTAATATAATTTCTATATATTTGCTTCTTTAAATACAATGTAATAGGAAAATGTGATTAAACGGGGGGGAGGGGGGGGGGCGTCAATTTTATAGTTCGTCCCCGGGCGCAAAATATCCTAGCTACGCCTCTGCCAGGCGAGGTAGTTAACATCTTCTAGCCACCGTGATGATGATGAGAGAGAGACACCGCAAACTCCAAATACACAGCAGGCGTCGAGGTTGGGATCGAACTCACGACCTCCTGTGTACCAGGCGAGGTAGTTAACATCTCCGAGCCACCGTGATGATGATGAGAGAGAGAGAGACGCAAACTCAAAATATACAGCAGGCGTCAAGGTCAAGTAAACCAGGTGAGATAGTTAATATCTCGCCACCGCGGAATGTTGAGCAGCTTGTGGAGCCGCAATGTGGTGTCAGGCAGGGACGCTCCGACATGGAAACCACATTTTCTCTCAATGTGCTCCTCAGATTTGTATTTGCTTGTTTTTCCACTTGTTTTCAACGTGCTTCGTTATAATTTATTGTCCGGTATTATGTTGATTGTCATGTTGGTGGCTCGGCTCACTTGCAAGTGAGACACTGCCCCGATCTCTAGAGGTCTCTTCTTGGAGAACACGCTGGCGAGATGTTAACTACCTCGCCTGCTGTACAGGAGGTCGTGGATTCGATTCCAACCATGACACCTGCTGTGTGTCTCTCTCCCCGTGCTCGAGTGGACTTTTCTCTGGGTCCTCTGTTTTTAAAATCCTTTATATTAAGTTCACTTGCTTGCTTGCTTGCGCGCTTACGACCGTGCAAATTTTTCGGTCGTTTTTTAACCCACTTCCAGTGATCCAATCGAGCTGACATTTTGCATACAGACTCGTTCTGCGTGACAATTTTTTTTCGTGAAAATTTTTTTCCAAAATTTTACACTTTTTAGGTAAAAAAAAAATATATTTAATTACCAATTGCTTAATGGTGGCAGGCAATCATCTGACCCATAGGTGGCAGCCATCTCAAGCCAGAGGACGAGAGGACTTTAGCCGCCCGTTTCAAAGACCAATGTGGGCTGGGTTGTGGCCCATTGAACACGCATATAAAGGATTTATAGTAAAAAACTTTGTTTTTACGGGTTAATTTTTTCCTCTCCACACTTAGAATCAACATCACGCGTTCAATCGAGATTTAAAGTTTTCGTGACTGCAGGGATCCATACTCTTTGGTTCGTAGGTAGAAAATAAATTAAATCGCGACGTTTCGATTGCAACACAAGCAATCATCATCAGGTGGGAAAACCACGGCAATTTTTTTTTCGAAACGTCGTGATTTCATTTATTTTATTTTATACCTACGTGACTTTACCGAAAGAACCAAAGAGTGACATCACGCGTTTAGAGGGTATTTGGCTGCTGCTATGAATGCCCACGTGACGATGATAAGCCACTTATTTAAGCTATCACTGGTGATTGCCCGGTCGCTTCTGACAAAATAGCTACACAGCTCAGTGGTTGGAGATCGGATTTCTTTGGGTCTTTCGGGAAAGTCACGTAGAAAGAACAATAAAATAACTAAAGTGATTAAAAATTATAATAATGAAAATAAAGTGATTAAAAAATAATTTAAATTTTATTAAATAAAAGTGAATTAAAAAATAATAAAATATTCATTGTAATCACTTTATTTTCATTTTTATTATTTTATTGTTCTCTGAAAATAAAGTGAATAAAAAATAATAACATTTTATTATTATAATAACATTTGATTATTTTTGTTCACTTTATTTTCACGTTTATTATTTATTGTTCTATCTACGTGACTTTACCGAAAGACCCAAAGAATATGAATTCCTGCAGTCACGAAAGCTTCAAGTCAAGTTTGGGCCTGACCTAGTAAAATAAAAATAAATACTTTAATAATTTATAGATTCATTTTTTACATACCTGTGAACCCCTTATCAGTGCCTAGCTTATTGCAGACCAACGCGGACCTTATTGGCCACCCCGTGTCCCTTATGAATCTCAACATTCTTCCAACAAAGTCCAATGACAAGGTCGTAACACAAACAATGATTAAAATTTCGATTTAAAGCTGTCGTGACTGCAGGGATTCATCTTCTTGGTTCTTTCGGTAAAGTCACGTAGAAGGAAAATAATAAAATGATAAAAATAAAACATAATAAAATAATTCTCACGACGTTTCGGCCACAACGCAAGCAGCCGTCTTCAGGTGGAGAACAGGTCTGTCGAGAAGGCAGACTGAACCAAGAAGATGAATCCCTGCAGTCACGAAAGCTTTAAATCGAAATTTTAATCATTGTTTGTCGAGAAGGCAGAGTCTGCCTTCTCGATAGACCTGTTCTCCACCTGAAGACGGCTGCTTGCGTTGTGGCCGAAACGTCGTGAGAATGATTTAATGTTTTATTTTTATTATTTTATTATTTTCTTTCTACGTGACTTTACCGAAAGAACCAAGAAGATAAACAATTATTTGTTTTTTTTGCCCTATTGAAACGGCCGTATGCCGTATGGACCTGAAAAATCAAGGCCCCCTGTGCAAGAATACGGAGAAAACCGCACGGGTTGACATCTGTGAGTTTAGATAACTTTTAAAACGTTACTCTTAGGGTTTTTCGGTAAAGTCAAATAGTTTAAATAAATAATATAAATAATATTAGAAATAAAAATAATAGAAATAAAATAATAACTCGAGCATGAGGTCACAAAGCCATGGGCGTGGCTTTAACGAATGACGTCGCGGCGCGGTACGTCACGTCCGGTGTGGCGTCATTAGTTCGCGCGCTCCGTGCGCGACTGCCTGTACCGAGGGCGGGTGGTGATTTTTTTCCCCCCTTCCACCCAAAAGTTCTTCAAACAGAACAACTCAGAAGGCACGCGTGCTTTTGAATTTTAATATCCTTTTTTTTTTATTTATATACACGTGCGTATAGTTTTTTTTTTAACGTCGTAGAAGGCGCGCGCGATTGGACGCTCGCAAGAGGTTCGTGTTCACACGCGTAGGCCCCAATCGCCACAAGGCCCTCCGCGCAGCCTCCCGTCTTGCCTGGAAGCTCTGCCGCGGGGATGGCCGCGGAGGTGGGGGACGCGGCAGGCGACGCCGTAGGCTTGGGCGGGGAAGATGAAGAGCAATGGTTGTATGGAGGTTCGTTTATTTACATTAATTTAAACGCGCGTGCTTTTTCAGCTTGCTCTACGTTCGTTTGTGTCATCTTTTGCCCTGTTAAAAGAGGGTAAATTCGGAATGTGCAACAGCGTTTGAGGGTTGGCGGTAGTAGCTGCCTAGAGTTAAAATGATTTGTTACAGAGGGTTGTTTCGTAACTTGTCCCTGTTACAATCTTGATTTGAAGCTTTCGTGACTGCTGCAGCGATCAATACTCTATGGTTCTTTCGGTAAAGTCACGTAGGTAGAAACTAAACTTGCCCCTGCTAACCTACACGGGGGAATCCCTTGTGCGTGAAGACAGCAGCAGCAGCAGCAACTACCAACACACCGATGTTGGTGTACAGTACTAGTAACTAATTGCCATGTTCCGCTTACGTGCTCCATTACTAATTGGCTGTGTCGGGTGGTGGCGGGGTTAACGACACATTTACGCAATCTCACTGCCAACTCCCCCCCCCCCCCCAAAAAAAAAAACTAACCTAATATTTTATTTATTTTGGACAAAAAAGAGATTTGAAGAACTTGAGTTCCCCGTGTTGCACAAAACGTCAAATATATCTCCAAATTTCGTTATTAACCCTTGCCGTGTTAGAGACTGAAAGTGACCTTTCTAGGCAGATGGGGCAGAGAGTTTGCCTGATACATCCAACTTTCTCGATACATAAAATGATGACAAAAAGAAAATGAATGTACAATTACGGTGTGGTTGTAATTCATTATGATTGACAATTAGTTAGAATATACCGCAGACCTGGTAAATTTCGACCATTGGCTTAGACCAACTTATTCACTAGCTTAAGATCCTGAATATTGAATAATGATTAACCAAGTTGTCGGGATTTTGTTATTGCTTGTGGTTTTTTTACTTGGTTTATCTCCAGTAATTTGCTTCACTGTATTGTGCTAGTAGCTAAAGATAATTGTTTTAAATATTGTGCTTAAGTATTGCTTTGCAACAACCATAAATCATAAGGTTGTACATGTATACTTTTTCGTCAATAAAACCCGGTGCACATTTGTTCATCGCGTGTCGCTGGAATGAATAGTCTTAAGGTTTTTGGAATAAAACATTGCTGCATATACATTTTGATCGTACGCGTGTCATTCTTAATATGCATTAGGTTCAAACATTCTTTGTACTTTTCTAGTTTCAATTAACAAGGCACTTAACTAGGGGATAGAACATAGCGGTTTTTACATTTTACGTGTTTTTAACAGAACATTTTTAAAGGCGTTTGTTGGCATAATACAAACTTCCAAAACGTAATTTGTTTAACGTCCACATGTTTTAGAACGAGATATTAAAATGTAAAAAAAACAGGCCATACGTGATTGTGGTCATCGTGAAAGAGACATGGAGTCTTTGACTACCAAAGCGTGCTTGTGCACTCTCAGGACAAAAATATAGACGAGCAAAATCCGTATAAAAGTGTAGGTTACACATCCCAAAGAAAAACAAGTAACTAAATGGATTTTGTTTTATTCCGCTTGTTATTTCCTTGTTAAGACAATGATACAAACTCACTGTTTAAACTGGTTAAATAAATGACAGTAGTTAAAATGTACACATGCAAACATTGCATATGTATGCATCTGTTTCCAAACATGTAAAAAATGTATCCTGGAAATGAAGATAAGGCACTGAAGTGTATTTGGTGTTTAAATGTGTTTTGTGTTAACATAACGGCCTAAATATTTAGAATAATCACCTTATCAGTGCACGTGGAGATACCTGCCTGCCGTTCTTGTCTGAGTCTTTCATAAAAAAAAGCCCCTCCGTTTATTTTATCACACTGCATTTCACATTTTATTTCAGATGAAGATGCCGCTGACAAAGCGGAGGGTGAACCTGCAACTGTTGGGTAGGTGCACATCACTCAGAGTCAAAGACATCCACACTGCCCAATGGGGTGGGAGGAGGGGCGTTGAGGGGTCTTATCCATCATGAGGAAAGTCGGGCAAATTAAAATTTTATAATTTAATTGTTGCACGAATGCTGCATTTAAATTACATTTCTGCAATGCCTAACTTTTACATAACAAGGAGTTCATATTTACACTTGTATCATGTACGTGAAGATCACTGCTGTACAGTTTAACCTGAGTCATCATCCCCGTGAGACAAATGGAAGGTTTAGGCTCACTGAATGTGGAAGGCCGAATGATTTTACGGATGGTCTTGAAGAATTCTGTACGTTTGTGAAGTTTATGTTACAAAAAATTAGGACCGCACATGGTTGAGTGAGCTGTCCAAGGGAACAGGCTCATTTTCTATCATTTGGGCTGTTGATGACATACCTCTCACGTTTATTAACATTGGTATTCGAACCGAATGAAAGAAGTAGACTTTTTGCAAACATTTTAAATAAATGTCATTGATTTAGAATAATGTACAGACCATGTGATTGATTAACTTGGGTTGACTGCAAAACGCCATATGTCCTATTGCGTAAATGGTAATGTGGTGGGCAGCAGAGAGACCTGCAGCTATATCTATTGGACGGTGCTTTTTATGCTCTAGTGTCTTGAGCAACCCATATTGATCAGCTACATTAAGTCTGGTCAAGTAACCCCATGACCGGCAAGGCGTGAGGAAGGTCCTCATCCAGCAGTAGGCTGACAAAAGAGCTGTACATGTAAAACATAGCAGATAACAGTCAGATGTTGACATGACAACATTGATTTATTTCTGTAAGATTGCAGGCCGAGTATAGTTTTTTGGCTTGCGCACAAATCCGCGATAGGTATTGTTGGGCAAGTACTGCCAATGGAAACCTCTTAAGGCTGGCATAGCAGTCAAGAGAGTGATGTAAATGTAGAAAGCTCCACACACACCCAGCCCTCTTCCCCCAGTGGTGATGTTCACATCTTTACCACATGTTTATTTTCAGCCTCTTGACATAGAGGAGGCTCAGACCTGGTGTAGATTCCAATTCCCCCTCGCGTTATTCATCGTCAGAAAGTAAACTCGGGTCAGTGAGCTTTATTGCATAGTACGCCAACTACCAGATCAGTAACACCCACTACTGTTCACCACTCGGCAGCGGTGATAACACCATGGTACTTGTGCTAAATTAGCTCGACTCTGTCAGGAGGGTCCATCATTGAGGTGTTTGGCCAGTTCCGTTAATCGGTGACTTCATGTGGGAGGAGACTGGAGTATCCTGCGAAAAGTCACGCGTATGAGTGGATAGCACTCAAAGCTCTGCAGAGATATTGAAGAATCCATTTGCTGTAGGGCCACGGGCCTCCCAGCCAGCACAAAGATCCCATTTGGCCAAGTGTTGCGAGCGAACACCTATTAAGTCCGGCATGGCGGTTGTGTGGCCAGCAACGTGCCTCGCCACCTTTGTCTCCCCACTGCTTATTTTTACACACGGCACCAGATACTCATTTAAGTCCGACATTACTTTAGTGGAGGCCCAGGACCGGTTCGGATCACCGCAACTAATGTTAGCCGTGGCTGGAAAACGGAACTCGCGTCGCACGGATCTCGGTGCGCTAATAGCTGCACCGCCGCTCTCCTCGAACATGCCCGTGTTTGCACGTGGTGGGTGTAGCTCATCGGATTTCTCCAGGATAAATCAAGATTCCGATTCCGATAGCGCGGTGGTTCTTGAAGCGGCGTGTGTCGCGGCTCTCCATTTGTCTTCCAGGCCACCTGCGGACGTGCCCGCGGCTGCCGACGACAAAGGCGGCGACCTCCCTTTGAACGGCAACGCCGAAGAAACCAACGGCGACGGCACCGAGGCCGTGGCCGCTCCGGTTTGTCTCTCGCTCTGGTTCGCAGATGCACAGGCCAAAGGGGAAGACCACGGGTACAAAGAGTAGACACATGGGCGTTAACTGGTGGAGGTTTTGTGGAACGACTGAATTATCGCCATGGGTAACATCGGTTGGAAAGCCATTAGGTTTTATAGATTAAAACATTTTTGCTTATATGAGGAGACGTCGGATGTTCTGCTTGTATATGCTTTTACACTCGAGTTGGCAAAAACTAAATACTCAATTGAGTTTCTCAATATTTGAACTTGCCACGTTCCAACTGCGAGTCCTGGGCTCTAACCACAGTACAACCTCAGCAGACCCTGTTACTTGAAACTTTTTTTGTGTTAATTGACATTATAAATGTTAAGATCGTGCTCTTAGTCATCAGGCGTGCACATGCCTACTTCTCCCCCTCGCCATTCTCACTCCACTCCCCTCCTGGAACTCTCCACTCCAGCGTTCTGTCGAAGCTCCCAGTCAACTTTTGCTCAGTGGGAAATCGCTCCTTCCGTTTGTGTGTATGTTGAACTTCTTTTGCGCGCCGTATGTCGCCAACCGTGCCAATCGGAGTGAAAAGTATAGGAAAGGTAATAAGCAAATTGCAAAAAAGAAATGACAACAATTTTTATTTGACCAGGTCAAGCCCACTGAACTATTGGCTTCTTTTGCAGAAGCGACCTGCCACAAATGATATCTCAAAGAAAGTGGCTGATTAGAGGTGTGGGAAATCTCTAGCCTGGAACTCTCTCCCACCAGCCGTCTGCCATCGACCCCCTGCCCTGGTTCAAGTCCGATGTCAAGTCCTGTGCTTTTTTCTACTCTGCGACTGTGTGCGGTAACTTGATGTGCGGTCGCGTGTAGACGCTAAACATGTCCACGTTGTGCATTTATTGTGTAGAATGGGACTGAAGATGCCGAAGACGACAGCGATAGTGATAGCGACGACGACGACGTGCAGGTCACGATTGGGGACATCAAGACAGGGGCGCCACAGTACACGTGAGTACGCACGCACACGCACGCACACACATGCACACACAGGCAGGCGCACAGGCACGCACACGCACGCACACACAGGAACACACAGGTACACACGCACACACAGGCACACACAGGCACACACACGGTTGCACACACAGGCACACACATGCATGCTGACAGTTACACCCACCCACATGCATCATTACAAACAGCTGTTCACATGTATTAGTTTATTCAGTTTCTGAACCAGCTGGCTAGGATTGGGCAAAACTTAGTCCACGCATTGTTGAAATACTCTCGCATGAGCGCACATACATATTGCGTACACACAAACTAGTATCTCCATTCACACACACATGCACGCTAACCACTGTACTACCACTCCATAACGAGGGTTAGTTTTCCGCTGCACTACACACAAAGACAAAGATCCCCCATTTAGTCTTAACAGACTGTAGGGGCAAGTGCTGTTAGCGAGCACCTATGGAGGCCGGCACGGCACACGAGGGGGTGGGTGGCCAGCACCACGCCCGGCCGCCTTTGTCTCCCGAGTGGCGATGTTAACACACCGCACCAGGTACTCATTTGAGGCTGAGTTGACCTAGGGGAGGCCTGGGACTGGTTCAGATAATTGTCACCGGTGTTGGCCGTGAGCGGGAATCGAACTCGGGTCGCCAGGTTCATAGCGCAGCGTGCTAACCGCTACACTACCGCTCCCCACACACATGCACACACACACCCCCATAGCCTTTGCACACACGTGCATGGACGCATGTAAGCTACACTGTATACGTCTATAGCAGGGGTCGGCAACCTACGGCTCCGGAGCCGCATGCGGCTCTTTACGGGCTGCTTCTTGACGATATGTACGTATGTACAGTATGTACTCAGATGCATTGCGGCTCTTGAAATACTGAATTTTGTACCGAATTTGAAAGAAATGGCTCTTCTTGTTATTTTGGTTGCCGACCCCTGGTCTATACCAACTAGCAATTCACGGTCACTGAGTGTACACCACTGATCAATCACAAAGATTGTCCCTTGTGGAATATCCACCACTGAAATAGGTTACAAGTGGAGAAGAGCTGTACTCCATCTTTAACTTTTAAACCAACTTATCAATGCAAGTCTCTGCTAGCAGTTTATTTTTGTTCAAGTATCACTGTTATAACAATTTATTTTTAATCATGTTAGATAAAAAAAATAGTAGCGTGGATAAAATGTATGTTCCTCCAAAAAATATCCTACATCTTTGGTCCGACATTTGTTTTATTAAATAATACGTTTGTGTGTTCCATCTAATTACGCTTGCAATCGGGAGGCTGACGTAAAACAATGTGTAAATCATAGAACGCTGTAGCAGCAGCTGTTAGAAATGATTCCATTTTAGAAAGAAAGTTACTCGACTCATACGTGCACGTTTATATCTGCTCTGTTACGTGATGAAGCAACAATCTGGATTATACGATGGGCCGTCATTACTGTAACCCCCACCCGTTTTGTGTTCAGTGGCGTGAACCTGAATATCAAGCCCGGCGCACGGCCGTATGGGGCATCCTCAGCAGGTACAGCGGCACGTGGCGTCGTACAGATTCCACACCTTTACGTCCGTTGTGGAGTGTTGTGAGTGTATTTAATAGGTGTGCCGTGTTTTACACCCACACGCCGCGCGATCTGAAGAATCGTCACAATTCACGGTCTCATTTCGATGATTTTTTCTCTCGTTTCTGCTACCCAGTTCATATTGTTTCTTGTTTCGGTCTGCGTGTGTTGACTGTGTGTGCGTCTACGTGTTTGTGTGTGTGTATGTGCACGTGAGGGAGGCTGACATTTGGGCTACGCCCATTTCAAACCTTTATAAGCAGTTCTCTTTAGAAGCTAACCCCCCTTTTCCCTGTGATGACCGCTTGTGTTGCGTTCGAAACGTCGTAGTTTTTTGTTATTTTGTTATATTCTTTGGACCTATCTACGTGACTTTACCGACAGAACCAAAGAATACGTGTACGTGTTTTCGTACACGGACAATGGGGGAGCGGTAGTGCAGCGGTTAGCGCACTTCGCTACGAATCCGGCGATCTGAGTTCTATTCCCACTCACGGCTTACACCGGGGACGATTATTTGCACCCCTCCAGGGCTTCCCTTAGGTCGACTCGGCCTCAAATGAATATCTAGAGCAGTGCGTAAACATCACCACTCATGGACGGACGTGGTGCTGGCCACCCAGCACCACGTGCCGTGCCGGCCTTCATAAGTGCTCGCTACAGCACCTGCCCCAATCCTCTGTTAAAGCATTACGGGGTATCTTTGTGTTTGTACAGTATTCCCTCGTTATTCGCGAGGGATGCGTTCTGGAGGTGCTCGTGGATAGAAAATGGTGCGAAGAATTACCTGAATTAAATATAAAAATAACCTATTAAATATATGAAATTATAGTGACACAAAAACATTGAATTGGTTGCCATGAACAAAGTAATGAATAATTAATGTAAAATAATTAAATAACGGTTTAAAAATTACTACCTTCATCTCATCACCTTATCTGCAGTCGTGCAGAGTTCCAGATGCGATTCGCTCATAGCCAAAATCGCCGACAGCAAGTTCATCAACGTGCTCCTGCGTGTACCCTACTTGTGCGCAAGCGTAGTGCTCACATGCTGTGTGCGTGCATGAGTGTAGCATCGACGCACAATCCGAGCCCGTGCTCGGTTGCGAGTGTAGTATTTGCCTGCTGCGTGTTCGAATCTTCCCCCCCCCTCTCTCTTCCCGTGCCCGCAGCCGGACCCAAACAGGTGAAGGGCGTGGATCTGGACGCGCCGGGGAGCATCGCTGGCATTCCTGTTCTCGAGGTTGACCTCGACTCCTTTGAGGACAAGCCCTGGCGCAAACCAGGTGCGGACAGCCACAGGAACGGCACCGCGCCGCTCGCAGAATGCTTCCTCTGTGCTCTGTTTCGGTGGGCGAGAGAGAGCCCGGCTGGATTCATTAGGGCATCTGCGGTGGCTAGGAGATGTTGACTACCTCGCTTGGTATGCGGGGGGTCGTGGGTTCGATCCCGACCGTGATGCCCGCTCTATATTTGGAGTTTGCGTGTTCTCCCCGTAGTCACGCGGATCTTTTCCTCCACATTTAGAATCAACGTCACAACGTTTCAGAGTATTTGGCTGCTTTTAATTTCTGTGTGATAAGCCCCTAAGTTCATTTATCATTTGTGGCCAGGTTGCTTCTGAAAAAGAGCGACACTGCTCGTTGGGCCTTAACTGGTAAAATAAAAAATAGTTTAGTTTATGCTTCGTGGCATCGAAGATGCAAGTTCACCAACGACAATGACAAAGGCCCCTGTTTAGCCGTAGCGGATATAAGAGCCTCCTGCAAAAAAGTCTTGACTCGTTCAGACTTTCCTGGGTAAATGAAGAGCAATACACGTTTAAGAATGCAGATGTGTGTGGTGCGTGTGTGCCTGGTGCGTGTGTGTGTCTGTGTATGTGCTTTGTGTGTCCTTTGCGTTGGTGTGCGTGGTACGTGTGTCCGTGTATGAGGAGTATATGTGTGTCTGTGAATGTGTGCGTGCGTGGCACGTGTTTGTGTGCGGTGTGCGAGCTGTATTTTGCTTGGTTCGTGGACGTGTGTGTGTGTGTGTGCGCATGGTTAGTGGACGTGTGTGTGTGTGTGCATGGTTAGTGGACGTGTGTGTGTGTGTGTGCATGGTTCGTGGACGTGTGTGTGTGTGTGTGCATGGTTAGTGGATGTGTGTGTGTGTGTGTGCATGGTTAGTGGATGTGTGTGTGTGTGCATGGTTCGTGGACGTGTGTGTGTGTGTGTGCATGGTTAGTGGATGTGTGTGTGTGTGTGTGCATGGTTAGTGGATGTGTGTGTGTGTGCATGGTTCGTGGATGTGGGGAGCGCTTAGCGTCCTGCGCTGTCAACCCGGCGACCTGGGTTCAATTCCCATTCACAGCCAACACCAGTGACGATTATCTGAACTGGTCCTGGGCCTCCTCTAGGTTGACTCGGCCTCAAATGAGTATCTGGTCCGGTGTGTATACATCGCCACGAAGCAGCGAAAGGTGTTTGGGCATGGTGCTGACCACCCACCCCTTCGTGTGCCGTGCCAGCTTTCATAGGTGCTACTCGCTAACTCCACTTGCCCCCAAAGTCTGTTGAGGCTACAAGTGGGCATCTTTGTCTTTGTCGCTGTGTTCCGTTTGCAGGCGCGGATCTGTCTGACTACTTCAACTTTGGCTTCAACGAGGACACGTGGAAGGCGTACTGCGAGAAGCAGAAGCGTCTTCGCCAGGGACTCGATCCGCTGCCCAGCGGCCCGGCCATGAACCGCATCACGGTGCGATTGCTCGCTCAATCGCTCGCTCCATCGTGCGATCGCTCGCTCTATCGCTCGCTCCATCGTGCGATCGCTCGCTCAATCGCTCGCTCAATCGCTTGCTCCATCGTGCGATCGCTCGCCCAATCGCTCGCTCAATCGCTCGCTCAATCGCTCGCTCCATCGTGCGATCGCTCGCTCGCTCGCTCCATCGCGTCCGCCCGCCGCTCTGCCGATCCGTTACCCGTGCCTCCGCCGCGATCGCTGATCTTTTTCCAGTGGCCTCGCGGTGGTCATATATTTATTGCTGCGCTTGCGAGAGAGAAAGAGAGCGCGTGCGTGCCGGAAGTTGCGCCACGTGCGGTTTGGTCTCGGGGAGTGGCGCCGTGGTGCGCCAGCGTTGTGCCCCGCAGTCCAGGCGGTCGCGGTTTGAGTCGTGATCGCGATGGACCCCAAGCCTAATTCTAAAACAGCCCTGACGCCTGCTGTCTATTCGGAGTTTGCATGTCTCGCGGGTGGTTAGCGCGCGGGAGCTAGGAACCTGGCGACCTGAGTTCGATTTTCGGCCGTAGGTAACATCGTTGGCGGTTAAGTGAACCGCTGAGAGGCCTTCCTTAGATTGGCTCTGCGCGGTGTGTCAACATCGGCACTGAGGAGACAGGCAGCCGGGCGGGATGTTGTCAACACCACCCGATTTGTGCGCCGTGCCGGCCTTCATAGGTGCTCGTGAATGACACTTGCCCCCAGCAGTTTTCTTAGGCTATTCACGGATCTTAGTTTTTTTGTGCGAGTATGTGCCTCTGTTGTGCTGTTGTGGGGAGCGGTGGTGCAGTGGTTAACGCGCTGTGCTATGAACCCGGTGACCCGAGTTCAATTCCCGCTCACGGCCAACACCAGTGACGATTTTCTGCTCGTGAACAGCATTTGCCCCAACTGTCTGTTAACGGCTTTACGGAGGATCTTTTATCTTTGTTGTGCTATTATATGTCCGATATAACCTGTCCATTAGGGGGGGCATCTGAGTTTAGACGACCGCGGCGTCTCATTCGCTCCCCGTGCTGTGATTGGGTGGGGGGCCCTCCGTGCGTCACGACGATCGTTAGGCGGCAGGTACTGCCGTCACAGCTCTGCGGAGGTCGGCGTGTCCAGCACACGTAATGATGCATTACGCAGAGAGGTGTGTGTGTGTGTGTGACTTGTGGAATCCAGTGCACTTATCATTTTGTAACTCATTTGTTGTTCTTGCACCGTTCACTTAAAGAGCGCTTGTGAACCGTTTGACCGGGCTTCGGCTCTAAGTGGCAGTCGTTTGTCCCAGCGCGAGTCTCGGTTCGCTATCGTGCTTTATTCATCATCGTCATCAGCCATGATATATCCACTGCCGGATGAAGCCCTTCCCAAGCCGCTGCCATCTCGCGGTGTCGCGGTTCGTTTAGCTCCTGTACACAAACCCAATTTCATTTCTCCATCTCCTCGTTGGACGTGCCTCTCGGGGCGCGTTCCCCCCTCTCAACGCCGCTTCCATCACGAGCCGCGACCTCCGGCCATCGGTCCTTGGAGCGACGCGTTGCCTTGTGTTCATCACCATTGGTTAGTCCGCCCGCACGCACGCGTCGTCGTTGTCGTCATCACCGGGGCTTTGTTGCCTCCTCAACGCTGGGGGCAGTACGGCATGTCCTCGTTATTCGCGACGAGGGATACTTTCCGGAGATGCTCGCGAATAACAAATCTCACGGATAGTGGTAATGGCCTACGATTATCGTGCGCACAACGTCTGCAGAAGATTTTAAAGCTTCGAGAAGTTCTCCATCTCTTTATCTCATCACTCTCTCATCACTTCATCTCTCATCACTTTCTCTCTCATCACTTTATCTCTCATCACTTTCTCTCGATGCAGTCGTGTAGAGTTCCAGATGCGATTCGCGGATAGTGAACATTGCGGATAGCAAGCTCGTGAATAACGAGGGAATACTGCGCGGCAAAATCTGTTGTTGTACTGTACTTCTGTTCTCCCACCACGTCCGTGCTCCCAGCCTTCGCCAACCCGCGCTGACCGCGTTAGGAAACTTTATTCACCGACCCTCGTGGCCTGCTCGACTTGGGGCGGCGCTCGCTTGCCCGGCGGTTGATTGCCAGAAGGGCCGCGCTCGAGCAGGATTAGCTTGGCGAGCGGCCGCCCGAGCGGTCGATCGGCCGCACGTGTACGCGAGGGCCACGCACGTGTACGCGAGGGCCACGCACGTGTACGCGAGGGCCACGCACGTGCACGCGAGGGCCACGCACGTGCACGCGAGGGCCACGCACGTGCACGCGAGGGCCACGCACGTGCACGCGAGGGCCACGCACGTGCACGCGAGGGCCACGCACGTGCACGCGAGGGCCACGCACGTGCACGCGAGGGCCACGCACGTGCACGCGAGGACCACGCACGTGCACGCGAGGGCCACGCACGTGCACGCGAGGGACACGCACGTGCACGCGAGGGACACGCACGTGTACGCGAGGGCCACGCACGTGTACGCGAGGGCCACGCACGTGTACGCGAGGGCCACGCACGTACGTCGCGAGCTGAGGAGGCGCCGCAGAGCGTCGGACGGGCGCGTTGTCGCTCGCAATGCGTCCGCTCGCACGCCTCGCTCTATTGCCGCCCCCGCTTGTGGACTTTTTACTTTCACATTTTTAATTTTACCAGGTCAGGGCCACTGAGCTATGTCGTTCTTTTTTCAGAAGCGACCTGGCCATCATGAATGACAGCTCAAGGAAGTGGCTTATCGTCGCGTGGAAATTTATAGGAGCCAAATACTCTGAACGCGTTGATTCTAAATGTGGAGGGAAAAACTGGAGGACCCGTATAAAAATATCCTTGCGACCACGGGGAGAGAGAGAGACACGCAAACTCCAAATACACAGCAGGTGTCAGGGTCGAGATGGAACCCACGCCCTCCTGTGTACCGGGCGAGGTAGTTAACATCTCCTAGCCACCGTGATGATGATGAGAGAGAGACACGCAAACTCTAAATACACAGCAGGTGTCAGGGTCGAGATGGAACCCACGCCCTCCTGTGTACCGTGCGAGGTAGTTAACATCTCCTAGCCACCGTGATGATGATGAGAGAGAGACACGCAAACTCTAAATATACAGCAGGTGTCAGGGTCGAGATGGAACCCACGCCCTCCTGTGTACCGTGCGAGGTAGTTAACATCTCCTAGCCACCGTGATGATGATGAGAGAGAGACACGCAAACTCTAAATATACAGCAGGTGTCAGGGTCGAGATGGAACCCACGCCCTCCTGTGTACCGGGCGAGGGAGTTAACATCTCGCCACCGTGGCACCCACAGGTGCAGCAAGGGCGGACGGGGAACCTGCTCGACAAGGAGCAAGACATGGCCGGACCAACGCTCATCAAGACCGAGTTCCCGCTGCAGCAGGGTGGCTTGCGACGGATGGGACCCCCGCCTCACAGGTAGCGCTCCACCCCCACGGCACAACCTGGCCACGCGGCGGCAGCAGCAGCAGCAGTGTCCTGCAGTGTCCTGCAGTGTCCTGCAGTGTCCTGCAGTGTCCTGCAGTGTCGCTGTAGTGTCCTGCAGTGTCGCTGTAGTGTCCTGCAGTGTCCTGCAGTGTCCTGCAGTGTCCTGCAGTGTCCCTGCAGTGTCCTGCAGTGTCCTGCAGTGTCCTGCAGTGTCCCTGCAGTGTCCTGCAGTGTCGCTGTAGTGTCCTGTAGTGTCCTGCAGTGTCCTGCAGTGTCGCTGTAGTGTCCTGCAGTGTCCTGCAGTGTCCTGCAGTGTCCTGCAGCGCAGCCTCAGTTATGCCGTTGAGGATGAGTGAGATGTTGGTGTTTTATCGTTTGCAAATGACTACGCAAGAAAGCAAATGACATTTGTGCTTCTACACTTTAATTTTGGCTAAATTCCAGCTCTGAGAACTTGCAGTGAACATTATGGTTGAAGGCAGAGGAGGTAGAAAGTGTTTCCCCCTCCCGTGTGGAACAGAGGTCACTCTAGAAGGGATCGCCGTGGTAGCTCTGTGACACTCGCACTGCTCTTTGAGAGTTCCCAATGAATTCTTCCCCTCCAGACATCCCGATGATAGTGCAGTCTGGATGAACGCGTTTTAATTTTCCTTCCCCCGAACCTCCGTTCAGCACGGTTGACTACGTACGGTGCGAAAGAAGTTGAGCATACGTCTGTGCATGCGTACGTGCGTGCCGACGCGTGGGTAAATAATCCCGAGGCCCGTATGGCGTGCGGACGGCCCTCTTGTAGCAGCGAATTAATCAAGAGGGGCGCGCACGTCGAGCTGGTGGCATGTACGTGCAGTGGCGTGGATTCTGGTATCGGTGGACTTACAGAGGCTCGCGTTTGCGTTTGAACAGATATGAACCCAGGAAGTTGTCAGGCACCATCGACGTGATCGGGAGCCAGATGATCGGCATCACCCGCGTGGAGGGCAGGAGGCGAGACCGCGACGGCCTCCCCGAGCCCAGCCCCATCCAGGCAAGGGCCGGCCTCACCGCGCAATACCGCTGCAACCACCATATCTACACCACACTCACAACACCGCTGAGTTACCATCGCACCGCACTACCGCACCACAACCGCGCCACCGTCGCAGCAAACCACACCGCCGCACCGCTGCAGCTCCCACCACACTACCACAACGCCGTACGGATGCACGTTCAACTTCTTTCGCACGGTATGTAACCAACCGCGCTCATCGGCGGTGCCGGGGCTGTCAAGTCCTGGCGAGGTTTTGGCGTACAGCCGTTTTGAACGTCCGCTGCTGGGCGAGGGGCACCCCCCAGCACCCCTGTGTGCGGGTCGTGGGGGGCGGCGCCATTCCTTAGAGGGCCGCGGTACGCTTCGAGCGTCAACCGCCAACCGAAGTGCGCGGTTTTGCTGGTGGTTTGGTCGTCAAGACGGGGGCGACGGCATCCGACAAGTGACTTGCCGTCGTCGCCTTCGAACTGAGCTCTTCTCGATGGTGCGGCGCAGTGCAAAAAATATCGATTTTGCTGCAGTGCCCACCACCGATAGCCCCAAAATCAGATTCCGTGTTTGGTATGTCTGTATGTTGAACTTCTTTCGCACCGTACGTAGACAACCCGTGGCTAATCGGAGGTGCGTTTGGAAGGGCAACTAACGAAACACAAAAAGCAGTTCTAAAGAAATGGGTTTTCAATCTCGATTTCAAAGTGCATAGCTCCAGTGGCTTCACTTGGAAGCTGTGCACGTACGTAGCTGTGCACGTACCTAGCTGTGCACGTACCTAGCTGTGCACGTACGTAGCTGTGCACGTACGTAGCTGTGCACGTACCTAGCTGTGCACGTACCTAGCTGTGCACGTACCTAGCTGTGCACGTACCTAGCTGTGCACGTACCTAGCTGTGCACGTACGTAGCTGTGCACGTACCTAGCTGTGCACGTACCTAGCTGTGCACGTACCTAGCTGTGCACGTACGTAGCTGTGCACGTACCTAGCTGTGCACGTACCTAGCTGTGCACGTACGTGGCTGTGCACGTACCTGGCTGTGCACGTACGTAGCTGTGCACGTACCTAGCTGTGCACGTACCTAGCTGTGCACGTACGTAGCTGTGCACGTACGTGGCTGTGCACGTACCTGGCTGTGCACGTACGTGGCTGTGCACGTACCTGGCTGTGCACGTACGTAGCTGTGCACGTACCTAGCTGTGCACGTACCTAGCTGTGCACGTACCTAGCTGTGCACGTACCTAGCTGTGCACGTACCTAGCTGTGCACGTACCTAGCTGTGCACGTACGTAGCTGTGCACGTACCTAGCTGTGCACGTACCTAGCTGTGCACGTACCTAGCTGTGCACGTACGTAGCTGTGCACGTACGTAGCTGTGCACGTACCTAGCTGTGCACGTACCTAGCTGTGCACGTACCTAGCTGTGCACGTACCTAGCTGTGCACGTACGTAGCTGTGCACGTACCTAGCTGTGCACGTACCTAGCTGTGCACGTACCTAGCTGTGCACGTACGTAGCTGTGCACGTACCTAGCTGTGCACGTACCTAGCTGTGCACGTACGTAGCTGTGCACGTACGTAGCTGTGCACGTACGTAGCTGTGCACGTACGTAGCTGTGCACGTACCTAGCTGTGCACGTACGTAGCTGTGCACGTACCTAGCTGTGCACGTACCTAGCTGTGCACGTACCTAGCTGTGCACGTACCTAGCTGTGCACGTACCTAGCTGTGCACGTACCTAGCTGTGCACGTACCTAGCTGTGCACGTACCTAGCTGTGCACGTACCTAGCTGTGCACGTACCTAGCTGTGCACGTACCTAGCTGTGCACGTACCTAGCTGTGCACGTACGTAGCCAGCCGTGCTAATCGGTATCCGGGATGAGCTGGCAATTGCCGACAGGCGCTTGCCCAATCCCACCTGCCGTTATGAAGCCGTTCCGCAGTCGCGTGCCGCTCTGAAGCCACTGAGACGGCTGCCTGGCCTGCAGCCCCTTGCAGGAGTTAAACGCATGCAGGTGTCGACCCTACTTCTTACACTTGAACAAGGGGGGGGGGCGGGGGGGCACGTGTCAAGCCATACGAGCCCGGCAACCGGGAAACGTGGGCGGGGTGGGGGCAAAGTCTTTGAAATTCATCGCTGCGGCGAGTTTTGTGAACGAGGTGCCCTGTGAACATTTTTTGCCGTCTTTGAAGGGGGGGGGGGGGTGGGGTGGGGGGCGGCTTCGTAGCAAAGGGCTCGCGCGTGTTTGATATTTGACGTTGCCTGCTTTGGTCAAGATTTCGAAAGAACATCTCCGTTTCCTTTCCTTGCCGCCCGCGTTGGGGTTTTAATTGTGCAATTGTAATCGGATAACGAGACCCTGGTAATTACCTCTGTATCGCTAGCAACAGAAATGCCACATTCTCGGGCGTGGGCAAAGTGGTACCGTCAGATGAACACTCTGTACCTGCTTGGGTTTTGGAGACACTTTGGCTTGACAGCCGGGCGTTCAAAGGTCCTGAGCTGAGACACGTTTAGTAATCAGTAAAAAAAAAATTGCAAAGTGCAAAGAACCATGTCCACTCATCAAGACTTGAGGGGGACCCTACCAGGTGGCGCTGGGCTCGGAGGCACTGAGCCACCCCTGGCGAGTTTCAGGCGGTGATTTTGGGTTTCAGCCGCCCGGAAATGAACGGTGCTCCCAATGGTAACACGGCTGTGACTGTGAATTTTTTAAATATTTTTTTAGAAGTTGTTTTTTTTGCGCGACGCAGCTTTTATTCGACCTCTGGTAGTGAATGAAAAAAAACATTGTTTCACATGCAACAAACAGTTTTGTTTGGCTTTCGCGACCAATATTATCCATAATAGAGGCTTTTGGGTGAGATCGCGTGACGTGTTGTTAAACACGCCACCGACCGACAGCCAAATTGGTAAGGTTCGTCACGTGAACAAAATATACCAATTCGTTACTCGTACAGCACACCGGTGTGTTGGAGAGTTAAACCCACAATCATTTACAATTTGAGTACGACGTTTCGCCAGTAATTACAACCAGCATCATCGGGTGACGGCCAGAATTGTGGATCGTGCTGTCGCCAGATGAAAGAAAGGTGTGCACGTAGTGTGGCTAAGAAAATCCTATCCCTACATTCCTTGGCAGTTCTTTGACACACAGGGTGGTGCGCCGCTCACTGCACGCAAAGTGGATGTCAAAACGTGGTCGTCTCGCGCTGCGACGCCGATTGCGCGGTCCGAGTGTAATTGTGGGAAACGGTACATTTTTGAGGGAAAAAAAAAAAAAGGCCGTGTCCCTAAGACGCTGAGTGAGGAATCGGCCTCAAGCGGCCTGCACGGGGCGATCTTGCCGAACGGGCGATCTTGCCGAACGCAGCCCGACTAGAAAGTGGCGCCGTTCCACCTTTGCCGCTCCCGCACGCGGCCTCCTCCTCCGCAGCGGTTTGGCGGGCGGAGCCCGGTAATGATTTCCAGCGACGGAAGCTTTTAATCTGCCGGACGGTGATGTACGAGAACGAAAGTTTGCGCGCGGCCCCTTGGGGGCGCGTGTTTTTTAATGCACGCTTTACACTCGCGCACGTGCGCATGCTTGCTTTTTACCTGGTGCGGCTTGTCGCCACGTCGCGCACCATTAATGTTGACCTGCGAAGAGGCTTTGATATCGTAGGTGCACGCCAGTGGACGATGGGGGATTTGTTGCCGCACGTGCGAGAGATGGAGAGAGAGAGAGAGAGAGCGTGTGCCGGGAATTGCGCGCGTGTGGTTTGGTCTCGTGAGTGGCGATGTGGTGGTTCAGCGCTGTGCGCCACAAACCCAGCGGGTTGGGGTTTGAGTCCCGATTATCATGGACCCCAAACCTGAGTCTAAACCAGCTCTAACTCGAGTCTAACACAACCCTTATCTTTAGATTTGAAGCTTTCGTGACTGCAAGGATTCGTACTCTTAGCTTTTTTCGGTAAAGTCACGTAGGTAAAAATAAAATAAATGAAGACCACTAAATTAAATCACGATGTTTCGGAGGCAACACAAGCTTCCGTCTTCAGGTGGAACCGTTACAGCCAAAGTCACTTACTACAATGACGTCGTGATTTAATTTAGTTGATTTCATTTATTTTATTTTTACCTACGTGACTTTACCGAAAAAAACAAAGAGTAACAACCCTTATCACTATTTTAATCGTAAGCCAACCCTAATCCCAACCAATACCTAATTCAACCCTAATCCTAACCAAAGCTTAATCCTAACCCAACATTCATCTTAACACAATCTTAAATTAACCCCAACTCTAACAATCATAACTCATACCCAATCCCAATGGCAATGTTATCTCAAACCTTAACTATAACCATAACCAGACCCTAACCTTAAACTAATATATATATTTTTTCCAAGTAAGGCCCACTAGGCTATATAGTTATTTTTCAGAAGTGACCTGGCCACAAACGATAGCTTAGCGAAGTGGCTTATCACGTGGCAATGTATAGCAGCGAAATACTCTAAATGCATCTTGATTCTGAATGTGGAGGGATCAACTGGAGAAAAATCCACTCGACCGCGGGGAGAGAGACACGCAAACTCCAAATATACCGGCGTCAGTTCGAGATTGAACCCTTGACCTCCACCGTGGCGACCCCTGACCCATACCTAATCCTGACCCGTACCTAAACCATAACACTGACCCCGAACCCCTAACAAACATAACCCGACCACGACCCCAAGCCCACCTGAGACTCTGCCGCGTTTCCGTGGCCGTGCCCCAGGTGCTTGGGACGCTGCCGCCCCCCGGGGACTACAGTGCGAACCAGGGCAAGCCCCCGCCGTCGTTCGCACCCCCAACAGCTCCGCCGCCCCTGCGGCCCATGGGCCTCCCGCCGAACTTCATGCCACCGCCACCCATTCTGCCGCCACCCGTGAGCGTGGGCCCTCCGCACATACCTCCTCCAGGTGAGCACGGCACGACCACCAACACCTCGCACCAACACCTTGCACCAACACCTCACACCAACACCTTACACCAACACCTTGCACCAACACCTCACACCAACACCTTACACCAACACCTCACACCAACACCTTACACCAACACCTTACACCAACACCTCGCACCAACACCTTGCACCAACACCTTACACCAACACCTCACACCAACACCTCGCACCAACACCTTGCACCAACACCTCGCACCAACACCTTACACCAACACCTTGCACCAACACCTTACACCAACACCTCACACCAACACCTTGCACCAACACCTTACACCAACACCTTGCACCAACACCTTACACCAACACCTTGCACCAACACCTTACACCTTACACCAACACCTTACACCAACACCTTACACCAACACCTTACACCAACACCTTGCACCAACACCTTACACCAACACCTTGCACCAACACCTTGCACCAACACCTTACACCAACACCTTGCACCAGCACCTTACACCAACACCTTACACCAACACCTTGCACCAACACCTTACACCAACACCTCGCACCAACACCTTGCACCAACACCTTACACCAACACCTTGCACCAGCACCTTACACCAACACCTTACACCAACACCTTGCACCAACACCTTACACCAACACCTCGCACCAACACCTCGCACCAACACCTTACACCAACACCTTGCACCAACACCTTGCACCAACACCTTACACCAACACCTTGCACCAGCACCTTACACCAACACCTTACACCAGCACCTTGCACCAACACCTTACACCAACACCTCGCACCAACACCTCGCACCAACACCTTACACCAACACCTTGCACCAACACCTTGCACCAACACCTTACACCAACACCTTGCACCAGCACCTTACACCAACACCTTACACCAACACCTTGCACCAACACCTCGCACCAACACCTTACACCAACACCTTGCACCAAGACCTTACACCAACACCTTGCACCAACACCTTGCACCAACACCCACACCTTACACCCACACCTTGCACCAACACTTTACACCAACACCTTACACCAACACCTTGCACCAACACCTTACACCAACACCTTACACCAACACCTTACACCTTGCACCAACACCTTGCACCAACACCTTGCACCAACACCTTGCACCAACACCTTACACCAACACCTTGCACCAAGACCTTACACCAACACTTTGCACCAACACCTTGCACCAACACCCACACCTTACACCAACACCTTACACCAACACCTTACACCAACACCTTACACCAACACCTTACACCTTGCACCAACACCTTGCACCAACACCTTGCACCAACACCTTGCACCAACACCTTACACCAACACCTTACACCATCACCTTGCACCAACACCTTACACCATCACCTTGCACCAACACCTTACACCAACACCTTACACCAACACCTTGCACCAACACCTTACACCAACACCTTGCACCAACACCTTACACCAACACCTTACACCAACACCTTGCACCAACACCTTACACCAACACCTTGCATCAACACCTTACACCAACACCTTACACCAACACCTTGCATCAACACCTTGCACCAACACCTTGCACCAACACCTTACACCAACACCTTGCACCAACACCTTACACCAACACCTTACACCAACACCTTACACCAACACCTTGCACCAACACCTTACACCAACACCTTGCACCAACACCTTACACCAACACCTTACACCAACACCTTGCATCAACACCTTGCACCAACACCTTGCACCAACACCTTACACCAACACCTTGCACCAACACCTTACACCAACACCTTACACCAACACCTTGCACCAACACCTTACACCAACACCTTACACCAACACCTTACACCAACACCTTACAACATATTGAATATTTGCTGGTTCATTCCAGGATGATTCTGTTACGCGTCGTCGCTTTAAGATGTTCTGTGTTCATATTTTGTTTGTTGCGGTTGCACCCGACTTAAGAGCCGCATGGCTCACAGGGCTGTACCTAATAAATGAACTTGAACTTGAACCAACACCGCCCCTACACTAACCTCAACCCCGTCCCCAACACCAACCCCCGTTCATAACCCCAACCCTGCCCCTGACCCCATCCCCACCCCTAACCCCAACACTGCCTGTAACCGCAACACCTCCTCTCACCTTAACCCCAACCCGATCCCTTACCCTCAATTCCGCCCCAACACTAACCCCAACCCCGCCCCTAACCCCAACACCGCCCTTAACCCAACCCGCCCCTGATTCCAACCCCGCCCCTAACCCCTAACCCCAACCCCGCCCCTAACCCCAACCCCGCCCCTAACCCCAAACCCGCCCCTGATTCCAACCCCGCCCCTAACCCCAAACCCGCCCCTAACCCCAACCCCGCCCCTAACCCCAAACCCGCCCCTAACCCCAACCCCGCCCCTAACCCCAAATCCGCCGCTAACCCCAACCCCGCCCCTAACCCCAAACCCGCCCCTAACCCCAACCCCGCCCCTAACCCCAACCCCGCCCCTAACCCCAACCCCGCCCCTAACCCCAACCCCGCCCCGAACCCCAACCCCGCCCCGAACCCCAACCCCGCCCCGAACCCCAACCCCGCCCCTAACCCCAACCCCGCCCCTAACCCCAACCCCGCCCCTAACCCCAACCCCGCCCCTAACCCCAACCCCGCCCCTAACCCCAACCCCGCCCCTAACCCCAACCCCGCCCCTAACCCCAACCCCGCCCCTAACCCCAACCCCGCCCCTAACCCCAACCCCGCCCCTAACCCCAACCCCGCCCCTAACCCCAACCCCGCCCCTAACCCCAACCCCGCCGCTAACCCCAACCCCGCCCCTAACCCCAACCCCGCCCCTAACCCCAACCCCGCCCCTAACCCCAACCCCGCCCCTAACCCCAACCCCGCCCCTAACCCCAACCCCGCCCCTAACCCCAACCCCGCCGCTAACCCCAACCCCGCCCCTAACCCCAACCCCGCCCCTAACCCCAACCCCGCCCCTAACCCCAACCCCGCCCCGAACCCCAACCCCGCCCCGAACCCCAACCCCGCCCCTAACCCCAACCCCGCCCCTAACCCCAACCCCGCCCCTAACCCCAACCCCGCCCCTAACCCCAACCCCGCCCCTAACCCCAACCCCGCCCCTAACCCCAACCCCGCCCCTAACCCCAACCCCGCCCCTAACCCCAACCCCGCCCCTAACCCCAACCCCGCCCCTAACCCCAACCCCGCCCCTAACCCCAACCCCGCCCCTAACCCCAACCCCGCCGCTAACCCCAACCCCGCCCCTAACCCCAACCCCGCCCCTAACCCCAACCCCGCCCCTAACCCCAACCCCGCCCCTAACCCCAACCCCGCCCCTAACCCCAACCCCGCCGCTAACCCCAACCCCGCCCCTAACCCCAACCCCGCCCCTAACCCCAACCCCGCCGCTAACCCCAACCCCGCCCCTAACCCCAACCCCGCCCCGAACCCCAACCCCGCCCCGAACCCCAACCCCGCCCCGAACCCCAACCCCGCCCCGAACCCCAACCCCGCCCCTAACCCCAACCCCGCCCCTAACCCCAACCCCGCCCCGAACCCCAACCCCGCCCCTAACCCCAACCCCGCCCCTAACCCCAACCCCGCCCCTAACCCCAACCCCGCCCCTAACCCCAACCCCGCCCCTAACCCCAACCCCGCCCCTAACCCCAACCCCGCCCCTAACCCCAACCCCGCCGCTAACCCCAACCCCGCCCCTAACCCCAACCCCGCCCCGAACCCCAACCCCGCCCCGAACCCCAACCCCGCCCCGAACCCCAACCCCGCCCCGAACCCCAACCCCGCCCCTAACCCCAACCCCGCCCCTAACCCCAACCCCGCCCCGAACCCCAACCCCGCCCCTAACCCCAACCCCGCCCCTAACCCCAACCCCGCCCCTAACCCCAACCCCGCCCCTAACCCCAACCCCGCCCCGAACCCCAACCCCGCCCCGAACCCCAACCCCGCCCCGAACCCCAACCCCGCCCCGAACCCCAACCCCGCCCCGAACCCCAACCCCGCCCCGAACCCCAACCCCGCCCCTAACCCCAACCCCGCCCCGAACCCCAACCCCGCCCCGAACCCCAACCCCGCCCCGAACCCCAACCCCGCCCCGAACCCCAACCTTGCCCTAAACCTGTTCACCTTCATGCCGTCCCCACTCACACCACCACCTCCTTTGAAAAACCCCATCCCGAACCCCACCCAGAACCCTTTCTCTTGCCTGGCACTTGCGAGATAGGGTTTGTGTGCTTGTTTTGCGTGAGTGTTCGTCGCTTGGGATCTTCAATTACAATCAAAAAGCATTTCTGACTTCTTGCCGAGCCCCACCCCTGTTGACATTGAGATTGTATGAAAGGAGCTGTTATATCTGCTGTACTTATTTTTGTTATTATTGATTCATCGGTTATTTTTGGCCGTAAGTTACTCTCACGGTATACGTGCATCAAATCGTGTGTGTGTGTGTGAAGACAGCAATTTATGATCTGTTTAGTATATCGGAATCAAATATTTATACTGGAGGAATCCAAAAAGCTATAAAGCTCTTTTTCACATGTCCAGATCGTATGCTTTGTGAAACAATTAGGAGGTGAGCTTTTACATTGGGGGTAGAATGGTGGCACAGTGGTTAGCTCACTACACTACCAATCGTGGAACCTGATTTCGATTCTCTGCCATGGCAAATATGAGTGGCTCTGAATATCTGAACTTGACCCCAACCCCATCACTAACCCGCAGTGACCAGCGTGGTGAAGTATGGTCAAACAGCTTTCATAACCGATGCGGTGTCAGGAGGCCTTCATCCGGTAGTGGATTCGTAAAGTCTGATCAATTGTTTGTTTAATTCGCATATTAAGCACGTACAGTAAGTCCTCGTTTAACGCGGCAGATGTGTTCCTGAAAATTTGCGTGGCAACTGAAAAACGCGTCAAGCGAAAACAATTTCCCCGTAAATAATTTCACGACACGACGCACAAGCAGGGGAGTTGGCGGGACAAATAACTGTGTTACTGTACCGTTCAGCCATGCAGCTCAAGAAATCGGTTCGTAGTCGACCGCTCAGGAATCGTGTTATTACGGCGCGCATTTTGCGTTATATCGGTGCGCTGTTCCGCCTTAAAATGGTTCGTGTTGTGTGTTATATCGGTGCATGTTCCGCGTTATAAGCGCACGTGGTTCCACGTTATAACGGGGTGCATTTTATCATCGTGCGCATTCCGCATTGTGCGAAAAGTGTTCCCGAATGGAAGAACCGCGTTATGGTGTGAACACCGCCACACGCTAAGCGAGGACTCGCCGTCGACGGAAGTGACTTTTGTGTACCACGTTGCCCCCCCCCTCCGTTCACCTGGGGCACGTAGACCCCCCGGACATGTCGCTTGCCAGTTTCTGAAAATTCTGAAGCCCCGTAGGTTGTCCCCGTGAGGTCCAATAATTGCTGTCCCCTTGGTCGCCCACTCGCGTTCCATTATTCCGGCCGAAGTTTCAAACCCATTACGCTGATTGCGACTGGTTGCCTTTCCCACAGAAAAAAAAGCCCAACGTTTTCGGAGCCACTTTAAGGATTGTCATCATGTGCTTGTGTCTCTTCATCTTCCGTGCATTTATGTATTGGGTAAAACAAAAAACCCCCACGCGCTCACAATGTCACTGTGTTCTTTAAAGTAATTGAATTGAGTTAAATAGCGAATCCATTAGCAAGGAATGTTGAGTTGGCCGATCCGTATGGATTACAGTGGCCACAAGCCCTAATTGAACGCAATCATCTTCAGCCCGCTGCAATTTGCGCAAACATTCGCCAACGACGGTAATAGTTTGACGTTCAGAAGCTGTAACATTTACAGCTGTTTGTCAACCCGCTGCTGGATGACGGCCTCCACTGGCCCTGCTGGTCATGTGGTTAGTTTAACCACACTCACCATGCTGATGATCACTGTTAGTTATGGGGAAGAGGGGAACCAGCACTGGTTCAGACATCACCCCCCCACCCCCACCCTACCCCCGGCTGGACGTCAGCTGTAGCCAGGAGTCGAACTCGGTTTGCCGGGTTAGCGGCCAGTTGCACGAACCTCTGCGCGACCCCAGCCGCGATCGTGGCTGCCGCTTCACGCGACGTTCCGCCGAGCCGAAGACAGGTGGCCCGTCAACTTAGCACCCCGGCGACGATGTCGCTTACGAGCGAGGCGTAGGCGGCCAGCTTTGTCACGAGCGTCAAGCCGATGCATCGTGAGAGCCCAGCTTTAACGGGCGACGCTTTGAACGCGATTGCGTCCTCGGCATCCGTTTCATCAGCCTCGCCTCGTAAACGAGCTGACTCGCCGCCATGTGACCTTAGCCCCCATGCCTCGCCGCTGCTGCCGCTCGTCAAAGCCGAGCGTGCCTATCTGGGGCCCGTTTGGCGCGCGGCGGAAAGGTCGATCGCGATCGATTGAATTTTTTTGCGTAATCTGCTCGCGCGTTTGGTGTTGGGCCCCGGTGGCGGTGCTGGAGATGGCGGGGGGAGCGGTACGGTACACGGAGCGGTACACAGAGCGGTACGGTCGCATGTTCCGACGCCGGTCGGCCTTGCTGGGCCGTGCCCCGGCTACGGGCTCCCGGCTCGCTCGACGCTGCCAAGGGCTCGCCAGCGCCCATGAGCCGATGGGCATCGTGGAAATGGGGGTGGGGGGGGGGTGCCGTGGTTATCGAGCGCACTGTGTCGCGAACCCGTTGGACTCGAGTTGGGTTCACGGCGACCATCGGGCTCGAAGCGCAGAGCACTGCAGCACCACCAGGCCAGGGTCAACGAGGCAATGATGTTGAGTTGGTGCAGATGTTTCTTCACAGCTGCTGAGAACTGCTGTGCTTATTGGGGGGCTGGGGGGGGTGGTGGGTGGCGCTGTGGTTTGCACACCTCGCTATAAACCTGGCAGTCGGAGTTTGATTCCCGGCCACTTCCGACATCGGTGGTGGTGAGTGATGCCTGAAGCAGGCTTGGATGCCTTCCATCAGCAACCCGCACTCATCGGCGTGGTGAAATATGGTCAAGCGACCCCCATGACCAGCACGCTGCGGGGAGGCCTCCATCCAGCAGTGGATTGGCAAAGGGCTGTAGATGATTTATTATTGCATTGATAGAACGTCAATTTCATATCCTCACGCGCCTCGCCGAAGATTAAATGAATGAGCGCTGTTATTAAACGGCTTTTGAATAATGAATTCGCTCTTAATGCGCGTTTAAAAACCCCACGGCAATCACAGCTTTGTAAATTTTAAACCAACAGAGTGCTCGTGCGTGCGACGTGGAGCGGCGCGTCCCGTCGCGCGCACCTCATTCACCCCACTGTTCCCATTCTTCATGCGCAGCGGCCGTGAGGTGCGCAGCGTCCAGCCCCGAGCGTCTGCGAGCATTCTTATCTCTCGCCTGGGGGGGGGAGGAGGAGGAGGGAGAGGGAGGGAGGGAGAGTCGGGTGTTTGGCAGGCAGCTGCGAGCGAGCCGAGGCGGAAGTGGTTTTAGGCACGGGTACAGAAATGTGCTCCTCATCTTGGCTTTATCGGCACGCACGTGCCCAAATTTCAAGAGCAACACGTAGGCAGCGCCGAGCCAGATGGGGATAAACGGGGGCCCTGCGCTGGGAGCCAGATGTGAGTGGGCGTAAAGACGCTGTCTGTAGAATGGTCTCTCGGATACCTTCGTGTGGGTGAGCTCCTAAAAAAGCGGGCTCAAGTGACTCCCCTGCTCAAGCAACGTGTGGTGCGTTGTGGTGCTATTTGAGCCATTGGTGGACATTCCACATTCTCATGGCAAACGGCCAGCGTGGTTCGTAAGTCGGAGGGTGTTCGGCCGTTTGGGTGGCCTCGAGTCAGCGGGAAATGTTACTGTGACCATTGGTGACTTGCTGCAAAGTGGTACCAATTTTATTGACCCCACCAGAATGATTGGCTGAGTTGACCCACAACCGGGATTTTAGCTCACAGCTTTTCAATTGAGTTCAGCACCGCAACAAGGACTCCCTGGCCGTATAACAAAGGTAGCGTTAGTGTTATTAAGATGTTTAAATAAACGCTGACTGCTTAGGAACAGAATTTCTTTGATGACGACAAGTCAGTTTTTTCCCCTGATTTCCAGTTGACTCTGTGATGCGGTTAACCGTTCATTGAGGATGACTTGGGTCATGTGACGCGCATGCTTACCAACCACATGGAGCCGGCGAGATGTTAACTACCTCGACTGGTATACAGCTGGTCGTGGGTTCGATCCCAACCCTGACGCCTGCTGCTGTATAGTTGGACTTTGCAAATTCTCTCCGTGTTCGTGTGGATGTTTTTTCTCAAGATCCTCCAGTTTTCCCTTTCGCATTTAGAAGCAATTTGGGAATATTCTCGAAACCCCCCCCCCCGCCCCCCACCCCCAGTTGCGCGGTGACCCCGGCGCATACGTAAGGCCTCCCGTTGGCGGTGATGTCGGTGCGAAGATTAGAGGAAGGATAAGAAAAGCGGAAGCGTTTTATCCGCCTACAGAGCGAGCGTTTGGCGCGCGCCGTGTTTGCGCGCCGCGTGCCCTGGGCTCCCTGGAAAGGCGTGGAAGAAATGCGGCCTGAAGTTGTGGATCTCTGTGAGAGGGAAACTCGCGTGGGCCACTAGGGGAATCGGTGTGAACACAGCCAGGCGGGGAGTGTTTCTCTGACTGGACGAGCATTGGTGTGGGAAGCGGTGGCACAGTGGTCTGGCGTACTGCGCTACCAACGCGGCGACCAGAGTTCGAGTCCCGCTCACGGCTAACACCGGTGACGATTATCTGAACCTGTCCTGGGCTCTCCCCTAGGTCGACTCGGCCTCAAAATGAGACAAAAGCGGCCCGCCGTGGTTCTGCCCACCCGCCCAACTCGTGTGCCGTGCCGGCCTTCATAGACGCTCTCTAACAGCGCTTTCCCCAACATTGTTAAGGCGATACGGGGGATCTTTGTCTTTGCAACGGTGGAGATTCCACGTTCCCATAGCGGGTGCCGGTCTAGCCAGAGGAAGACCACCGTTGGCTGCATCTTTTTCTCATCCCTTCACCTGTTTTTAGGGGCTCTGCGGGGAGCGCGACCGTTGCCTTCACCGATTTCTCCTTGCGGCGGTCTCTCCACTTCTCTCTGTCCTTGCGTCCCGTCCGTGCCAGCTGGATCGCGGTTTTCCTCTTCTTTGCAGCCCCGTCACCCATTCGTCCTGGCCACGTGTTTTAAATATTGGAGTTTCCTACACTTGACCCGACTCGGCCGGCCTTGATCCTTTGACGGTGCCTCCTGAGCCGACGACCCCTCATGGGCAATTGAACTCCGGGACCATTTCGCTTACGAGTCGCGTCGCTCCATGCCTCGTCTCGTTATTCAGGGCGCGTGGATGCGGGGCGGTGTGCGGGGCAGCACGTAAGCTCCCCCCCACCCCCCCCGAATGCCCGACACCTTCCGTCGGCAGACCACCAGATGGTGCGCTCAGATCGACGGTGAGGCGGTCAGAATAAACACGCTTCACTCTGAAGATGTTTCAAGTGGACCAGCGGCGCTGCTAAATAAGTAATCGCTAAAAGATGATGAAAAACGAATCCTGAATTCATTCACCCCAAGGCCAACCTGCCGAGATTCTCAAGACTCCTATTTTCGGAGGGTTCTGCGTTGGGTCATCTGGCCAATTTGTTTTTAACTCGACAGCACGCAGAGTGTGTGCATGTTCTCTTCATGAACATGTAAGTTGCCTTGTAAGCTTTCGTTTTTATTCGGTGCAGTCCAGCGAACGGCGCGGAGGGGTGGCGACCAGCGGAGGCTCGTGCCGTTGCGATACGAACCCGGCCACGGCTGGCATCAGTGGCGCGTGGCACCTGGGACCCCATCGCCCACGTCGCCGACCCGTGCCCACCGGCGCGGTTAAGCAAGGGCAAAACGACGCGCCGTGACCTGTGTTGATTGACCCGAGGGATGTTGTACACAATTATTTTTTAAGGCCGAGAGACAACTGGTGGGGTATGGTGTGTCCGCATGTGGTTCCGATCTTCTCACGTCTTTGTACGATATTCGTCGTGATCCTGATGTGATCGTGCGATGGTTATCGAGAGGGCATTTGTGAAGCGGCTTATCGTTTAAAAGGGACGATTAATCACTTCCTGAACACGTGCTTTCTCTTTGGAGAAGGAAACATGATGTGAAAACAGCCCTCGAAGCTTCGAGTTGAAGCTAACTCGATTTTGTAAAATGTTTGAAAGCGTCTTTTAGTGTACCGCAATGTGTCCCCTGTCATTATTATAATATTGCGTTTCAAAAAAAGGCTCATTTAGTTAAAGATGTAATTAATTTGTTTTTTAACGTTTGGCACAGCTTTTAGTGGCCAGTATATATCCTGGCCACTTGATTCAAACATTTTCAGATGTTTTATTATTTTTTGTTCTTTCGGTAAAGTCACGTAGAAGGGAAATAATAAAATAATAAAAATATATAACAATAAAAAAATCACCTGATGATGATTGCTTGTGTTGCAGTCGAAACGTCGTGAAATTTTTTTATTGTTTAATATTGTTATTATTTTATTATTTCCCTTCTACGTGACTTTACCGAAAGAACCAAGAATATGAATCCCTGCAGTCACGAAAGCTTTAAATCAAAAGATGTTTTGTTGTTAATTAATGTGTGGCGGTCAGGTGGTGGTGGTGCGGCGGTTAGCGCATCACGCAGTAAAGCCGGCTAACATCGGCGGCGATCGACCTCTGAACCGGTCTTGCCTCCCCATAACAGGCCCCCCACCCCTTTAATTCTCCAACCGACATTGACCAGCATAGTTACGTATCGTCAAATAACTCCGCCGACGCGCATCGCAGCATGCGGAGCGCCGCTTATATGTACGCATGTTGAACGTCTTTCGCACCGTACGTAGTCAGCCGTGCTCATCGGATGTGCGGGGGAAGGACAAGAAACTAAACGCGAAAAGCAGTTCTAAAGAAATTAGTTTTCTAGATGATGATTTAAAAGTGCGTAGCTCCAGTGGCTTCCTAATATCGGAAGGGAGAGCATTCCAGACAGCCGCAGAAGCGCGTCTGAAAGTGCGAGATGCGGTGGCCGTCTTTATTCTATGGCGAGCCAAAATCCGCGTGATGGTTTATACTCATTGACGAGATCAGCGAGGTATCGTGGTTCATTTGTGGGAAGCACTTTGTGTGTAATAAATGCGACCCTATAATTGAGGGCTGTAAATATGAGAACGTTTATGAACATTAACAAAGGTACACAGAAATGCTGAAGCTGTTAGTTTCCAGCTCGGATATCTCCTGTTTGCCGACCTAAGGCAGTGCAGGAAATTCCACATGCCTCTGGTCGGGCGGTGGGAGAATTCATACCACAGGACAAACGCTGTCGACAAAGCGGTGCTTGTTTTATCGACCATTGGAGGAGTGGTGTGCTGAGGCGACCCCTGACTGGGATTTTGAACTTGCATTTTTAATGTTGCAAGTCTTGTCAACGGAGTGCAGTGCGTGATAGTGTTACGTACGCGTTCTCAAAGCAAATGATCGATGAGTTTTCTGGGGAAAAAAGTTTCAATGTTTTTTAAACGCGATTGTCTGTAACATGACCTAATCACAGTTACCTATTTACTGGATCTATAAAAAAACCCAACTCTCCCTTGCAAAAGAGAGAATTCAATTTCGTGGTGCGTTCCCGCGGTTAAATAAAGGATGCGGCGGCCGCAGTAGTTCCGACCGGTCGTCGAATTCCAAAACTCCGTGCGGCGCAATCGATTTCATCATCCGCGCTGAGGAATCGCAACACGGGCAGATGATTTCACTGCTTTGTGCAATTTGACTAATGTCTTGATTATTATTCATTTTATTACTGTTCAGTCTTGAAACGAAATGATTTCCAAATCAATGACGCTCAAAAAGCCCCAAGTGGGTGATGGCTTTGCTGTTGTTGCTGTTGTTGTTGTTGTTAGGGAGAAGGGGGGAGGGGGGGGTCATGGAGAGTGGGCTATGGGGGGGGGGGTAGTGGTGGGGGGGATGGGGGGGGGGGGCTAGTGATGGTGGGGGGATAGGAAGTGAAAGAGCCCCCCGGAGAAAGAGGGGGGGGGTAAAGTTTATTATATATTTATTTGTTTTCTCCTTCTAAGCCCTTCGTAAGGACTGACCCAGCAAACGAAAGTGGGGGCATTACGGCACTCACGCGGCTATTTTCCTGCCCCCCCCCCCCCCCACCAAAACCTGTCCTTGGCCTCCGCGTGGGCCCGCGTCTAAGTGGACAAACAGCCGGGGACTTAAGCGGCGGCGGCAGCGGCAAAGTGCCACCAAATGAGCGCAAACAAAAAAAAGGCAAAATTGCACCTTTCCCCCCCCGCCGCCCCGCCCCGCAAAATTGCGGTCGAAAACTTCTAAAGCAAGCGGGGAGTAATTGAAGCACTGGGGAACAGCATTTAGTTTGTTTTAGAGCCATTTACGCCGCCCCCCCCCCCCCACCGCCGCTGCCGCCGCAGCGATTCACCGCTCGTTTCCTGGCGATGCCTTGCTCTGGCGGAGCGAGCGCGCGATGGGCGAGCGCGCGGGCGCTTTTATGCCGAGGCGTTTTTTTTTCTTTTTCCGCCCCCTTTTCCCGCTAACGCCGCACTCCGCTAATGCCTCTAATGCAGTCAAATGAGTCGGATTGTTTCATGCGAGAAGTAATTTTGGCCAATTTCGGTGGCTTTTTGCGCTTCTCCCTTCTATCTCGCTCCCCCCCCAGCCTCCTCCCCCCACACCCATCCCTTCCCACCCACCCCCACGGCCCAACGAATTGCCGCCCTCCTCCCCCTCTGCAGAACTTGCGTTATCCCCCTTAGGCTGCCCTTGAGGGGGGGGTGGAGCGGGTTCAGGCGCGCTGCGCGCCGTTTCGCGATCGTTGCGGCCCCTTTCGTCTCTTTGCGCTTCGTTTTCCGTGAAGTTTGACGCCCGGGTCGGGCAGTTCGGCTCTTTGGGTAGGTGGTGGTGGTGGACTGGTAGCTTGATCAGCTGTTGGGCGTTGTGTGGTTGTGCGTCCGTTTGTGTGTCCGTTTGTGCGTCCGTTTGTGCGTGCGTGCACCTGGCCTGGCACAGGCGCCGTGGTGGCGTCTTCACGTGGACATTTATAGCAGCCAAATACTCCTAAACGCGTGATGTTGATTCTAAATGTGGGGGGGGGGGGAAATCAGAGGACCCGGAGAAAAATCCACGCGACCACGGTGAGAGAGACACCGCAAATTCAACATATACAGGTGTCAGCGTCGGGACCGAACCCACATTCTCCTCTATGCCAGGCGAGGTAGTTTAAGGATCTCACCACCGCGATTTGGAATCCAGGCCGGAAGTTGACTCCTCATCCTCCGTGCGAATGTCTGTTGAATAAGTGCCACTTTGTGGGAAGACGGCGGCTAGTCATTACGGAGGTTTTGGTCCCTGCCATAGGAACGTGGAGTTGCTGCTGCTGCCTTAGAATAGCCGGTGGAGGTGTGTGCTGTCCTGTTGCTGGTTTGAGCAGGGAGACCCTTAGGCCCCCGTCACTGTGTTTTTTCCACCACAATACCGACGCTAACCGCTTACAACCTAAAATTAATGGAATACGCACCTTGAACATTGTTTATTTTGTAAGGTGCAATCACATGTTGTTAATTGCTGGTTCACGCACGTGAGATTTCTTAACATTTCTTTATTTTCATTACTTTTGTGAGACTGCGTGCAATTGAAGCTTTGCGGTATCTTATTAACAACAAAAAGCCTTTGATTAGACTAATTGATGGGTTCTGTTATCAAGGGTCCTTGGAGTGTTATGTGCAAGGGTGTGTGTGTGTGTGTGCATGAGCACGTGTGTGCGTGCACAACACCAGTGACGATTATACACTGGTCAACACACTTTTTCTGGCATAAGGTTTTAAGGTAATTTTGGGGTGCTGATTCCAAATCTGGCATCAGTTTTTGTCTATCACATCAGGTTTTTGAGATATCAAATATTGCATTTTCAATAAAAACTGCAGAAGAAAAATATTAAATAAATGTGGATATCTACGTAAAATGATATTATAAACACACTATCCTAAAAATACAGCACCATATTTTGACACTAAAGCAGTCACTGACTCGCAACAACTTGCAATCATAAGTGACAGAGTTAATTTCGGGTAAAATCAATGAAAATGGGGTATGCCGATAGCATAAAAATGAAATTAGTCTAAAACAGCTGCAAAAGTCCAGGCCAGAAAAAAATGTTTTTTTGTTGTTGTTGACCAGTGTTTTCTGAACTTGTCCTGGGCCTCCCCGAAGTCAACTCGGCCTCAAATGAGTGCCAGGTCTCTAAACATCGCCACTCGGGAGACACAGGTGGCCACCCACCCCCTCGTGTGCCGTGACGGCCTTCATAGGTGCTCACCAACAGCACTTGCCCCAGCAGTGTGCTCAGGCTATACGGGGATCTTTGTGGTGGTGGTGGTGGCGGCGAGGGAAGCAGTTGCATAATGGTTCACGCACAGCACTACAGATCTCACTAACCTGAGTTCGATTCCTGCTTATGATACTTAACACCAGTGACCAGCGATATCCAAACTCGAGTGAGTCCGTGACCAATCTACCACCCACACCCAGTGCCGTATATGTACGCGTGGTGGTGGTGGTGGTGGTGTAACCACCGTCGTTTATATGATGCCTTCACACATCCGACCCGTTCACCGGAACCGCCCGCGCCTCCGTCCCAAGCGACGGTCCGTCTCGGTGAGGGCGCGCGACGACATTGCAGGGTACGCGTTTTCCAACTTTTCCCCAACTCTCTCTCGCTCTCTCTCCCCGCGCGTAAAGACGGCTGGAATTATCGTGTGGTTGTAACCCCCTAAACCACCGTCCACCCCATGGGCAAGGATTCCCAGCTCCCTCCTCTCCCCACCAGACACGCGCCCACTGCCCTCCCCCCCTAATGCACGCGAGGTGTTGACAGCGCAGCGTAATTATAGGCAGATGATAGGAACCACATTAGGCACTTGTGCCGGGTAATTGTGCCACTTGTAGGCTTTTAGCGACAGGCTGTAGGCGACAAAAGCGCATTTGTATGACTCCGGTCCAAACAGGGCTAATCTCGGGGTCCTTAAGATGATTAAATGACTGCTGTTTTAAAGCTAATTTTACCCCGCCAGTGCGCTATTTGCTAATGATAAAATGTGCCTTTGAAATTGCCCGTGTGGGATAGAGTTTGAATAAATAGCATTAGAGAAGCCGCAAAATTGGCGGGTGCATTATGCTCGTATAATGCGAGCGGCGCATGTGAGCAGCGGGTTTTATTTTTATAACCCCCCCCCCCCCTCCGTAACACACCAGCATCCGCCGGGATAAAACGTCTCCTTTTTGATTGCAAAAAACTCGTACATTTGGCCTCATAAATGGTCTTTTGTTTGAGTTTTAAAGTGCGCGGAGGCCCTCTTTGTAATGTTTTGACAAAGTGGCTCTCTCGCTTCCTATTGTATCGGCGCGCCGGGCAAAGAAGCAAGAAAGCCGCGAGCGCACGCAGAGTAGCGCCGAGCAATTTCGCCGAGCGAGCGACTTGGCACGGTGTTTGTCCGCCGATGTAGCGCTACTTTTTGCAGCTCGTCGGCCATGATCGTCGTTCCGCTGTTGGATGAAGCGGTTTGTGTATCGGTGAGTGCTGAGTTGAGCTACGAACCCGGCGACTTGGGCCTCCCCTAGGTCGACTCGGCCTCAAATGAGTACCTGGTGCGGTGTTTGAACATCGCCGGTGGGGAGACAAAGGTGGCCGGGCGCGCTGCAGGCCACCCACCCCCTCGTGTGTCGTGCCGGCCTTCACAGGTGCTCGCTAGCAGCACTTGCCCCAACAGTCTGTTAAGCCTATACGGGGGATCTTTGTCTTTGTGCCCACCGATCTAGGGGTACTTTGCAGATCGTCGTCATCAACATCAGCCGTGATCAATCCACCGCTGGATGAAGACCTCCCCCTAGACATCGCCATCTGTCACGGTTTCCGCGATGCAGTAATCCCTCCCGCGCCTGCACATGAACTGAGTTCATCCGCTCCTGGTCCACGGTCATTCGAGCGTTGCTACGCACGACACACGGGCGTGCTTTAGACTCTTGCCACGTGGTATCATGCTCCAGTGGTTAGGCCGACAAATTCGGCATCTTTGGAATCGACTGATGGCAGTTGAGCCCTGGTGACGTAATAATAATTAACTGCCGATTGGGTTCACTACTGCAACTCCATCGAAATCACCTTCGGTTGCAAGTGCAGCCCACCGCAGCTCTTTAGCTGCGCGAGCAAACTTGCATTGCAGTTGAGAGATGTAGCCAAGTTTAGTTGCGGAACAAAATTGGATGCGACGGGCGGTTTTTTTTTGCAGGGGGGGGGTGCTGTGGTGGCTGGGGGAAATGTTAGCTACCTCACCTGGTATTCAGGAGGTCGTGGTTTGATCCCGACCCTGACGCCTGCTGTATATTTGGAATTTGCGTGTCTCTCTATCTCATCATCATCACGGTGGCGAGGAGATGTTAACTACCTCGCCTGGTGTACAGGAGGTCGTGGGTTCGAACCCGACCCTGACGTGTGTCTCTCTCTCTCTCTCTCCGTGGCCGCGTGGATTTTTCTCGCGGTCCTCCGGTTTTTCCCCTCCACATTTAGAATCAACATCACCCGTTTAGAGTATTTGGCTGCTATAAATTTCCGTGTGATAAGCCACTTTGGTGAGCTATCATTTGTGGCCAGGTCGCTTCTGAAAAAGAGCTACATAGCTCAGTGGGCCTTACCTGGTCAAGTAAAAATTGCTTATTTAGGTTAAATCTGTGCCGTCAGTGGCGACCAAGTTGAAAGCCTCCGATTACCGCGATTGGCTACGTACGTTGCGAAATAAGTTCAACATTCATACATATTTTGATAAACCGATTCAAACACGGGTTGCTTGCCTGGAATCGAAGCCAGAGTGTCAGCGGTGCCAGCGGTGGCGGCTCTGCACCCCGATCCCCCTGATCCCCCCCCCCCACTACCGAGCCTCCTCCCGGCCACCGCTACATATCCAATGTCCAATGTAGCTGGCTTCCGAATACATCTTGCACACTTTCTTTTCACGGTCGATTTGAACCAATTGTTCATAATAGAGGTTTTTGGGTATGATCGCGATCTAACCCAAAAAAACTCTATTGTGGATGATATTGGTCGCGAAAGCCTACGTGGTAAACTAAAAAAAAATGTTGCATTCGTGGCTTTCAGCTTTTAATGGGACCCTGCACTCTTGCGTGTATACGTGCGCGTAGGTGGGGCAGTGGTGAGTGTCGCTGCGCTACGAACCCGGCAACCAGGGTTCGATTCCCGCTTACGATCAACACTAGTCACGATTATTTGAACCGGGCCTTGGGCCTCCCCTAGGTCGACTCGGTGTGTAAATATTGACACTAGGGAGGCAAAGGCGGCCGGATGCGGTGCTGGCCACCCACTCCCTGGTGTGCCGTTCCGGCTTTCGTAGGTGGGCTCGCTAGCAGCACTCGCCCCAACAGTCTGTTAAGGCTATGGGGGGGGGGGAGGTAATCTTTGTCCGTATATATATTTTTATTTTGTTCTACCGTGCGTACACAGAGTAAACATGTGCGTAATGACCAATGATGGCTTCCGCACGAAGTGGCATTTACGGAACGAGGGTCTGAAATGCGCGCGCTTTTGAATGAGGTAAAAGCCGCTCATTGGAAAATCGCTGGGTCTTTAAGAGCAGGTGGTCGCCCCTGTGTGTGTGTGTGCGTGCGCGCGCGGAGGGAGCGGGGGGGCGGCATTGTGGGCTCGTCCGTGCGTGCTAATTGCCGCGGTGCATCACAGTCGCGGCCAGGAATATGCGCTGCCAGGTAAATGTCTTGTCGGCGTGAGATGGGCACGGGGCGTACGGGGCGCGGAGGGACGCGAGGTTTTTTTTTTGTCGACAAGTCCTCCTCCGGCTTTGCGCGCGTGTATGAAGACTTTTGGACGATGCTTTGTGTCGTGTATTGTGCACCGCAAGAGCAGTGCACTTGGGCCATTATTGATGCTCCAAGACTTTCACTTGCTGCCGGGAAGAACACCTTGTGCTGTTTCTCAACGCAGCGCGTGTCACTTTGCTGTCACGAGCAAAATCACCGTCCGTGCGAGTGACCCTATAGCCATGGCAACACTGGAGAGGCACTTGGTCTGGTTGAGTGTGTTTTCACCCAGATTTCGATGGTTAAAAAAAAAAAATCCATCATTGATATTTGTCTCACATCATTACATTGCCCGCATTAGCTACCTTGCACGTGAGACGCGATAAAACATCTGTCGCAATTTGAGCTCTGTTGCTAAGAAGAATTTTTTACATTTTCTCTTGGTTATAGCAAGACTGCTTACGCGTCAGGCCACGGACCTATCGACCACTCAACGTGTAAAGACACACGTGTGCCATTGGTCGGGTGGTTAACATCATCGTCGTTTGCCCCTTTCACGAGAACTGGATGTTTGATGACAATGCAGGAATCGCCCGCTATACACGAGGGTTGCGTTTCCTGGGGAAATGACACTTAATTCGATATTACTAAAAGCGAACTAATTCCCCGCAAGGCGTTATGTTATTGCTCGCTGACTTTTTTGTGTGGAAAAAAAACTGCGTGTCTGAAAGTGTACGAAAATACGTATGATTATAAGTTACGATACATTTAACTCATAATAGATACAAATAGTTTGATCAAACTTGTCAGAGTTGAAGAGCTTGCTGATCGAGGTCTATTGGGGTGAGCGCAGGAAGCTTGCCTCTTTTCTGGGCTCTTCTCTGGACCTTCTTGCTTGATCGCAGAGCATTTAAAAAGAAATCTGCCCAAAGACAGCTGGGGCAGCATTCTTCTTCAGCTCCTTGTACAGCTCCTTGTAGCAGTGATTGCCAGAGGTGGGACAAAGTCATTGTTATGCAAGTCCAAGTCGAGATGCAAGTCATCAAATTCATGACTCGAGTCTGACTCGAGTCCAAGTCACATGACTCGAGTCCACATCTCATAGGTGGGACAAAGTCATTGTTATGCAAGTCCAAGTCGAGTCGCAAGTCATCAAATTCATGACTCGAGTCTGACTCGAGTCCAAGTCACATGACTCGAGTCCACACCTCTGGTGATTGCCAGTTACTGTTGGTGGCGGTGGCGGTGGCATCGTTTCATCAACCTCTTCCTCAGGTCGTTGTTTCTCCAGCTGCCTCGGATCCTCAATTGACAGCTCCTCCTCAACATGGGACTCGCAAGCAACTCCATCACATTGTCTGATTCCACGACATTAATCTCTGCCGGCAACCAAACGGTGGATGAATTCTCATGATTTCAGGGTTACGATTCGACCCCAGAAGAATTCTAGATTTGAAGCTTTCGTGACTGCAAGTATTCATATTCTTAGGTTTTTTTCGGTAAAGTCACGTAGGTAAAAAATTTAAATGAAAATGAATAAAAGTTAAATAAAATAAAAATCACGACGTTTCGTTACCTACGTGACTTTACCGGAAAAAACCTAAGAATACCCAGAAGAATTGATTGTCCGTCTTGTTTCTACCCTCATTGGTATTGTTTCTTGCGTTAGTTTGTTCAGTCAGCCTGAATGTAGCAGCGTACGGTTTGCGTGTGTAATTAATACTTCCAGCGTTGTGATTCGATCCGCTTTTCATGAGTATCAGAATAAATTTTAGTCGATGGAAGAAAAAAAAACACTTGGACTTAAATTTTTCACCTAATTTAGTCCGTGAGCTAAAAGCGGCACTTACAACAATTGTCTCCATCGCTCACTCAAAATTGCATGAAATTAAGTTTCTGCTAAGAATTCAAGTTCTCGGCTGTAATGGGCATTTAATAAATTAACAAAACTACTTTCAAATTGTGCATTGCAGAGCGGGCTGCTTCACAAACAAGCGATGCGATGATGGAGTGAAGCACTTTGCTTGGGTCTCTTGATGTTTTAAAAGAGCGCTTTTAATCTAAGAGCGTTAATCCCTCAACCGACCATATTTCCCCGGCTCTTGTCACTTTTCAGTTTCTCCGCTCCGCTGCGCGCTTATCGCCGCGATCGGTCCGATGCGCAGCGCTTGAAAAACATTCGTCCACCGAGTCGCTGCCGCCTCAAGTCATTGATGAGCCCACGTCGTGAGCTACTCATTGAAACGGATTTATAAACAGACGTCCCTTTCTGTGTCTCCACCTGCATGTAAAATATTTTGTTATCCACATCAGCGGCCTATTATGGGCCTTCCAGGCCGATGCTATCCGGCGGCAGTGTTTGTTCAAGCGGACAGGCCGTTGACCGGTTTCGCCTTTCTCCGTCTCGGCAGCAGAATTCTCTTGCCGGTAACTTCCGGCAACCCGGCTGCGTTCATTTAGCAAGCTTGCCTCTGCTGATGAGTCCTCGAAGCTTGAGACCCCCATCCGGAGTGTTTGCATGCCTCAGCAGTCGAGGCATTGCTTGACCATTCTTCCCCGCTGCTTGGTGTGGGCTGGTGAAGGACCGCTTAGGATGTCACTCGCCACTGACGTTGGCCGTGGTCCAGGAATCGGACTCGGGTCGCCGGGTTCGTAGTGCGGTGTGCTGACCGCTGTGTGCCAGCGCTCTATGCCGCTGTGTGCCAGCTTTCCTAAAAGCCCATCTCTGTCATTCGTTGTCGTCGCAATCCGCACTTTGTTCAACCACCACCGCGCACTGCTGGCCACAACACTTCTCTTTCTGTTTATTTCCCTCGCGTTGCCACACTTTGGAAAATCCCTCCCTTTTTGCCGTCATCGTCTTCTTTACCGCACGCAATTCAAGGAACGCGGTAACCCCCGTCCGCCGCAGCTCCGACGGGCGCCGTTTGTTGCCGGAGGAATCGCTCGCTCGACGCGCATCGGAGCACGCGACTCTTGAGGAACGTCGCCGCAACGGCGCAGTGGCCCGCCGTCGTAACGCTCGATCCCTGGTCGCGTGTCGTGCCTTCGCAGGGTTCATGCCGCCGCATATGCCGGGACCCCCGCCGCCCATGGTCGTGCCACCGATGGACAGGTAAGAAACGTGCGCGCGTGTGGGTTCGCGGTGACCGCTTGGAGCAGAAGTGCGCGGTTCACATCTGGCGGGCCGCCCCGGTTAATACCGCCGGGCGTTATTGACCGTAAACAAAAACAAAAAATGCCGTCTGCTTTCACGGCAGACGTTTAAAGATCCCGTGACGGCATTCGAAGAGAGCTAGGCCATGGGGTACCGGCGTTACGGTGTTGCCAAATGCAGATGACTCGATTGGGATTACACGGAGCAACATCGTCCCCCCCCACTGAGAAACTACCGCGGACTCTGTCTGTAACACACAGCAGCGCCTTCCATCGCGTGTATGTATTTTTGTGTTTAGTTGGTTTTCCTGCCCCCCCGCACCTCTGATTATCGCGTATGGTGCGAAGAAAGTTCAACATGTTGAACTTCTTTCGCACCGTACGTTGCCAACCGTGCTAATTGGAGGTGGTGATAGCCTCACGCAATAAGAATGGCTCAAAGACCAAATGACTGAGTGACTCTTAATTAATATTGAGTGCCACTTTTGTTTTCGTATTGCGCTCGAAGGTAATTGTCAAGGCCCCCATGATCTTTTGGGCGCCACGGTTGGCGAGATGTTGACTACCTCGCCTGGTATGCAGGAGGTCGTGGGTTCGATCCGGACCGTGATGCCTGCTCTATACATTTGGAGTGTGCGTGTTCTCCGCCGTGGTCGTGTGAATTTTCCAACATGAGCTGTCGTTTGTGTGGCAGGTCACTTCTGAAATTGAATTTTCTATCGAGAGTGCACAGCTCCGCAGTGGCTTCCTAGCATCGGAAGGAAGAGCTTTCCAGACAGCCGCAGAAGCGTGTCTGAGAGCGCCGCGTGATGTGGTAACCACCGTCTTTGTGACCCTGCTCCCTTCCCCCGCCCGCGATCTCAACGAAAATGAACGGCGGTTTTTCCCGGGCGACCACCTCACCCCGCGCCGCTGCGTCTGCTTGTGTCCTCTCTTTGTGCCTCCTCAGCGGGCCCCCGCCAGGCTTCCCGAACCGCCCCCCGCCCATGCCGTTTGGCTACTCCAACGTCGGTGAGTTGGCCCGACCGAGAGGCCCTGGGGCTGCCCGCTCGACTTCTCCGTGGCCCCGTTGCACCGGGGCGGACGAAGCCGTATTCTCACGATGGTGGTGGTGATGGTGATTGCGCTATGACTGAAGATGCCACTTATGATACCGTTGATGCCGCTGCTGCTGCTGATGATGATGATGAAATTGGTGGTAATGCTGGATGATGCTTATTGGAGATATTGCTTGTGCTGCTGATGATGATAATGCGGATGCTGATATTGCTGATGCTGTTGCGGCTGATGATGATTCCCCTAGTGTTAATAATGATGGCGGTGTCAATGCTGCTGATGCTGATAACGCTGATGGAAATGATTTTCTACCACTCCCAGTGTTACTGATGGAAATGGTGCTCATGATGATGATGATGATATCGACGACACTGCCGATGATGACACTGCCGATGATGACACTGCCGATGATGACACTCATGACGACGATGATGGTGACACTGCTGCTGAGGTCACTGGCGACCCTGATGCCAACGATGCCCTGACTCCCCCCCCACCACCTCCCCCCTCCACCCCCCCCACCCCACCGTCGCCCCCCAGTCTCGTACCCGCCCGTGTCTGTCCCCGCGCCCTCGTGGGGCCCTCCGGCCGGAGCGTCCGTCGACAAACCGGGCCCCATCCAGGGCAGCGCCATGGTGGTGGTGGGCGGCCCCGGTGGCCCCGTCGGCCCCGGTGGCCCCGCTGGCGGCGGCCCCGCTGGGAACCCCGGTGGAGGGGTGGGAGGGATCGGAGGCGGCGGGGGAGGCCCGGGAGGCCCCGGAGGCCTGGGCCCGCCCGGCGGAGGGGCGTCGCCCTGGGACCGCGAGCGGTTGACCACGTCCCGGGACGGACACACGCGCAGTCCGTCCGTCAGCAGCTACGTCAGGTGAGCGCACACGCGCAGGAGGGGAGGGGGGGGGGGGAGTAGGGGGGGGGGAACGGGTCGTGGGGAACTGTGCGGCGTCGCTGGCGAGGTGGCACCGGTGAGATGACAACGCCGGTCATCCGGTGGACGGCGCCTCAAGGCGATGCCACTTCAACTAAAACTAAACTCACCATTGGAACCTCCTTTGCCAGTAGCAAAATATGATGATTGGTTTTGTATCCTTTTATCTGGCAACAAAACTGACTAAAATATTTTAATTTTACCAGGTAAGGCCCACTGAGCTCATGTGGCTCTTTTTCAGCAGCGATCAGGCCATCACAAATGATAGCTCAACGAAGTGGCTTTTCATCGTGTGGACCAGTTATAGCAATAGGTAAATACTCTTAACGCACGGTGATTCTAAATCGGAGGAGCCGGAGAAAGGTGCACGTGACCACGGCGAGAGAACACGAACACTCCAGATATACAGCAGGCGTCGGGGTCGGGATGGAACCAGCACGACCTGCATACCAGGTGAGGTAGATAACATCTTGCCCAAAGAGTTGAGGCTTCTAACATTGAAACACAGGGGCTGTTGGGCAGCAGTAGCAGCAGCTGCAACTTGATTATGTCAGTGTTGCGGTTCGTGCAAAATGGGATAATGTCTCTTTCCCAGGAGGTTCCTAACGGCCGTGTCATACACACGGTGCCGGCACAGCTGAGATCCCAGGTTTTTCATCTCCAGAGTTTTCTCACGCGGACGATGCACGAGCAGCTAGGCCGTTGCCGGATCGTTGGAAGTTCATGACGGCCACGTCGGAGACACTCAGCAGGCACCGTTCATCCTGGGATCTCCCGTGGCCGTTTCGTAAATTCGTAAATACTCAAGCGAGTGCGGCCGAGATCCCCGGGGGGGGGGGGGGGGGTCTGTCCCATTTGGGTCTCAACGGCTGTGCCAGAGACACTTTGACGCGGTGCTGGTGAAGCAGCCCCCCCTGAGTTCAAAGGACCTCATCGCTTTATAAATCGCATTTGCGTTGTGTAGTTTGCCAACGTGCGTGGTTCGCACCTACCGAGTAATCTGCGGTCATTTTGTCAATTTCAACGGGCTGCTATGCTCACCAATCGCAGCTCGAAAAGTGCTCCCGGACAATGCTAATATTAGACCTTTGTGGTCTTGGCTTTTCTAAACCACTGCCAGATGTGTTCTCGGAACATTTGATTAACATCAGGTACATTGTTTGATTACTTTAATCGCTCTTCACGCATTTTGCCACTCAACCAGTGACAGCTCGGTCTGTTCTGCTTGCCAAGTATCAATGCCCCTGGGTTGATGTCCTTAAATATGCAGTGGAGTCGCTAAAAATAGACCTCGCATGGGAAAACTTTGGGGGGCAGTTCCACGATGAATGACTCCGTATAAAATGAAAGTGTTATTATTAAGGGGGTTACATTTGGGACACTTTCAAGATGTTGGTTATCGTCGTTATAATCATGACGTGGCTCTTGACGTGGGCCTGGCATGTCGACCGATTAGCACCACTTTTATCTTCTTTCACGTGGCATTTTTGGGGATGGCAACAGATTGCAAATTAACGTCGAGATTCGGCATCCCACGCGCCTGCTTCAGGAGCAGCCGCGTGGGTTTGTTTTCGATCGCCGTTTAACGATCCGATTGGGGCAGCCGTCCCCCGCTAAGTTGCACGGTCTGAGATGTCGCGCGGCAATCTCACGCACCGGGCTCTCGTTCACTTAGCACCGTCACCTGGGCTTCGTTTGTCCAACTTGTTGACAAAGCAGAGACGGCCGCGATGTACCGCGGTGTCGGACGTACCCAGACGTTGCGACGACTCCTTCGTGCCACGCCTGATACCTTGACTCGCTCGCCATCGCGCAACCATATTTTTACTCAACTTTACAAGCCGCACGTATGTTCAAGATGAATTGTTTACGTTTAGCTCGGAGATCGCCTCCTTCGTGAACTTTCTCAGACCGATGAAACCCCGCTGCAGGGCAACCACGGTGGCTAGGAGATGTTGACTCCCTCGCCCGGTTTACATGAGGTCGTGGGTTCGATGCTGACCCTGAAACCTGCATATTTGGAGTTTGCGCGTTTCTATCCCCATGGTCGCGTTGATTTTTCTCCGTTGTCCTTCGGGTTTTCCCCTCCACATTTAGTATCGACATCACGCGTTCAGAGTATTTGGCTACTGCTCTAAATTTCCACGACGACAAGCCACTTCGATAATTGTTTTTTTACCCTTTTATCTGGCAACAAAACTGACACCTTTTTTTTACAAGGAGTCATGTTTGCATAGACCACAATACCTGCAGTTATAATGCAAACAAAAAACACAACTCTGATAATGTATGCACCAGAGGTGTGGACTCGAGTCATGTGACTTGGACTCGAGTCAGACTCGAGTCATGAATTTGATGACTTGCGACTCGACTTGGACTTGCATAACAATGACTTTGTCCCACCTATGAGATGTGGACTCGAGTCATGTGACTTGGACTCGAGTCAGACTCGAGTCATGAATTTGATGACTTGCGACTCGACTTGGACTTGCATAACAATGACTTTGTCCCACCTCTGGTATGCACTGTCCTTGAAGTTTATTGGTCCACACCCAAGACAGCTTTCCTTAGAGCCTAGTCTCACATGGTGTTGGAGCAGATGACGCCAAAAGGCGCACAACTCAAAGACAATGCACCATCAGAGTATGAGAGCTCGAGGTAAAGCATTTACACCATTGGAACCTCATTTTCCAGTAAAAAAATGTGATAATTGGTTTTTTAACCTTTTTTAACGTTTGGTTTTATTTTAAAATAAGAATACTTTACTTATTTGGACAGCGGCTCCTGGCCCCACGAGCGGTTCTCCCAGCGCAGTGCCACCAGTTGTCTTTTGTTCGTGCGAAAGCCACTTCAAGGTCCCCAGCTCGCGGTTTTTACCGACGTTTTTCACGAGTTTGTACGACAGAGCTTCGTATCTTTTTTCCCCCCTCCCCACCAAATTTGTATCCCCATCGTGCTGTTGGGTATTGACGTCGTAAGCCGCGTGGTCGCACAACCCCCCATCACGTTAGAGAATAACGCGAGGGGTGTCCAACAGGAAGTGGACACCACGCAGCTGACCCCTGAGATCCTTTCAAGTGACCTGAGTGACCTCGGGTCCTACGCACGGCGGTCAAACCGCCGTTCTTAATTCACAACGCTGGAAATTTGACAACGTGAACCAATTTTACTACGGCGGGCATTGTGTGCATTGTCACTGGGTTGGTGACTGGGTTCAAGAGCATCAACTCAATCGACTTGAGGGCCGAGTTTACCCACGGCAGCCCCCCTGGGTTCGAACCCAGGTCTCGCGCTCTACAAACCCCCCCGATGCCCACCTTGTCCATCTCCGGACGACGACAACGACGGTTGACCCGTCACAATGTTGGTGTACCTATCGACCGCAAGCGGGACGGGCGATGCTTTGCGAGCCTGGTCCCTGACTGGGACGCGAACCGTTATTTGCGTGCCTGTGGTTGCGAATCGCGAATTGACAAATTACGTCAATGTCTCGCACCGCCGCGACAGCAGCCACCCCCGGCGTTAGCCTGCGCGCTCATGCTGCAACATGGCCCTGGTTCTTCCATTTGTTTGCACCTAAAACTAACCGAGCACTATTATTCCCCGGTGCGTGCGTGCGTGTGTGAGCCCGTATATTTTTTTACGTATTTAAGCGAGCGTATCAACGCCCACGTCGCTTGCGTGTCGTGGTTAACGGCGATTTGCTTATGCAATTTAGTTGTTTGCGCACAAATAATTTGATGTAATAGGCCAGGGGTCCTCAAACTACGGCCCGCGGGCCACATGCGGCCCGCCGAGGACATTTATCCGGCCCGCCGGGTGTTTTTGCCGCCGCTGCCTGTCTGTTACTTTTTTTCTACATGAGAAGGACGGTCATTGGTGGAAGAGCGAGAGGGGGCGGAGTTCCCCCCAATCAGACTGCATTGATGGGCAGTGCAGTCTGTATGTCTCTGTGTGGGCAAAGTTATTGCTGGTATATTGTTTTTGTAGCGCTCTATATATATTGGTATTTTACTAATATCAATTTTGACTCCCTAGGAAACAATGATGTCAAGAAAGAGAAAAATTGACTCGGAGTGTAGGATATTCAAAGAACAGTGGACTTATGATTACTTTTTCACGCAGTACAAGGAAAGAGCTGTGTGTCTGATATGCCAGAATATAGTGTCTGTGTTCAAAGAATACAATTTACGTCGACACTATGAAACTCAACATAAAGATAAATATTATTGTTTGGTCGGAGAAGTGAGAAAAGATAAAATATTAAAACTGAAAAATACATTAACAACTCAGCAAAATACTTTTGTGAAGCAGAAGCAGCTAAATATTTCATCACTGCGAGCAAGTTTGCAAGTTGCCAAGCTAATAGCGTGCACTGGCAGACCATTCGTGGAGGGAGAATTTGTTAAAGAATGCCTTCTTTCTGTTGCCAAAGAGATGTGTCCAGAGAAGGCCGATTTATTTAGTACAGTGAGTCTTTCAGGACCTACAATTACACGGAGGATTGAAGAAATGGGAGACAATTTGCATCAGCATTTGCAAAACTCCACAAAAAAACTTTCCTATTTTTCCTTGGCACTCGACGAAAGCAATGATGTTCGTGATTCTGCACAACTTCTAATTTTTATTCGTGGGACGAATGACTATTTCGAAGTCACAGAAGAGCTTGCTGCACTGCAAAGCATCAAAGGAACAACTACAGGAGAGGATATCTTTCGATTGAAAGCTTTCGTGACTGCAGGGATTCATCTTCTTGGTTCTTTCGGTAAAGTCACATAGAAAGGAAGTAATAAAATAATAAAAGTAAAACATAATAAAATAAAATAATTCTCACGACGTTTTGGCTACAACGCAAGCAGCCATCTTCAGGTGAAGAATGAGATACCGTACTATATACTGCCAGAGTATAGTAAGTATACTGATGGTGCTATGCAGTTTATACTTTAGCTTTTTATGTAGTTTTCTACGTGGTTGTTTAGTAACTGCAGCTACATATCATTAACATTCCTTTCCTTTGTTAATGCTACTCCCTGCACCCCCCCTTGGTGCTGCTGATCCTGCATAATGCATGGGCATAATATGACTTTGAAACCCCCCCCGCCCACCTCCTACGCATTTTCCATGAATATGCTAAATTCCTCTTCATATGCACATTCTTTTTGTTAAGGCGCTCTTCCACCTCCAACCCAGCTTATATATAAGCTCCTAGCTTGACAGTGTCTCATTCTTCACCTGAAGACGGCTGCTTGCGTTGTAGCCGAAACGTCGTGAGAATTATTTTATTATGTTTTATTTTTATTATTTTATTACTTCCCTTCTACGTGACTTTACCGAAAGAACCAAGAAGATGAAACTGTGAATGGTTTGGAGCTGAACTGGGCTAAACTAGCCAGTGTGACAACTGATGGTGCTCCTAGCATGGTGGGGTCTAAGAAAGGAGTGATTGCTCGCATTAACCAAGAGATGGACAAACATAACCATTCTCATCCAATAGCCATACACTGCCTCATCCACCAACAAGCGCTGTGTAGTAAATCACTGAAGTGGGACTTTGTTATGAAATTTGTGGTATCTTGTGTTAACTTCATTAGAGCTCATGCACTAAACCACAGACAATTTCAGGAATTTCTGTCTGAGCTAAATGTTGACTATGAAGATGTTCTGTATCACACAGAAGTCCGTTGGCTGAGTCGTGGGAGAGTTTTGAAACGTTTCTATGACTTACTTCCACAAATTACAGCTTTTCTGCTTTAAAAAAACAAAGAAGTACCAGAGCTCAATGATGCAGAATGGAAATGGCACCTTGCCTTTCTGACAGATGTAACAGAGCTACTCAACAGTTTCAATGTGCAACTTCAAGGAAAGGGGAAGCTCATCTGTGATATGCAATCACATGTCAAAGCATTTGAAGTAAAATTAGGCCTCCTCATGAAACAAGTGAAGGAGGAAAACTTCTGCCATCTCCCCACAACTCAAAATCTGTTAGCGGAAAAACCATTGGTTGCATTCCCAAACAAAACATGTGTGGATTCACTGGAAAAATTGCAAAAGGAGTTCCAATTTGGATTTTAAAAGCTTCATCTCCATGAACAGGACATACAGCTTTTCCGTAACCCATTTTCTATTGACATTGAAAATGTGGATACAATTTACCAAATGGGACTGGCTGAACTGCAGAATTGTGACTCTCTGAAAGACGCATTCAAGTCAAGCAGCCTTCATAATTTCTATGCATTTCTCCCCTCTGAGACATATCCTCATCTCAGGAACCATGCACTCAAAATGGCAACCATCTTTGGCAGCACTTATGTCTGTGAACAGACTTTTTCCAGAATGAAACATTTGAAATCTCCAACCAGATCTAGACTAACGGATGCACACGTGCATCACTTGTTACGACTAGCAGTGACAAATATGGAACCGGACATTGACCATCTCATTAGCCAAAAGCAGACCCATAGTTCCCATTGAAATACTGGCAAGTTTGTTGATTTAACTTTACTTGTTCTTCATTTTAAATATTGTATTTGTTCCCGTTTTGTTTCTTCACTTCAAAATAAGATATATGCAGTGTGCATAGGAATTTGTTCATAGTTTTTTTTTAACTATAGTCCGGCCCTCCAACGGTTTGAGGGACAGTGAACTGGCCCCCTGTTTAAAAAGTGTGAGGACCCCTGTAATAGGCGGTCACCTGTACGGTGACCGCCGCTGACGGCAGGCGCGCGACCGTGAGTGTTAGTGGGTGAGTGTTAGTGAGTGAGTGTTAGTGGGTGTGTTAGTGGGTGTGTGTTAGTGCGTGAGTGTTAGTGGGTGAGTGTTAGTGCGGGCCTTAGTGTTAGTGGGTGAGTGATAGTGGGTGAGTGTTAGTGCGGGCGTTAGTCCAGGCGCGGGCGTGAGTCTTGGTGCGGGCGTGTTTGTGTGTGTGTTTGAGTGTTAGTGTGGGCGTGAGTCTTGGTGTGAGTGTGAATCTTAATGTGAGTGTTTGTGTGGGCGTGAGTGTTTTGTGTGGGTGTGAGTGTTGCTGCGGGCGTGAGTCTTGGTGTGAGTGTGAATCTTAATGTGAGTGTTTGTGTGGGCGTGAGTGTTTTGTGTGGGTGTGAGTGTTGCTGCGGGCGTGAGTCTTGGTGTGAGTGTGAATCTTAATGTGAGTGTTTGTGTGGGCGTGAGTGTTTTGTGTGGGTGTGAGTGTTGCTGCGGGCGTGAGTCTTGGTGTGAGTGTGAGTCTTGGTGTGAGTGTTTGTGTGGGCGTGAGTGTTTTGTGTGGGTGTGAGTGTTGCTGCGGGCGTGAGTCTTGGTGTGAGTGTGAGTCTTGGTGTGAGTGTTAGTGCGGGCGTGAGTGTGTGTGGGTGTGAGTCTTGGCGTGAGTCTTGGTGTGGGTGTTAGCGTGGATTGCGCGAAGTAAAGGGGCCGTCACTCGCACTAAATAGCGGAACCGGCGACTCGGGATTTAATTGCGTGAGATAATTTAATAATATTAGGGGGGCATTTGCGCACCCGTATTATTTTTCGTCAAATCTGCCCCCCCCCTCCCCAAGCCCTCACAATGCATTTACATAAAGCGTTAACAACCGCCCGACTATTTGATACACAATGTAAGCCAATTTATAGCACCATTTGCCAGTGTTTTAATGAAATAATGAGCCCAATTAAGGTTTCCGTTTGCAGAGATAATTTAAAAGTGTGGAAAATGGGGTAATTGCCTCCACAAAAGCGTCATTTGCTGGGGTTGACGGTGGTGGTGCGTGTGCGCGTCTGCATGCGTGTGTTTTTTCCTCGGAGTGCCTCTTCCAATGCATTAAGTGCTGCCTATTGTTCTGCGTGCATGTGTGCGTGCACATGTGCGTACACATGCCCGTGTGTGTACACATGCCCGTGTGCGTGTGTGCGTGTGTGCGTGCGTGTGTGCGTGCGTGTGTGCGTGCGTGTGTGCGTGCGTGTGTGCGTGCGTGTGTGCGTGCGTGTGTGCGTGCGTGTGTGCGTGCGTGCGTGCGTGCGTGTGTGCGTGCGTGCGTGCGTGTGTGCGTGCGTGTGTGCGTGCGTGTGTGCGTGCGTGCGTGCGTGCGTGCGTGTGTGCGTGTGTGCGTGCGTGTGTGCGTGCGTGCGTGCGTGTGTGCGTGCGTGTGCGTGTGTGCGTGCGTGTGTGCGTGCGTGTGCGTGCGTGCGTGTGCGTGCGTGCGTGTGTGTGCGTGTGTGCGTGCGTGCGTGTCTGACGAGCAGCGCTTCCCGTTGACGACCACCACCAATGAGGAGTATTTGAACCAGTCCTGGGCCTCCCCTAGGTCGACTCGGCCTCAAATGAGTACCTGGTGCGGTGTGTAAAAACATCGCCACTGGGGAGACAAAGGCTGCCCGGCGTGGTGCTGGCCACCCACCCCCTCGTGTGCCGTGCCGGCCTTCATAGGTGCTCGCTAACAGCACTTTCCCCAACAGTCTGTTGAGGCAATACGGGGGATATTTGTCTTTGTGACCGGCAGCAACGATTCACCCTCCCAACCGAGCGCTTTCATGGACTGATTCACAACCGATTGTTTTTTTTGAGTTGTTCCATGTCATTCTTCTTCTTGCGTACGGTTGATGTGGGTGCAAAGCAACAACTACAATTTCAAATTCAAGTGGTCAAACCAGACAACCATATAATGATCCGGTCAAATTGATGTTACGTGTGCAAGCGGGGGGCGCCGCAGTGGCGAGATGTTAACTCCCTCGCCTGGTATGCAGGAGGTTGTGGGTTCGATCACGAACCCTGATGCCTGCTGCTGTATATTTGGAGTTTGCATGCTCTCATTGCTTGTTATCCCGCACCTCCGGTTAGCACGGTGGGCTACGTGCGTTGCGAAAGAAATTCAATATACCTACATGCATTTCTCCTGTTGTATATTTTCTTTCACGTGAGATTAGAATCGCTGTCACTGCGAGAAGGCCCTTGCGGTTACAGAAGTGGTTTGTGTGTGGTGACGCTGGAGGCGTGTACTGTGTTCTGGCCAAGGAAGCTGCCCTCTAATACTCGATGAGAGCAAATAGGATATGTGCAGCGATATAATTTGTACATGTGTTTTAGGCGATTCGTTTACCTTTTAAAAATGGGATCTTTTTGCCAGTATCAAAGTATGAAAAAAATTACCCTTTCTGTGTGTCACTCTAGCGAGATGTTATCTGCCTCGCCTGGTATACAGGAGGTCGCGAGTTCGATCCCGACCCTGACAAATGCCTGCGATATTTGGAATTTGTATCTTCTCCCAATGGTGACATGGATTTTTCTCCTGGTCCTCCGGTTCTTCCATCCACATGTTTGAAATATGGGCGCTTTGAGTATTTGGCTTCTGTGTATGTCTGTAAGCTCGAAACTTTCACGTGATAATGCGCTTCGTTGAGCTATAATCTGTGGTCAGGTCGCTTCTGATAAATAGCCATGGAGCTCATTGGACCTTACCCGGTAAAATAAAAACTAAATATATATATAAGGTATAACTTCTCAAGCCGAGCTATAAATGCTCTGATACATGTGGCATTATCTTTGCACTGTCCGCCTTTTGGCATTGTTCTTTATATCATTAGACCTCCTTTGCCAGTACCAAAATATAATAATAGGGGTTTTCCCCCTTTTTTCTGGAAACAAAACTGAAACCTTTTTACGAGGATTCATGTGTGCATTAACCACAATACCTGCGGTCAAAATGCCAACAAAAAACACACTCTGGTCGAGCACCGTTTGAGACGAGGCTCAAAAGAAAGCTGTCTCTGGTGTGGACCAATCAGTTTCAAGGACAATGCCAATATATTATCAGAGCGTGATGAATGTAATTCGCCCGGGGGCCTTTCCCCAGTGCGAGGCCTCGCGGTTGGCAAGGCGCCGTACAAACCGGAGTAGCGAGCCGTGTCCGGCCCCGTCTCCTCTCGGTTCCCCCACGCCAGAGGTCGCAAACGGGTTTTGATTCCTTACCCGTACCCGGCCGCATCAGGGTCGCAAATGGGTACCCGTACCCGGCCGGGTACGGGTACCCGTTCCCTACCCGTACCCTACCCGAAATGAGTGACAAACAGTGACTCACCAGTGACTCACGGCCTACCCGTTCCCGGCCGCACCAGGGTCGCAAACGGGTACCCGTACCTGTACCCGGCCGGGTACGGGTAGCCGGGTATCGGGTAGGGTACGGGTATCGGGTACCCGGTTGCGACCTCTGCCCCACGCCCGCTGCTGCGAGTCAACACGCCGGCGAGCATCTACGAGGGGCAGCCCTGCAATTGCCCGCTCGCTCCACTGCTGCCAGAAGGGCCTCCAACGTTGAGGGAGTTCTGGAGAGCACCGTGAGAATAGGAGGGGAGGGGGGTCCCCCTTTTAGAGCAGCGGTTCTCACAAAGGAAATTTACAATTTTAAAGAGCTGATAGTGGCTTGTAGTGGTCCGCTAAATGTTTGGAGGTTGGGAAGTGGGTCCGCACACTCAAAGTTTGGGAACCGCTGCCCTAGAGGGTGTTGTGGCCTAGTTGCCTACCGTCCCACGGTGGACATGTGTCTCGGAAGAGGTTGGCTCACCCACACGCAACCCACCGCTCGACTAATCTGGGCAGCGGCCTTAGGCCAACGCATCGTGGTAATCTCAAAGTCATCGACGGAGCGAAGCCCACAGGGGCCTGCCCGTCATCACCGCGTGCCGGCCGTCCCTCACCGTCGTCTCTTCCCCCCCCCCCTGCCCCACCACCACCGTGGGCCCTGCAGCGAGGACGAGCGCTTCCGCTACTGGGAGCGCGAGACGCGCGAGTTCGGGCGCGAGCGCGAGATGGAGCGCTCGTACGAACGCGAGCAGCAACAGCAGCAGCAGCAGCAACAACAACAGCAGCAGCAACAACAACAGCAGCAACAGCAGCAGCAGCAACAACAACAACAGCAGCAACAACAACAACAGCAGCAGCAGCAGCAGCAGCAACAACAACAACAGCAGCAGCAGCAGCGCGAGCACCGGGAGCCGCCGGCGCGTGAGCACCGAGATCACCGTGGCGACGTGCGGGAGAGGGAGCACCGCGAGCGCAGCTACGACCGCGAGCGGCGGCACGGCAGCCGCGACAGGGGCGGCGGCGGGGGGGGCAGCGGGGGGGGGCAGCGGGGGGGGCAGCCGCGACACTGAGGAGCGGCACCGCGACAGGCGCCACCGCGACAAGGACGACGGGGGAGGAGGAGGAGGGGGAGGGGGGGGGCGGAGTGGGAGGAGGCGGAGGGGGCAGCAGCGCGGGCGGTAGTGGCGGCAGCAGCCGACACAAGTCGTCCCGCAGGTGAGACGGGGCGGGAGCGAGCGGGGCACGGGCCTCTTGCTGCCGTGGCTGCCCCAGCTTTCACTGGGGCTGTCGTTGTTGTTGTTGTCGTTGTTGTCGTTGTTGTTGTTGTCCGTGCTGGGCCCTGGTTGGTTGTTCCGGCTGTGCTGTCGCTGCTGTGTCTCTCCTCTCGCCCGTGTTTCCCTGCACTGACCGTGCCCCATACCATCCAACAAGTCCCCCCCCCTTAAATCTTGACTTAATGCTTTCGTGACTGCAGGAATTCATATTGTTTGAGTCTTTCGGTAAAGTCACGTAGATAGGTTCAAAGAAAATAGCAAAAAATTACGACGTTTCGATGGCAGCACAAGCGTTCGTCATCGGGAAGAAAAAAGAGGGGGAAAGCTGCTGGAGCAGACTGTTTTAAAGGATTAAAATGGGTGTAGCTCAAGGGTCATAAACAAAGTGGGCGGGGCTAGTTATGTTAATGTAATAAATTAGCATGTCAATGCAAGATCGGAGAGCGGCCTCCACGACGAAGGGCGCGGAGGTGGCTATGTTAATGTGAGAGATTAGCATGTTAATGTGAGAGATGAGCATGTTAATGTGAGAGATTAGCATGTCAATGTGAGAGATGAGCATGTTAATGTGAGAGATGAGCATGTTAATACTGGTAGGAACGAAGTGGACCAGCCTACAATAGATTATATCGTCCGTCCGTGTAGCAACATCGCCCCCTACTGCAAACACTTGGCATGACCCTACAAAAACCTTTAGACTCTGTGAGGCTTTCCTGGCTAAACAAGTGTAACATTCCCTTATAATTCCCTCAGATAGCTTTTAATTAAAACATTTAAATTAATGAGGCTTTCCTGGCTAAACACGTGTAACATTCCCTTATAATTCCCTGAGATAGCTTTTAATTAAAACTTTGAAATTAAATAAAAAACTCACAGCGCCCTAAAGCCTACAGCTAGGCCTAAAGCCTAGAACTAGGCCTCAAAGTCTCCCTTCGTATCGTACCCCCGCGTGTGTGCAAGGGAGTTAATGTTTAACAATGTTACATTCCCTGATGCTTTTAAATAGAAACATTTAAATTTAAAGCTTTTACATAAATAATAAACACAGGTAAATTAAAAATTAACTCACGGCGGCCTAAAGCCTACAGCTAGGCCTAAAGCCTAGACCTAGGCCTCAAACTCTCCCTTCGTATCATACCCCCGTGTGTGTGAAAGGGAGTTAATGTTTAACAATGTTACATTCCCTGATGTTTTTAAATAGAAACATTTACATTTAAAGCTTTTACATAAATAATTAAAACATTTAAATTAACAATTAACTCACGGCGGCCTAAAGCCTACAGCTAGGCCTAAAGGCTAGACCTAGGCCTCAAACTCTCCCTTCGTATAGTTCCCCCGCGTGTGTGAAAGGGAGTTAATGTTTAACAATGTTACATTCCCTGATGTTTTTTAATAGAAACATTTAAATTTAAAGCTTTTACATTAAAAACAACTTCCTACCCCCCCCTCGTCGGCGGCTCTCCAGCCTAGAGCCAGGCCTGGGAATCTCTCCCCCGCTCGGGGTGTATTGGGCTGGGCTACAGCGGCAGAGGGCGGGGCTGGGCGGGGCAACGGCGGCAGGGGGCGTGGGCACGAGGTGGAGGGCGGGGCTACGCGGGGTTGGGGCTGGGTTGGGGCGGGGTTATGGCGGTAAGGGGCGGGGCAACGAGCTGGGGGCGGGGACACCGAGATGGGGCGGGGCCACGAGTGGCCGGGGCGGGGTTACGCGGGTGGAGGGCGGGGCCACGGGGCATCCACTTATTGGCGGCCATTTTTTGCCATTTCATTTTATTATAGCCATTCAATTGTTCGTTCCTACCAGCCCACCCCGCAGGGTCCTGTTGTGAGAGATTAGCATGTTAATGGCGGATCACAGAGTAGCAAAGTCGAGCTTGGTGAGCGAGGTGGCTGTGTTTGAGTGGGAAGTTTAACCTGTTCATGTAAAATCAGAGAGCCGAAAAGAACAACTAACATCGGAAGGTGGTAGTTATCACTTAAACTGGTTGATAACGTCCTTCCAATGATTGCTCAGTTTGTACCCATCTTCTCGATTAAAGTTGTTTCTGTATATGTGGATGGCTTCATTAACGAATCTTTGTTGATAGCCAGTGGGTTTGCAGAGTACCTTCGTCTTAGAGAAATCAATTTTGTGTGAGCCCACCGCATTAAAACAATGATCAGCCACGGCCGAGGTATTGGTCCGACCGTGTTTGAGATCTGCCTTATGTTCACGAACACGGTCCGAGACATGTCGCTTATTTTCCCCAATGTAACCACTGCCGCAGACACAGCTTAGTTTGTAGACGCCGGGGTATTGCATGTATGGGATCACATCCTTCACAGATTGGATCAGATCACGAATTTTACGTACTGTTAAATCGAACCTGGATCGTGTGTTTGCTCATGATTTTGGAGATATTTTTGGTGACCATTGCTATGTAGGGCAAAGGGATTGTTTTGATTGGGTCTTCAGATGGTTCTTTACCAACGGTTCTGGGAAGGGTGGTGGTGGGAGTCAGGTTTTAGGTAGGCATCCGTGTGGGTGGCTTTCCTGTAGACAGAGCGTCCCATTGAGCCATCTGGTCTCCTTTCGATTAAAACATCCAGGAATGGTAGCTTGCCATCCTTTTCCACCTCCATGGTGAATTTGATGGCTGGGTATATGGAATTGATGTGCTTGAGAAATTGGTTGAGAGCTGGTAGGCCATGTGGCCAGATGACGAACGTGTCATCTACGTACCTCTTCCACAAGGGACGGACGTCGAGTGGATGCCTGGATGGCATCTGTCTCAAATTTTTCCATGAAAACATTGGCTACAACTGGAGATAAGGGAGAACCCATTGGGGTACCTTCAACTTGTTTGTAGAAAGTTCCATTCCAGGTGAAGTCAGTGTTGGTGAGGCAGTGTCTCATCAGGGCTGGTACATCGGCATTCAGTCCTTGTTGGAGCAAGTCTTCAATGATTGCAATGGTGTCAGGCACAGGAACTTTAATAAACAAAGAGACTACATCGAAACTAACGAGCAAATCACCTGGAGACAGTGAGATTTCTTAACGATACCAAGTGAGCTGAGTTAAGTCCAGCTGAGGAGGTCTTACCAGTGAATGGTTGTAAGACAGAAATCGGGCCTTGTGTTGCGATCGAAACGTCGTAGTTTCTTCTTTGAACCTTCCTACGTGACTTGACCGAAAGACCCAAAGAACATGAATTCCCCCCCACCCCATTTTCATTGATTTTACCCGAGTCAGTGACTGCTTTAGTGTTAAAATACGGTGCTGTATTTTTAGGATAGTGTGTTTATCATATCATTTTATGTAGAAATCCACATTTAATAGTTTTCTTCTGCAGTTTTTATTGAAAATGCAATATTCGATATCTCAAAAACCTGATGTGATAGACAAAAACTGATGCCAGATTTGGAATCAGCACCCCAAAATTACCTTAAAACCGTTGGAATACCTTATGCCAGAAAAAGTGTGTTGACCAGTGTATAATCGTCACTGGTGTTGTGCACGCACACACGTGCTCATGCACACACACACACACACCCTTGCACATAACACTCCAAGGACCCTTGATAACAGAACCCATCAATTAGTCTAATCAAAAGCTTTTTGTTGTTAACAAGATACCGCGAAGCTTCAATTGCACGCCGTCTCACGAAAGTAATGAAAATAAAGACATAAAACCGTTGGACTATCTTCTGCCAGAAAAAGTGTGTTGACCAGTGTAAAGTAATCCGCTAAACTCGAGAGCTTCGCTTCAGCCGGTGGCGGCGTGAAGCTGGCTCTGAACCGCGGCCGTCGAGAGTGACAGCGCTGATAATTGTTTTTTTACCACATCACAACTCAAAGACAATGCACCATCAGAGTATGAGAGCTCGGGGCAAGCATCTACACTATGGGAACCTCATTTGCCAGTAAAAATATAATAATTGGTTTTTTACCCTTCTATCTGGCAACAAAACTGACACCTTTTTTGAGTTGTGCGCCTTTTGGCGTCATCTGGTCCAACCCATGTGAGACTAGCTCGAAGGAAAGCTGTCTCGGGTGTGGACCAATCAACTTCAAGGACAGTGCATACATTATCAGAGTTATGTTCTTTTGTTTGTATTATGACTGCGGGTATTGCGGTCTATGCAAACATGACTCCTTGTAAAAAGGTGTCAGTTTTGTTGCCAGATAGAAGGGTTTTAAACCAATTATCATATTTTTACTAGCAAATTAGGTTCCCATAGTGACAGCGCTGTCGTGTGCGTGCGTGCGCGCGACGCGCAGGAGGCACCACGACGACGACGACTCTGACGGCCACCGGCGGCACAAGCACAAGAAGTCCAAGCGGAGCCGCGAGGACAAGGAGCACGAGGCCGGCGCCACGGAGGAGCGCACCGCCGACGCCGAGGCCGGCTCGGCCGTCGACGAAAACTGAGCGACGGTGCCGCCGCTCCCCCCCTCTCCCCACCCCACCTCCCACCCTCCCTCTCCCTTTCCACCCCCGTGTGTTGTTCTCGGCGATTTGTGGCTCGTTTCGGTGGCTCGCGGTCATTGCCGACGACGCGCCGGTGATCGCGGGGCGGGGGGGGCGGGGGGGGTGGCCCGTTTCTGTCGATTTGGTTTCGACGTCGCGTCTCTCTCTCGTCGTTTTTGGAATCTCGGAGAATCTCCACCACCACCCTCCCCCTTGGCTGGGATCTGACCCCACGGGGTTCCAACTGCGACATCCGGGGGGGGGGGGGGGCGGCGCATGTCCACGAAGCCGCCCCCCTCCCGTCGAGAGCGTGACGCGTTTTCTTTTGCGAAAGCCGCCGCAGTTCGGCGGCGAGATTTTGCTCCGTTCCGATTCAATGGGCCGCCGTGCGTGTGTGTGCGTGCGTGTGTGCGTGCGTGTGTGCGTGCGTGCGTGTGTGCGCGCGTGTGCGTGCATGTGTGTGTGTGCGCGCATGTGTGTGCGCGCGTGTGTGTGCGTGTATATATTTTACGACCGGTTTAGACGCGGCCTGTCTCGGGGTGTTTTTTGTTTGTTCCTTTTGACCTCGAGGCCCTAAAGGGTCCCCCGAGGCCCCTCCCCCTTGTAAGCGGCTATCCGATGTTGCTTTTAATTTCATTTGGAGCTGGGACGTGGGACGTTGACCTCATCCGAGTTTCTCTCGCGTACTTGGTTGTCGTTGAACATAAATTTCTCCGTGCTGACGTCGGCAGATGTTTTTTTTTTTAACTCAAGGAGTGGAGCGATGGATCCATCCAGTGATTAGTATCGATTATCGAGCTCACAATATGTGCGTTGAATAAGGTGCGTGGTAATCGATGATTTTCGACTTGCTTCAGTGTATGTAATAGGTTCACTTGACCTCCACAACCACTAGAGGCGCTATCATTGACCGCTGCAAAAACAAAAAATCTGTGAATCGAATCATGACCCAAGATCGTTTCACCCCTGACGTCTCCTGCACAATATTCTCCCCACACTGTTCAATTTCCGATTACTCACTTCATTACGTCACCGCGAAGCACATTACAGTGTCTTGTCTGATCATCTGGAAAATATATTTTTATTACGATGTCGCGGAACAAGCGGGGAACGTCTCCACGGCCCAACGAGCGCGGCGGCGTCCGTCGCCTCCCTTCTACGGCTCTCGAGCCGCCGGTGGAAATTCCACGTTATTATGGCAGGGCCCAGAAAGTTATCGGAGTTGCGAGGCTGGTGTCGACCTCGTGACGATGTCCGTCGCATCGCCCGCCCGCCCTAATATTTTTCTTCCCACTCGCCAAACGTGGGTGACGGGGCTGTCCAAGCGCAGTGCCGTCGACGCTGCTGTGAGCAGCTCTGAGCGAGCCGTGGCAACGTGGAACGCGTTTGTCTCGAGTAACGGAGCCCCCCCCCACCAAGCCGACAGAGCGGCCGTGTCGAGGGACGACCGAGCCGACCGTCCGTGCTTTTACTCGGCGCGAGCGATTTGCGTTTTAGCGGTGGGGTCGTCGCGCGAAGGCGTTTGTACTTCCGGCTTTTACAGCGAACGAGTGAGTGCACGCACGCACTCACCCCCCCCCCCCCCCCCTTTCCGTGGACAAGAAGGTGTGTGTGCGAGCGAGCGATTGATTCGGCGCGTGGCAAAACGTACCACCGATGAGATTCATGAGATCTGTGACTCTGTCGGCTGTATGTGTTGAAATAAAAAGAAAGATTACACCTTTTTTTTTTTAAAGAAAAAGACATCTGCTTGGCTGTTTGCTTAGATCGTCTATGCAGCGTTATTTTGTTTTAAATTATATTTGGTTAGATGTGTGTGTGTCGTGTGTGCCAGTCATCTCAGTTCATCCATTTCATCTGGGCCTGTGCAGTGACCTGCCAACAAGACGTCAACACTTTCCTTCACCTCAAAGTGCACCTAGCCTGGTACAAGCGCCGTGGGTTGACACAAGTAATGGCTTTTGGCGGTCGTTGCTGCACGATGAAGGCTTCGTGTGTATCTCATTCTCTTCTGGGCCTTTCCTAGGTCAACTCAGCCTTAATTGAGTACTGGATTAGGTTCCATCATCACTGGGGAGACAAAGGTGGTACAACATAGTCGAGGCTTCATCCTGCATCATGCCAACCATAATAAGTGCTCACTAACAACACGGGCAATCCATAACACAGGTGCCGTTGATCATCAGACATTTAAATTACAGCATTCCCTGGTTATTCACGAACTTTCTGTCCGCGGTTTTGGCTACCCGCGAAGCGCCTTCTGGAACTCTACACGACAGCATCAAAAGAAAATGATGAGATGAGGGTTATTTTTTATCATTACCCGCAAAGTGTTCTATTCACGAAGATCTCGGGAACACGCCCCTCGCCAACGACGAGCTAACGCTGTGCACAAGCATACCGACGGTAAACAAACGTTCCGTAGCGAAGAGCTCCCCTCCGAGATCCCGCCAAGTGACTTCGGACCACAGAGAGGCAGCAGTTGCCCGCGAGCCGTGCCGCTGAGGGTAATGCTCATCACCTGGCAGTCAGGCCACGTGATGTTTGACATCTCGGTTATTTGTGAGCGGCCCGAGACCAGCAACTCTTCCCTCAACCCGCAGGGAGCTTGCCTGGAGATTCGAGCCCAGGCCTTTGAGCGGCGCCAGCTCAACGCTTTCACCTCAGCCCACGCAGACACCTCACCCGTCACTCATGAGGGTTCATGGACATGTTTAAACAAAGATCAAGATCCCCTGTGTAGCCTTAAGACTCATTGGGGCAAGTGCTGTTAGCGAGTCGCACCTATGATAATTGGTTTTTTACCCTTTTATCTGGCAACAAAACTGACACCTTTTTTTCATACGAGGAGTCATGTTTGCATAGACCACAGTACCTGCAGTCGTAATGCAAACAAAAAACATAACTCTGATAATGTATGCACTGTCCTTGAAGTTGATTGGTCCACACCCAAGACAGCTTTCCTTAGAGCCTAGTCTCACATGGTGTTGGACCAGATGACGCCAAAAGGCGTCCAACACCATGTGAGACTAGGCTCTAAGGAAAGCTGTCTCGGGTGTGGACCAATCAATTTCAAGGACAGTGCATACATTTTCTTGGTTCTTTCGGTAAAGTCACGTAGAAGGGAAGTAATAAAATATAAATAAAACATAAAATAATTCTCACGACGTTTCGGCCACAACGCAGGCATCCGTCCTCAGGTGGAGAACAGGACGGCTGCTTGTGTTGTGGCCGAAACGTGAGAATTATTTTATTATGTTTTATTTTAATTATTTTATTATTTCCCTTCTACGTGACTTTACCGAAAGAACCAAGAAGATGAATCCCTGCAGTCACGAAAGCTTTAAATCGAAATTTAGTGCATACATTATCAGAGTTGTGTGTTTTGTTTGCATTCCGACCGCAGGTATTGTGGTCAATGCAAACATGACTCCTTGTAAAAAAAGGTGTCCGTTTTGTTGCCAGATAAAAAGGGTAAAAAACCAATTATCATATTTTTCCACTTGCAAAAGGAGGTTCCAATGGTGAGTAGCACCTAATGAAGGCCGACCGGGTTGGGTGGCCAGCACCATGCCCGGCCACCTTTGTCTCCCTCTGTTCACACGCGGCACCGGGTGCTCATTTGAAGCCGAGTCAACGTGACATTCATGAAACACGCGTTGCTGAAGAGGCAGTTTTTATTGCATGACTTTTCACGAACCTACATGGACATTCACGGAAAAGAATTCCGATGGAGGTGGGGTGGCGGGCAGCCACGAAAAAACCGAGCAGCATGCATTCGTTTATTTTGATTCGCGTTTGTTTTCACCGCCAACCTAACTCCAACCTCTGCGTTTGTCGACTGTTTCAACCGCGGCAAGGCCCCCGCGACCAGCTCTCCACGTGGAAACCGCACGCGCGGGTTTTCCGCCACGTGAACCGCAAGGCGAACCGGGATTGGCGAGCCCGCCACAATGGACGCCCTTGATGCGCGCGCGCGTCTGTTAGAAAATCCCAAAGCGAATATCTAGAAAAAGGCGTGGAACGAATTCCAACGCGGCGAAGATTTGTACACGGGGGGGGGGGGGGGGGGGGACTTGGCGGCAGCAGCGGCGCGTCCGGGGCGGGTCGTCAAACTCCGTCGTTCGGCACATGGAGTTTGATGTCGTTCGAAAAAGCAGGCACGCGTCGTCTGTATTTACAAGCGGGCGAATGCAAAACGAGGGGTTGGTTCCAGCACTACTGCGCACAGCAGCGCAGTGTGCGGGAACGAAGCGACAACCACAGAGGGAGCATTTGAAGTCGAGGCTGAGCATCACGTTTTAGTATCGTGGTAGTAGCAGAACCGGCCCGTGTCAAAGAGGTTTGAGATTCAAAAATATGTGAACAATTGCAAAATCAAGTGTACATGTAATCGATGCGCTTATCCATTATCGGATAAATGAGCATTTCAGACTTTGTGTTTATATATATATCTCTCTGTTGGCAAAACAGCGAGCCGGTCATGGAAATTTCGATTTAAAGCTTTCGTGACTGCAGGGATTCATCTTTTTGGTTCTTTCGGTAAAGTCACGTAGAAGGGAAGTAATACAATAAGAAAAAAACATATTTTTATTATTTTATTACTTCCCTTCTACGTGACTTTACCGAAAGAACCAAGAAGACGGTCACGGAAAGTCCACATTTCCCACAAACCCCTGTGCCAGTCCACCAACCGCCACGAGTTTGGACTTTGCGTACCGTAGACTTCGCTCTTTTGTGTTGAGGTTTAACGCCATCGCGGTTCTTGGACTCGTCGCTCTCAAAACTTTTTGACCTCGCTTGAGCGGACGCGCGGTCGCATCCGTGAATATCGGGCACTGCAGAAAACGACCGGTGAAAGCTCTAAACCATTTGTATTTTACCAGGTAAGGCCCACTGAGCTGCATAGCTCTTCATCAGAAGCGAGCTGGCCACAAATGATAGCTCAACGAAGCGGCTTATCACGTGGACATTATAGCAGCCAAATACTCTAAATGCATATCGAGTCTAAATGTGGAGGGGAAAAAAACGGAGGACCCGGAGATAAATCCACGCGACCATGGGAAGAACACGCAAACTCCCAAATATACAGCAGGTGTCAGGGTCAGGATCGAACCCACGACCTCCTGTATACCAGGCGAGCTAGTTAACATCTCCCCACCGTGGCACAAAGCGTTTTGCTTATTTGGAGATCGAGTAAATGCCTCCGACTATCGTCAACACCAAAGTCACGACAACGTCTGCGGCTTAATTCACAGCCCGGCAACACTGCAACACGTGACACAACTATTGCGCAAGTTAATCGAAGCCACGTTACTGCCGAGGCAACACGGCCACAATCCGAACACGTGTACTCGTCGTGAACTACCGGGTTTCGTTCATGAACAGGCACAATAAATATGACAATTTACAATTATACAGCAGCAACCACGACACGAATTATTACTTTTAGTTTTCCTTACATCGTGACGCCAAAGCTAAGCTCGCAAAAAGGCATAACGCGCGACCCGATGGAGAAGCCTTCCGTGGCGATGTTTGGTGGGAAAAATGACAGAGCACCAAAACCGCCGTGGATTTGTGCATTCGCGGGCAAATTTATTGAGCCGCAGTTCGCCGATCGCTCGACCACTCGCGGCTGACTGCGAGATTCCTGCACGCGATGACGCCGCTGCTGCTGCCGCTGCTGCTGCCGCCGCTGCTGCCGCTGCTGCTGCTGCTGCCGCTGCTGCCGCTGCTGCCGCTGCTGCTGCTGCTGCCGCTGAACACGCTGAGTCTCCGTGTGTCCGACTCGTCTCCCCAGCGGCCCATCGCCGGTCCCTGGCCACGCGGCCCTCCCAGCCTCTCCGTTGAGGGGGTTCAGACGCGCGCAATTTTCTTTCCTTGAGTGTAGAATACTGTACACGAGGGATACGTGTCCAGTATTGTACGCTACATTTTTTTTATTTCATTCTTTCCATTTACGCTCGGAAACATTAATAATTTTTTACATTCAGAATGCTCTCCCGCCGTTTCACGTCTGGGTTGATGCAGGGTAATGGAAAACAACAGCCGATCGGACTTTTATTTTTGATTACTATTTTTAATTTTGGCCTTTCAAGTGAGCTCGTAACGATCCACTTGATAATTCGATGTATTTTCACCCATCGGTGGTTCTGATCATTTGGTTCGCGATTCATTTTCAATCCGAGATTGTTGAAGCCTGTGTGAAACCCGCAGTCGTCTAAAGGTGATCACGGGCCACGTAGCCGCGCACGTGCGATGAACAGGCGCAGCGCGGCGAGCGGGGTGATATCACCATCGGTCGGTGAGCGGTGATATCTGTACCGGTACTGGGCACCACCCTCCACCACAACTGCTCCCATATCCGTATTCACCAAACAGCAGTGACCAGCGTGGTGAAGTATGGCCACTAAACCCCCATGACCAACAGAGCTGGCCTTCATCCAGTAGTCGACTGACAATGTGGCCATACGAAACACATTGAATCCATTATTTCCTTTTATGATGTCAATTTTGTTTAGTTTCCCACCAAACATCTAGATGTTTTTTTTTACTAATTTCCACCAACACACAAATCAGGCCTCACAGTTGTTAATTATTTTGCAACTGAGACCTGGGATCGAGAGAGCGAGTGAAAAAGCTGCATTTCATCACCTACGCTGGAGTAATTGCTCGGACTATTTACAAATCGGACTCGACTCAATTGCCCGTCGTTTTTGCGTCTGTCCAAAAAACTAGAATGAGCGCCCGTTGGGAAAAACGAAGGCAAGAGAGAGATGTTGGCCGAAAATAGGTTCTGCCACCAATCATCGCACAAGTAGCAGCAGCAGCGGCAGCGGCAGCAGTAGCAGCGACAGCAGCGGCAGCAGCAGCAGCAGCAGCGGCAGCAGCAGCAGCAGTAGCGGCAGCAGCAGCAGTAGCGGCAGCAGCAGCAGCGGCAGCAGCAGCAGCAGCAGTAGCGGCAGCAGCGGCAGCAGTAGCAGCAGCAGCGGCGGCAGCAGCGGCGGCAGCAGCAGCAGCAGCAGCGGCAGCGACAGCAGCAGCAGCCACATTCCCGCAGCAACCAGGCGGTCCCCAGAACGCGAACGCAGCGGAGATGGCTCAGACCTTTGACCCTCGATGAAACAATGCAAGCTTTGGTTGGAAATGACTTCTCACCGTTTTACAAAGCGCCAGTTTTAAGGAATTGTGAAACAATAATGATTCTTAAAAAACCAGGATGACTTTAAAATGTCTCTCTGCTCGGATGAGCGTGGGGGGTCGACATTCACACCTGCATCCGAGGCTTTCGGATAGTGGTGGAAATTCCACATTCCGGTGGCAGGAGGGCAGTTCCATAGGACAACCCCTCTTAACTTCCCCATAAAATTGGTATTGAGCCGCCTTGTTAAACCCCTTCATCAACCACAGTGCCGTCCGACTCCACAATAAACTTACAACGAGAACAGCCTCATTGAGTCTCATTGTGCCAACGCGTATTATTATTTTTGCACGTGTGAGCAAACGAGGAGTGCCCGGAGGAAATCCACACACACACACGTACGAATAGAACACTCGGAAACTCTGCTAAACCGGAGGGGCTTCGTGTAAAGTAAAAAAACAAATCCTACTTGCTGGACTGCCTCCAGCACAATGTAGCCGCGCTCTGGGGCCGGGGAGGTCAGCCGCGGTTGGTGAAGCGGGCCGTCTAACACGGGGGGGGGGGGGGGGGGAGCGTTTTGTTTCTGTCGTTTTCTCCGTCCCGACCCGAGCGACGGACGCTCGGCCCAGCCGGGCGCCGGCGGCGGCGGCGGTGGTGGTGGTGGCGGTGGTGGTGGTGGTGGTGGCGGTGGTGGCGGTGGTGGTGGTGGCGGTGGTGATGGTGGTGGTGATGGTGGTGGTGGTAGTGGTGGTGGTGGCGGTGGTGGCGGTGGTGGTGGTGGCGGTGGTGGTGGTGGCGGCGGTGGTGGTGGTAGTGGTGGTGGTAGTGGTGGCGGTGGTGGTGGTGGTGGTGGCGGCGGCGGGTGGCGGTGGTGGTGGTGGCGGTGGTGGCGGTGGTGGTGGTGGTGGCGGCGGTGGTGGCGGCGGCGGTGGCGTCCGCTAGACGTGGGAGCCGGGCAGGGAGATGACGGTCAGCGAGACCTTGCCCCGCAGCTCCTTGAGCGTGCGCACGAGCGCCGCGTGGTTCATGCCGGCCGTGTTCCTCCCGTTCACGGCCACGATGCGATCGCCGCACCTGCCACACGCGTACGAGGGGAGAGATGATCAGAGAGAGATCACAGAGTGAGATCACAGAGAGAGATCACAGAGTGAGATCTCAGAGTGAGATCACAGAGTGAGATCACAGAGTGAGATCACAGAGTGAGATCTCAGAGTGAGATCACAGAGTGAGATCTCAGAGTGAGATCACAGAGTGAGATCACAGAGTGAGATCACACAGAGTGAGATCTCAGAGTGAGATCACAGAGTGAGATCACAGAGTGAGATCACAGAGTGAGATCTCAGAGTGAGATCACAGAGTGAGATCACAGAGAGAGATCACAGAGAGAGATCACAGAGTGAGATCACAGAGTGAGATCACAGAGAGAGATCACAGAGTGAGATCACAGAGAGAGATCACAGAGTGAGATCACAGAGTGAGATCTCAGAGTGAGATCACAGAGTGAGATCACAGAGTGAGATCACAGAGTGAGATCACAGAGTGAGATCACAGAGTGAGATCACAGAGTGAGATCACAGAGTGAGATCACACAGAGTGAGATCTCAGAGTGAGATCACAGAGTGAGATCACAGAGTGAGATCACAGAGTGAGATCACAGAGTGAGATCACACAGAGTGAGATCACAGAGTGAGATCACAGAGTGAGATCACAGAGTGAGATCACACAGAGTGAGATCACAGAGTGAGATCACAGAGTGAGATCTCAGAGTGAGATCTCAGAGTGAGATCACAGAGTGAGATCACAGAGACAGAGACGATGGGAGTGAGATCACAGAGTGAGATCACACAGAGTGAGATCTCAGAGTGAGATCACAGAGTGAGATCACAGAGAGAGATCACAGAGAGAGATCACAGAGTGAGATCACAGAGTGAGATCTCAGAGTGAGATCACAGAGTGAGATCACAGAGAGAGATCACAGAGTGAGATCACAGAGAGAGATCACAGAGTGAGATCACAGAGTGAGATCACAGAGAGAGATCACAGAGTGAGATCACAGAGAGAGATCACAGAGTGAGATCACACAGAGTGAGATCTCAGAGTGAGATCACAGAGTGAGATCACAGAGTGAGATCACAGAGTGAGATCTCAGAGTGAGATCACACAGAGTGAGATCTCAGAGTGAGATCACAGAGTGAGATCACAGAGTGAGATCACAGAGTGAGATCACAGAGTGAGATCACAGAGTGAGATCACACAGAGTGAGATCACAGAGTGAGATCACAGAGTGAGATCACAGAGTGAGATCACAGAGTGAGATCACACAGAGTGAGATCACAGAGTGAGATCACAGAGTGAGATCACAGAGTGAGATCACAGAGTGAGATCACAGAGTGAGATCACACAGAGTGAGATCTCAGAGTGAGATCACAGAGTGAGATCACAGAGTGAGATCACAGAGTGAGATCACAGAGTGAGATCACAGAGAGATCACAGAGTGAGATCACAGAGTGAGATCACAGAGTGAGATCACACAGAGTGAGATCTCAGAGTGAGATCACAGAGTGAGATCACAGAGTGAGATCACAGAGAGAGATCACAGAGTTAGATCACAGAGAGATCACAGAGTGAGATCACAGAGTGAGATCACAGAGTGAGATCACACAGAGTGAGATCTCAGAGTGAGATCACAGAGTGAGATCACAGAGTGAGATCACAGAGTGAGATCTCAGAGTGAGATCACAGAGTGAGATCACAGAGAGAGAGATCACACAGAGAGAGATCACAGAGAGAGATCACAGAGAGAGACAGACGATCACAGAGTGAGATCACAGAGAGAGAGACGATGAGAGTGAGATCACAGAGTGAGATCTCAGAGTGAGATCACAGGGTGAGATCACACAGAGAGACACGATCAGGGTGACACCACGGACGGAGAGAGAGCGAGACGGCGCCCGCACCTGAGGCGCCCGTCGTTGAAGGCGGGCGTGCCGGGCACGATGTGCTTCACGAGGAAGGGCTGCGTGTGGCGGTTCTCCTCGAAGCCGCCCACGATGCTGAAGCCCAGGCTGCCCGACGTGCCGCGCACCAACACGACCTCCTTCTGCCTCTGCAGCGCGCTGCGACGTGGCCGGGTGGCGGCGCGTGCCAGAGAGCGTACCGCAAACACGCTTGTGTCAATGTGTGTGTGTCAGTGTGTCAGTGTGTGTCAGTGTGTCAGCGTGTGTCAGTGTGTGTCAGCGTGTGTCAGCGTGTGTCAGTGTGTGTGTGTGTGTCAGCGTGTGTGTGTCAGTGTGCGTTAGTGTGTCAGTGTGTGTCAGCGTATGTCAGTGTGTGTGTCAGTGTGTGTGTCAGTGTGTGTGTCAGTATGCGTCAGTGTGTTAGTGTGTCAGTGTGTGTGTCAGTGTGTGTGTCAGTGTGTGTGTCAGTATGCGTCAGTGTGTTAGTGTGTCAGTGTGTGTCAGTGTGTTAGTGTGTCAGTGTGTGTCAGTGTGTTAGTGTGTCAGTGTGTGTCAGTGTGTTAGTGTGTCAGTGTGTGTCAGTGTGTTAGTGTGTCAGTGTGTGTCAGTGTGTTAGTGTGTCAGTGTGTGTCAGTGTGTTAGCGCGATGCGCAATAAACCCGACGACCCGGGTTCGATTCCCACTCACGGCCAACACCAGTGACGATTATCTAAACCGGTCGCAGGCCACAGTCCCCACTCAACCTCACACTCACCCACGGTCCCCGCTCACCCTCACGCTCACCCACGGTCCCCGCTCACCCTCACGCTCACCCACAGTCCCCGCCCGCCCCCCCAGCGGTGCTCACCTGGGCAGGCTGAGCCAGGTGACCCAGGAGGGCGTCCAGGTGAGGCGCTCCCCCGTGGCGGCGCCCCCCTCCTCGTTGCGCTCGTTGTCCGCCTGGGCGGCCGCCTCCTCCTCGTCGGTCGACGTCGCTCTCGGCGGCCTGCGGAGTCAACAACAACAACAACAGCAGCGGCCTGCGGGGTCAACAACAACAACAGCGGCCTGTGGGGTCAACAACATCGACAACAGCAGTAGCGGCTGCTATTCACCAATAAGTGGTGTCGATATCACCACGGCGCTCGTGCCAGGCTAGGTGCACTACGAGACCACGTGAAGTGCCGAAGGCTCTCTGACAGGAGGTCACGGGATAGACTCATGTGTCATGGGTTCCGTGACACACACACACGTCCACACAAAGAAAAATATCCCCCGTATAGCCATAACAGACTGTTTGGGGCAAGTGCTGTTAGCGAGTAGCACTTATGAAGGCCGGCATGGCACACGAGGGGGTGGGTGGCCAGCACCACGCCCGGCCGCCTTTGTCACCCCAGTGGCGATGTTTACTACACACCGCACCAGGTACTCATTTGAGGCTGAGTCGACCTAGGGACGGCCCAGGACCGGTTCAAATAATCGTCACTGATGTTGGCCGTGAGCGGGAATTGAACCGGGGTTGCCGGGTTAATTGCGCAGTGCACTAACCACGGCACTATCGCTCCCCATACACATACACACAACAACAACCGCAATTCGCCACTAAGTGGCGGTGATGTCACCACGGCGCTTGTGCCAGGCTGTGTGCACGTTGAGGCCACGTGAAGTAAGTGTCGAACGCCCGCCGGTCACAGGGCAGACCCAGGGGTCGACTGACTGAGATGACTGGCCGATGCACCACCTGTACCCCCTACTGTTCCAACGTGTACACACACACACGTACACACACGTACACACGTACACACACACACGTACACACACACACACGTACACACACACACACGTACACAATCACACACACACACATATACACACACGTACACACGTATACACACACACGTACACACGTATACACACACACACACACGTACACACACACACACGTACACACACACACGTACACAATCACACACACGTATACAATCACACACACACGTACACACGTACACACACACACGTACACACACACACACACGTACACAATCACACACACACACACGTATACACACACACGTACACACGTATACACACACACGTACACACACACACGTACACACACGTACACACACGTACACACACACACGTACACACACGGTGCCCTCCGCCTCTCTCCACGCCGACCTGTCTCTGCGCTGCCCATCCCTGCGGCCGGCCCCTCGCTCCTCGCCGACGCTGGCGGGCGACGCGGTGGCCGAGGTGGGCGAGGAGTTGGTGGGCGACGCTGCGGCGGAGGAGACGTGGGAGAGCACGTGCAGCTCCACCGTGGGCATCGCCGCGCCGGCCTTGAGCCCGGCCACGGCTTCGGCGTGCGTCAGGCGCGTCAGGTCGCTGCCGTTCGCGCTCAGCAGCACGTCGCCTGCGCACGCACAGACACGGGGGACGGACACGCGGGGTGAGCGTGGGACGACGCGCAGACAGAGGACAGGAGGTCGTGGGTTCCATCGCGAGCGTGACGCCTGCTGTGTACAGGTAGTCGTCTACTTACGATGGAGATGCGTTACGACGACCCCATCGTAAGTCGAAAATATCGTGAGTCGAAGATGGGCTAGCCTACCCAGGAGTCTTAAAGAATGGTGATAATTTAGCAAAACAGCAATTTACAGTAGCGTACTGTATAAACTATATATACTGTATGTTATTATTAAAATACTGTATTGCACAGTAAAATGTAAAGTAAAAAAAATAATGTAAATGCTTAGCCTACCTATATGAACTGCAATTAAATAGAAAGTTTTTTTCAGGAAACAATCCTATCTGCTATATAAAAAAACTTTGAACATGCATTGAACGTATCGTATCGTGGTAACCTTAAAATTAAATCGCTAAAGCTACGCATCGTACATGCATTGAACGTATCGTAACGTATCATATTGTACTGTAGTCGCCAAGATTCTGTCCGTCGTCTGCATACTTGAACGATGTTAGGTTGTCGATGGCAATTTTGCCGTATCGCTATCGCCATCGTAAGATCGAAACATCGTAAGTCGGACCCCATCGTAACTCGGGGACTACCTGTAATTAGAGTTTGCGTGTCTCTCTCTATCCCCGTGGTCGCGTGGAATTTTCTCCGGGCCCTCCGGTTTTTCCCTCCACGTTTACAATCGACATCGCGCGCTCAGAGCGTTTGGCTGCTATAAATGTCCACGTGACGATGCTAAGCCACTTCGTCGGGCTATCACTTGTGGCCAGGTCACTTCTGAAAGCGAGCAACATAGCTCAGTGGGCCTTGCCGGGTAAAATAAAAAAATTGCTTCTCGCTTTATAGTTTTCAAAAATTCAATGACGACCACGAGATGGCAGTAGTGACCAGGCCACTCGGAGCCGGTGCAGCTCTCAATCATCGAGTAAAGCTCGAGACAGCTCCAGTGGCTTCCTCGTGATTAGTAGTGTAGCGTGTAGTGTATAGTGTATAGAGGACTGTAGCGTGTAGAGTGTAGTGTATAGTGTATAGAGGACTTTAGTGTTTAGTGGTGTAGTGTATAGTGTATAGAGGACTGCAGTGTTTAGTAGTGGAGTGTTTAGTAGTGTGTAGTGTACTGTATACTGGTGTCGTGTATAGTCGTGCAGTGTACAGCAGTGTGCATGTTGAACTTCTTTCGCACCGTACGTAGCCAACAGCGCTCATGGGAGGCATGGCCGAAGGACACAAAAAGCAGTTCTCGAGAAACGAGTTTTCAATCTCGACGATGATCATTTAAAAGTGCACAGCTCCGGTGGCTTCCTAACATCGGAAGGAAGAGCGTTCCAGACGGCCGCAGAGGCGCTTCTGAAAGCGCCGCGCGATGCGGCGACCGTCTTCGTTTCGCCAATAAAGCCGTCACCGCCACTGTCACTGCCGCCACCACTGCTGCGGGGACGACCATCAAGTTTCGCGCCACGACGGTTTCCACTCCGCGGTTCGTTAGTGGCCAGCGCCCCCCGCGGTGCGTGCCGAGAGCGCCACCTCCTCCTCACCCGTGCGGACGTTGCGCGTGCGGCCCAGCGAGCCGTGCGGGTCCACGCTCGTCACGTAGATCGGGAGGTCCCCCCCGAGGCTGCCCAGACCCCCCGCCACCGTTATCCCCAGAGACTCGTGGGGGGCCTTCGAGACACGCACTGTCTTCTCCTGCCACGGCGAGCCCTGGGGGGGGCATGTACACACGCACGCACGGATGAATGCATGCAACGCGCACGCACAATGCGCGCACCCGCGTGCACTGGGTTAGGGCTACGGTGAGGGTGAGGGTTAGGGGTTAGTGACGGGATTAGTTTTACGATTCGGGTCAGTGTTAGGGTTCGTGCCGGTAGTGCGAGTATCAGGGTCAGTGTCAGGGTCAGTGTCAGGGTCAGTGTCGGGGTCATTGTTAGGGTCAGTGTTAGGGCTCGTGCTAGTATTAGTTTTAGTATCGGTATCAGGGTGAGCGTCAGTATCAGCATCAGTGTCAGGGTCATTATTAGGGTCAGGGTCAGCGTCAGTATTAGGGTCAATGTCAGGGTCAGCATCAGGGTCAGTGGTAGTGCTCGTGTTGCGGGGCCCTCACGGTGCTCAGCGCCGCTGCCGCTGCAGCGGTGGCGCCAGCGTTGTGGTCGTTGTTGTTGTTGTTGGGGACCACCTCGTGCAGGATTTCGGGAATGTGCGGCCGGCACTGTCGCGACACCACGAAGTGCACGCGGTCCTGGCACGACTGCAGGCGCAGGCGCGTCGAGCGGGGCGATCGCGCGCACACAGAGAGAGAGGGGAGGGAGAGGGGTACGACAACGTTCGTCAGCGCCCGCGACGTTCACCCGACTCGCACGTCGGGTGAACGTCGCCCTGGACATTCCTGCGGCTGTGTTCACCGTGAAACCGCCACGACGTGCCATCGCGCTTCCACCCAGCGGATGTTTCAAAGATCCCGCGGCCGGCATCATGGGTTTCAAATTTGCCAAATTTGAAATATGACCCCGCAAATTACTCGATTGGGATTACACGCTCAGCAATGTCGCCCTCTACTCCGGGACGACTGCAGGCCGTGTCTGTGAAACGCAGCGGCAGCAGCTGCAGCACCGTCGAGTTACTAATCATTTTAAAGTATTTGGATTATTTGGCTGCTACACATTTCCACGTGATGAGTCACGTGATGAGCCACTGCGCTTTTGGCTATGAATTTGTGGGCAGGTCGCTTCCGAAAAAGTACCAAATAGCTCGGTGGGCCTTACCTGGTAAAATAGTTGAGTTTTTGTTTTTGTTATTTTTCTCACCTTTCCTATACTTTGCACTCCGATTAGCACGGTTGGCTACGTACGGTGCAAAAGAAGTTCAAGGTACTGTACATGCGCCGTGCTTTTGTATCGTTTGTTGCTGTCACCTTGTGACCCCGTGCCCCGACGGGACAACTGCGAAAAAGAGCTCGACAGCTCACCGGATTCCTCCCCCAGGATAAACATTCCGGATGTGATTCACGCGCGCAGCATACACAGCTCCACCACCACCTCCACCCCCACTCCCACCTCCACCACCTCCACCCCCACCTCCACCCCCACCCCCACCACCTCCACCACCACCTCCACCCCCACTCCCACCTCCACCACCTCCACCCCCACCTCCACCACCTCCACCCCCACTCCCACCTCCACCTCCACCCCCACCACCACCCCCACCCCCACCACCTCCACCACCACCTCCACCCCCACTCCCACCTCCACCACCTCCACCCCCACCACCTCCACCCCCACCTCCACCCCCACCACCACCCCCACTCCCACCTCCACCCCCACCCCCACCACCTCCACCCCCACCACCTCCACCCCCACCACCACCCCCACTCCCACCTCCACCCCCACCACCCCCACCACCCCCACCACCACCCCCACCACCACCACCCCCACCACCACCACCACCCCCACCACCCCCAACCCCACCCCCACCACCTCCACCCCCACCACCCCCACCACCACCACCCCCACCACCCCCACCACCACCACCCCCACCACCCCCACCACCACCACCCCCACCCCCACCCCCACCCCCACCACCCCCACCCCCACCCCCACCTCTACCACCACCTCCACCCCCACCTCCACCACCACCACCACCCCCACCCCCACCTCCACCTCCACCACCACCTCCACCCCCACCCCCACCACCACCCCCACCACCACCCCCACCCCCACCCCCACCACCACCTCCACCACCACCTCCACCCCCACCCCCACCACCACCCCCACCACCACCACCACCCCCACCCCCACCTCCACCTCCACCACCACCTCCACCCCCACCCCCACCTCCACCTCCACAACCCCCACCTCCACCCCCACCACCACCCCCACCCCCACCACCACCACCCCCACCCCCACCCCCACCTCCACCTCCACAACCCCCACCCCCACCACCACCACCCCCACCCCCACCTCCACCACCACCCCCACCCCCACCTCCACCACCACCCCCACCCCCACCCCCACCTCCACCACCACCTCCACCCCCACCCCCACCCCCACCACCCCCACCCCCTTGCCTGTATGATGGCGACCGCCTGCTCCGTGGTGGCCCTGCGCACATCGCGCCCGTTGATGGCGATGACGCGGTCGCCCGCACGGAGGGCGCCCTCCCTGGCCGCCACCCCCCCCCAGCAGCACGCGCTGGACCATGACCCCCGCCGGCAGCTCCGAGGGGCCCCCGCCGCCACCGCCGCCGCCGCACGCCGCCTCGGCCAATCGGATTCCCAGCACCTCGCCCGAGTAGCGCTTCCTCAACACCACCTGGGGCCGGCACCGCGCGGTCACGGGACGTCGTCGTCGTTAACGTCATCACTCTTCGTTGTCGTCGTCGTCGTCGTCGTTGTTAACGTAGTTATCGTCGTCGTCGTCCATAAAGCCTACGTGTTAAACTGATCATCATCATCATCGGTAACATGATTTTTGTCGTCAACATCACCATTGTCATCATCATCATCATATTCGTCATCGTCATCATCATCGTCGCCGTCATCATCGTCGTCATCATCGTCGTAATTATCATCGTCAACATAATTATCGTCGTCGTCAACATCATAATCATCCATAAAGCCTACGTATTAAACTGATCATCATCATCTTTAACGTAATTATTGTCAACGTCATTATCATCATCATCATATTCGTCATCATCATCATGGTCACCTGGAGGCTTTCATTTCCAGGCCCAGCGGCCGCGGCGAGGCCGTCCCCGCGCCGCGTCTCTCCGCCGCGGAAGTCCCGGCACGTGTGCCGGCGCGGGAGCCGGTGCGACTCCCGTTGGTGGGCGGCGCCCGCCCCTCCCGCCGCCGCCAACGCCGACGCCGAGGACGCCGAGCGACGGTAGGAGCGCCGTGGGGGCGAGCGCGAGGAGGAGGCCGCCGCTGCCGCCGCCCCGGGGGGGGGGGCCGCCCCGTCGGGCCCGAAGGCGGCGTGGTGAGCGTCGCGCAGCACGCGCAGACGCACGCAGCGGCACGGCTCGGCGAGCGCGGCGCGCGCAAACTCGTGCGGCACGCTGCCGATGTCCACGCCGTTCACCTGCGCCGGCGTGGGGCGGGGGGGGTGGGGGGGGGATGAAGGACAACTTCAGTTATCGACCCCCTTCCCCGAGGTGATGATGGGCGGGCGGCCAGAACGCAGCAAAGTGGTTAAGAGGGAGCAGAGGCATCGCATCTCCGCATCTCAAACTTCATTTGGAGCTATCTGCATCTCATTACATCTCCGCATCTCAAACTTCATTTGGAGCTATCTGCATCTCATCGCATCTCCGCAACTCAAACTTCATTTGGAGCTATCTGCATCCCATCGCATCTCCGCATCTCAAACTTCATTTGGAGCTATCCGCATCTCAGTCAGGCGACCCACGCGACCTCCTGTGCAGCTCTGTCCCGTGACTTCGTGAACCTAGTCTGGCGCAGCAGTCAACACACGGGCACCTGGGTCTTTGCCGCGGCCTCCTCCTGCCAGCGGCGAGCCTTCAACACTTCCCGCAACAGCTTCCAAGTGCACCTAGCCTGGCACGAGCGTCGTGCTGACGTCGCCGCCACTTAGTGGCGAATGAAGGTTGCTGCTGCTGCTGTTGTTGTTGTTTGACTCCTGCTCTATATTTGGTTCATCTCCAGGTCCTCCAGTTTTTCCCTCCACTTTTAGAAGCAACGTGCGTTCAGAGTATTTGGCTCCTGCTGTAATTGTCAACGCGATAAGCCACTTCGTTGGGCTATCATCTGTGGTGGCCAGGTCGCTTATGAAAGACAGCAGCATAGCTCAGTGGGCCTTACCTGGTGAAGTACAAATAGTTGAGTTTAGCTTTGTTTAAGTAAAAATTGTGTCGTTCGGAAAAATGTAAGGAAGCCGGAAAGAGAGGAGAATGGGCTTGACGACGACATCAGAAGAGATTGGTGCCAGCAAGATGTTGTACTACACTATACACTACACTATACACTACTATACACTACACTATACACTACTATACACTACACTATACACTACTATACACTACACTATACACTACACTATACACTACTATACACTACACTAGTATATCCTACACTACTACACTACACTATACACTACACTATTATACACTATACTATACACTACACTATATACTACACTAGTATACACTACGCTATACACTACACTATCCACTACTATACACTACACTATACACTGCACTATTATACACTATACTATACACTACACTATACACTACACTAGTATACACTACACTATACACTACACTACACACTACACTATACACTACACTACTATACACTACACTACTATACACTACACTATACACTACACTAGTATACACTACACTATACACTACACTATACACTACACTATATACTACACTATACACTACACTATTATACACTACACTATACACTACACTACTATACACTACTATACACTACACTATACACTACACTATACACTATACTCTTATATACTACACTATTATACACTACACTACTATACACTACACTATACACTACACTATGCACTACACACTACACTAGTATATACTACACTATACACTACACCACTATACACTATACACTACACTATACACTACACTACTATACACTACACTATACACCACTACACTACACTATACACTACACTAGTATATACTACACTATACACTACACTAGTATACACTACACTAGTATACACCACACTATACACTACACTATACACTACACTAGTATACACCACACTATACACTACACTATACACTACACTACACACTACACTACACATTACAATATACACTACACTATACACTACACTATACACTACACTACACACTACACACTACACTATACACTACACTATACACTACTATAAACTACACTATACACTACACTATACACTACACTATACACTACTATACAGTACACTACTATACGCTACACTATAAACTACACTATACACTACACTATACACTACACACTACACTATACACTACACACTACACTATACACTACACCATGTGCCCATGAATCGTGATGTACGTACAACGAGCGGGTACACCCACGTATGTACACACACACACGCACACACACACGTATGTACACACACACACACCTACGTATGTACACACACACCCACGTATGTACACGCACACACACACACACCCACGTATGTACACACACACACACACACCCACGTATGTACACACACACACACCCACGTATGCACGCACACACACGTGACGACGACGACGACGACACGGTGTGTCTCTGGGGGTGTTTGTCTCTGGGGGTGTTTGTCTCTGGGGGTGTTTGTCTCTGGGGGTGTTTGTCTCTGGGGGTGTTTGTCTCTGGGGGTGCGCGCGTGCCTTGAGGATGCGGTCTCCTGGCAGCAGGCGAGCGTCGCGGCTGGCGAGGCCGGGCCGCAGCACCTGCTGCACCACGATGCTGTCGAGCGGCGTGTCGCTGCCGCCCACCACCATCACGCCCAGCTCCTCGTAGGGGTCGGCACGGCGCAGCTCCAGCGTCGACACGGCGCCCTCGCGCACCGGAGAGCCCGGGGACAGCTCTACCACACGCCACGTGGTGGTGGTGGTGGTGAGGGGTAGAGAAGGTGTCAGCATCACGTGGTGAGGTTGGTGGTGAGGGGTAGAGAAGGTGTCAGCATCACGTGGTGGTGGTGGTGAGGGGTAGGGAAGGTGACAGCATCACGTGGTGAGGGTGGTGAGGGGTAGAGAAGGTGTCAGCATCACGTGGTGAGGGTGGTGAGGGGTAGAGAAGGTGTCAGCATCACGTGGTGAGGGTGGTGAGGGGTAGAGAAGGTGACAGCATCACGTGGTGAGGGTGGTGAGGGGTAGAGAAGGTGACAGCATCACGTGGTGAGGGTGGTGAGGGGTAGAGAAGGTCACAACATCACGTGGTGAGGGTGGTGAGGGGTAGAGAAGGTGTCAGCATCACGTGGTGAGGGTGGTGAGGGGTAGAGAAGGTGTCAACATCACGTGGTGAGGGTGGTGAGGGGTAGAGAAGGTGTCAACATCACGTGGTGAGGGTGGTGAGGGGTAGAGAAGGTGACAGCATCACGTGGTGAGGGTGGTGAGGGGTAGAGAAGGTGACAGCATCACGTGGTGAGGGTGGTGAGGGGTACAGAAGGTGACAGCATCACGTGGTGAGGGTGGTAAGGGGTAGAGAAGGTGACAGCATCACGTGGTGAGGGTGGTGAGGGGTAGAGAAGGTGACAGCATCACGTGGTGAGGGTGGTGAGGGGTAGAGAAGGTGACAGCATCACGTGGTGAGGGTGGTGAGGGGTAGAGAAGGTGACAGCATCACGTGGTGAGGGTGGTAAGGGGTAGAGAAGGTGACAGCATCACGTGGTGAGGGTGGTGAGGGGTAGGGAAGGTGACAGCATCACGTGGTGAGGGTGGTGAGGGGTAGAGAAGGTGTCAACATCACGTGGTGGTGGTGGTGAGGGGTAGAGAAGGTGACAGCATCACGTGGTGGTGGTGGTGAGGGGTAGAGAAGGTGTCAAAATCACGTGGTGAGGGTGGTGAGGGGTAGAGAAGGTGTCAGCATCACGTGGTGAGGGTGGTGAGGGGTAGAGAAGGTGACAGCATCACGTGGTGGTGGTGGTGAGGGTAGAGAAGGTGACAACATCACGTGGTGAGGGTGGTGAGGGGTTGAGAAGGTGTCAGCTTCACGTGGTGAGGGTGGTGAGGGGTAGAGAAGGTGACAGCATCACGTGGTGAGGGTGGTGAGGGGTAGAGAAGGCGTCAGCATCACGTGGTGAGGGTGGTGAGGGGTAGAGAAGGTGTCAACATCACGTGGTGAGGGTGGTGAGGGGTAGAGAAGGTGTCAGCATCACGTGGTGGTGGTGGTGAGGGGTAGAGAAGGTGTCAGCATCACGTGGTGAGGGTGGTGAGGGGTAGAGAAGGTGACAGCATCACGTGGTGGTGGTGGTGAGGGGTAGAGAAGGTGTCAGCATCACGTGGTGAGGGTGGTGAGGGGTAGAGAAGGTGTCAGCATCACGTGGTGGTGGTGGTGAGGGGTAGAGAAGGTGTCAGCATCACGTGGTGGTGGTGGTGAGGGGTAGAGAAGGTGTCAGCATCACGTGGTGAGGGTGGTGAGGGGTAGAGAAGGTGACAGCATCACGTGGTGGTGGTGGTGAGGGGTAGAGAAGGTGTCAGCATCACGTGGTGAGGGTGGTGAGGGGTAGAGAAGGTGTCAGCATCACGTGGTGGTGGTGGTGAGGGGTAGAGAAGGTGTCAGCATCACGTGGTGAGGGTGGTGAGGGTAGAGAGGTGACAGCATCACGTGGTGAGGGTGGTGAGGGGTAGAGAAGGTGTCAGCATCACGTGGTGAGGGTGGTGAGGGGTAGAGAAGGTGTCAACATCACGTGGTGAGGGTGGTGAGGGGTAGAGAAGGTGTCAGCATCACGTGGTGAGGGTGGTGAGGGGTAGAGAAGGTGACAGCATCACGTGGTGGTGGTGGTGAGGGGTAGAGAAGGTGTCAGCATCACGTGGTGAGGGTGGTGAGGGGTAGAGAAGGTGTCAGCATCACGTGGTGGTGGTGGTGAGGGGTAGAGAAGGTGACAGCATCACGTGGTGGTGGTGGTGAGGGGTAGAGAAGGTGTCAGCATCACGTGGTGAGGGTGGTGAGGGGTAGAGAAGGTGTCAGCATCACGTGGTGGTGGTGGTGAGGGTAGAGAGGTGACAGCATCACGTGGTGAGGGTGGTGAGGGGTAGAGAAGGTGACAGCATCACGTGGTGAGGGTGGTGAGGGGTAGAGAAGGTGTCAGCATCACGTGGTGAGGGGTAGAGAAGGTGACAGCATCACGTGGTGAGGGTGGTGAGGGTAGAGAGGTGACAGCATCACGTGGTGAGGGTGGTGAGGGGTAGAGAAGGTGACAGCATCACGTGGTGAGGGTGGTGAGGGGTAGAGAAGGTGTCAGCATCACGTGGTGAGGGTGGTGAGGGGTAGAGAAGGTGTCAACATCACGTGGTGAGGGTGGTGAGGGGTAGAGAAGGTGTCAGCATCACGTGGTGAGGGTGGTGAGGGGTAGAGAAGGTGTCAGCATCACGTGGTGGTGGTGAGGGGTAGAGAAGGTGTCAGCATCACGTGGTGGTGGTGAGGGGTAGAGAAGGTGACAGCATCACGTGGTGGTGGTGAGGGGTAGAGAAGGTGACAGCATCACGTGGTGAGGGTGGTGGTGAGGGGTAGAGAAGGTGACAGCATCACGTGGTGAGGGTGGTGGTGAGGGGTAGAGAAGGTGACAGCATCACGTGGTGGTGGTGAGGGGTAGAGAAGGTGACAGCATCACGTGGTGAGGGTGGTGAGGGTAGAGAAGGTGTCAACATCACGTGGTGAGGGTGGTGAGGGGTAGAGAAGGTGTCAGCATCACGTGGTGAGGGTGGTGAGGGTAGAGAAGGTGTCAGCATCACGTGGTGAGGGTGGTGAGGGGTAGAGAAGGTGTCAGCATCACGTGGTGGTGGTGAGGGTAGAGAAGGTGTCAACATCACGTGGTGAGGGTGGTGAGGGGTAGAGAAGGTGACAACATCACGTGGTGAGGGTGGTGAGGGGTAGAGAAGGTGTCAGCATCACGTGGTGAGGGTGGTGAGGGGTAGAGAAGGTGACAACATCACGTGGTGAGGGTGGTGAGGGGTAGAGAAGGTGTCAGCATCACGTGGTGAGGTTGGTGGTGAGGGGTAGAGAAGGTGTCAGCATCACGAGGTGAGGGTGGTGAGGGTAGAGAAGGTGTCAACATCACGTGGTGAGGGTGGTGAGGGGTAGAGAAGGTGTCAGCATCACGTGGTGGTGGTGGTGAGGGTAGAGAAGGTGTCAACATCACGTGGTGAGGGTGGTGAGGGTAGAGAAGGTGTCAACATCACGTGGTGAGGGTGGTGAGGGGTAGAGAAGGTGTCAGCATCACGTGGTGGTGGTGGTGAGGGTAGAGAAGGTGTCAACATCACGTGGTGAGGGTGGTGAGGGGTAGAGAAGGTGACAGCATCACGTGGTGAGGGTGGTGAGGGGTAGAGAAGGTGACAGCATCACGTGGTGGTGAGGGTGGTGAGGGGTAGAGAAGGTGTCAGCATCACGTGGTGGTGAGGGTGGTGAGGGGTAGAGAAGGTGACAGCATCACGTGGTGGTGAGGGTGGTGAGGGGTAGAGAAGGTGACAGCATCACGTGCTGGTGGTGGTGGTGAGGGGTAGAGAAGGTGTCAGCATCACGTGGTGAGGGTGGTGAGGGGTAGAGAAGGTGACAGCATCACGTGGTGGTGGTGAGGGGTAGAGAAGGTGACAGCATCACGTGGTGAGGGTGGTGGTGAGGGGTAGAGAAGGTGACAGCATCACGTGGTGGTGGTGAGGGTAGAGAAGGTGTCAGCATCACGTGGTGAGGGTGGTGGTGAGGGGTAGAGAAGGTGTCAGCATCACGTGGTGAGGGTGGTGAGGGGTAGAGGTGACAGCATCACGTGGTGGTGGTGAGGGTAGAGAAGGTGTCAGCATCACGTGGTGAGGGTGGTGGTGAGGGGTAGAGAAGGTGTCAGCATCACGTGGTGAGGGTGGTGAGGGGTAGAGAAGGTGACAGCATCACGTGGTGGTGGTGAGGGGTAGAGAAGGTGACAGCATCACGTGGTGAGGGTGGTGGTGAGGGGTAGAGAAGGTGACAGCATCACGTGGTGGTGGTGAGGGTAGAGAAGGTGTCAGCATCACGTGGTGAGGGTGGTGGTGAGGGGTAGAGAAGGTGACAGCATCACGTGGTGAGGGTGGTGAGGGGTAGAGAAGGTGTCAGCATCACGTGGTGGTGGTGGTGAGGGGTAGAGAAGGTGACAGCATCACGTGGTGGTGGTGGTGGTGAGGGGTAGAGAAGGTGTCAGCATCACGTGGTGAGGGTGGTGAGGGGTAGAGAAGGTGACAGCATCACGTGGTGAGGGTGGTGAGGGGTAGAGAAGGTGACAGCATCACGTGGTGAGGGTGGTGAGGGGTAGAGAAGGTGTCAGCATCACGTGGTGGTGGTGGTGAGGGGTAGAGAAGGTGACAGCATCACGTGGTGAGGGTGGTGAGGGGTAGAGAAGGTGTCAGCATCACGTGGTGGTGGTGGTGAGGGGTAGAGAAGGTGTCAGCATCACGTGGTGAGGGTGGTGAGGGGTAGAGAAGGTGTCAGCATCACGTGGTGGTGGTGGTGAGGGGTAGAGAAGGTGACAGCATCACGTGGTGGTGGTGGTGGTGAGGGGTAGAGAAGGTGACAGCATCACGTGGTGGTGGTGGTGGTGGTGAGGGGTAGAGAAGGTGACAGCATCACGTGGTGGTGGTGGTGAGGGGTAGAGAAGGTGACAGCATCACGTGGTGAGGGTGGTGAGGGGTAGAGAAGGTGACAGCATCACGTGGTGAGGGTGGTGAGGGGTAGAGAAGGTGTCAACATCACGTGGTGGTGGTGGTGAGGGGTAGAGAAGGTGTCAGCATCACGTGGTGAGGGTGGTGAGGGGTAGAGAAGGTGTCAGCATCACGTGGTGGTGGTGGTGAGGGGTAGAGAAGGTGTCAGCATCACGTGGTGAGGGTGGTGAGGGGTAGAGAAGGTGTCAGCATCACGTGGTGAGGGTGGTGAGGGTAGAGAAGGTGACAGCATCACGTGGTGAGGGTGGTGAGGGGTAGAGAAGGTGTCAGCATCACGTGGTGAGGGTGGTGAGGGGTAGAGAAGGTGACAGCATCACGTGGTGGTGGTGGTGAGGGGTAGAGAAGGTGTCAACATCACGTGGTGAGGGTGGTGAGGGGTAGAGAAGGTGACAACATCACGTGGTGAGGGTGGTGAGGGGTAGAGAAGGTGTCAGCATCACGTGCTGGTGGTGGTGGTGAGGGGTAGAGAAGGTGACAACATCACGTGGTGAGGGTGGTGGTGAGGGGTAGAGAAGGTGTCAGCATCACGTGGTGAGGGTGGTGAGGGGTAGAGAAGGTGTCAGCATCACGTGCTGGTGGTGGTGGTGAGGGGTAGAGAAGGTGTCAGCATCACGTGGTGGTGAGGGTGGTGAGGGGTAGAGAAGGTGTCAGCATCACGTGGTGGTGAGGGTGGTGAGGGGTAGAGAAGGTGTCAGCATCACGTGGTGGTGAGGGTGGTGAGGGGTAGAGAAGGTGTCAGCATCACGTGGTGGTGAGGGTGGTAAGGGGTAGAGAAGGTGACAGCATCACGTGGTGGTGGTGGTGGTGAGGGTAGAGAAGGTGTCAGCATCACGTGGTGGTGGTGGTGGTGAGGGTAGAGAAGGTGACAGCATCACGTGGTGGTGGTGGTGAGGGGTAGAGAGGTGTCAGCATCACGTGGTGAGGGTGGTGAGGGGTAGAGAAGGTGACAGCATCACGTGGTGGTGGTGGTGGTGGTGAGGGTAGAGAAGGTGTCAGCATCACGTGGTGGTGGTGGTGGTGAGGGTAGAGAAGGTGTCAACATCACGTGGTGAGGGTGGTGAGGGGTAGAGAAGGTGACAGCATCACGTGGTGGTGGTGGTGGTGAGGGGTAGGGAAGGTGACAGCATCACGTGGTGAGGGTGGTGAGGGGTAGAGAAGGTGTCAGCATCACGTGGTGAGGGTGGTGAGGGGTAGAGAAGGTGTCAGCATCACGTAGTGGTGGTGGTGGTGAGGGGTAGAGAAGGTTACAGCATCACGTGGTGGTGGTGGTGAGGGGTAGAGAAGGTGGTGGTGAGGGTGGTGAGGGGTAGAGAAGGTGACAGCATCACGTGGTGGTGGTGGTGAGGGGTAGAGAAGGTATCAGCATCACGTGGTGGTGGTGGTGGTGGTGAGGGGTAGAGAAGGTGACAGCATCACGTGGTGGTGGTGGTGAGGGGTAGAGAAGGTGACAGCATCACGTGGTGGTGGTGGTGATGGTGAGGGGTAGAGAAGGTGACAGCATCACGTGGTGGTGAGGGTGGTGAGGGGTAGAGAAGGTGTCAGCATCACGTGGTGGTGGTGGTGGTGAGGGGTAGAGAAGGTGTCAGCATCACGTGGTTAGGGTGGTGAGGGGTAGAGAAGGTGACAGCATCACGTGGTGGTGGTGAGGGGTAGAGAAGGTGTCAGCATCACGTGGTGGTGGTGGTGGTGAGGGGTAGAGAAGGTGACAGCATCACGTGGTTAGGGTGGTGAGGGGTAGAGAAGGTGACAGCATCACGTGGTGGTGGTGAGGGGTAAAGAAGGTGTCAGCATCACGTGGTGAGGGTGGTGAGGGGTAGAGAAGGTGTCAGCATCACGTGGTGAGGGTGGTGAGGGGTAGAGAAGGTGACAGCATCACGTGGTGGTGGTGGTGAGGGTAGAGAAGGTGACAACATCACGTGGTGAGGGTGGTGAGGGGTTGAGAAGGTGTCAGCTTCACGTGGTGAGGGTGGTGAGGGGTAGAGAAGGCGTCAGCATCACGTGGTGAGGGTGGTGAGGGGTAGAGAAGGTGTCAACATCACGTGGTGAGGGTGGTGAGGGGTAGAGAAGGTGTCAGCATCACGTGGTGGTGGTGGTGAGGGGTAGAGAAGGTGACAGCATCACGTGGTGGTGGTGGTGAGGGGTAGAGAAGGTGTCAGCATCACGTGGTGAGGGTGGTGAGGGGGAGAGAAGGTGTCAGCATCACGTGGTGGTGGTGGTGAGGGGTAGAGAAGGTGTCAGCATCACGTGGTGAGGGTGGTGAGGGGTAGAGAAGGTGTCAGCATCACGTGGTGAGGGTGGTGAGGGGTAGAGAAGGTGTCAGCATCACGTGGTGAGGGGTAGAGAAGGTGTCAGCATCACGTGGTGGTGGTGGTGAGGGGTAGAGAAGGTGACAGCATCACGTGGTGAGGGTGGTGAGGGTAGAGAGGTGACAGCATCACGTGGTGAGGGTGGTGAGGGTGGTGAGGGTAGAGAAGGTGACAGCATCACGTGGTGAGGGTGGTGAAGGGTAGAGAAGGTGTCAGCATCACGTGGTGGTGGTGGTGGTGAGGGTAGAGAGGTGACAGCATCACGTGGTGAGGGTGGTGAGGGGTAGAGAAGGTGTCAACATCACGTGGTGAGGGTGGTGAGGTTAGAGAAGGTGACAGCATCACGTGGTGGTGGTGGTGAGGGTAGAGAAGGTGACAGCATCTCGTGGTGGTGGTGGTGGTGAGGGGTAGAGAAGGTGACAACATCACGTGGTGAGGGTGGTGGTGAGGGGTAGAGAAGGTGACAACATCACGTGGTGAGGGTGGTGAGGGGTAGAGAAGGTGTCAACATCACGTGGTGAGGGTGGTGAGGGGTAGAGAAGGTGACAGCATCACGTGGTGGTGGTGGTGGTGAGGGGTAGAGAAGGTGACAACATCACGTGGTGAGGGTGGTGAGGGGTAGAGAAGGTGTCAACATCACGTGGTGAGGGTGGTGAGGGGTAGAGAAGGTGACAGCATCACGTGGTGGTGAGGGTGGTGAGGGGTAGAGAAGGTGTCAGCATCACGTCGTGGTGAGGGTGGTGAGGGGTAGAGAAGGTGTCAGCATCACGTGGTGGTGAGGGTGGTGAGGGGTAGAGAAGGTGTCAACATCACGTGGTGAGGGTGGTGAGGGGTAGAGAAGGTGACAGCATCACGTGGTGGTGGTGGTGGTGAGGGGTAGAGAAGGTGTCAACATCACGTGGTGAGGGTGGTGAGGGGTAGAGAAGGTGTCAGCATCACGTGGTGGTGGTGGTGGTGAGGGGTAGAGAAGGTGACAGCATCACGTGGTGAGGGTGGTGAGGGGTAGAGAAGGTGTCAGCATCACGTGGTGAGGGTGGTGGTGAGGGGTAGAGAAGGTGTCAGCATCACGTGGTGAGGGTGGTGAGGGGTAGAGAAGGTGTCAGCATCACGTGGTGAGGGTGGTGAGGGGTAGAGAAGGTGACAGCATCACGTGGTGGTGAGGGTGGTGAGGGGTAGAGAAGGTGTCAGCATCACGTGGTGGTGGTGGTGAGGGGTAGAGAAGGTGTCAGCATCACGTGGTGGTGGTGGTGAGGGGTAGAGAAGGTGTCAGCATCACGTGGTGAGGGTGGTGAGGGGTAGAGAAGGTGACAACATCACGTGGTGAGGGTGGTGAGGGGTAGAGAAGGTGACAGCATCACGTGGTGAGGGTGGTGGTGAGGGGTAGAGAAGGTGACAGCATCACGTGGTGGTGAGGGTGGTGAGGGGTAGAGAAGGTGTCAGCATCACGTGGTGAGGGTGGTGAGGGGTAGAGAAGGTGACAGCATCACGTGGTGGTGGTGGTGGTGAGGGGTAGAGAAGGTGACAGCATCACGTGGTGGTGGTGGTGGTGAGGGGTAGAGAAGGTGTCAACATCACGTGGTGAGGGTGGTGAGGGGTAGAGAAGGTGTCAGCATCACGTGGTGGTGGTGAGGGGTAGAGAAGGTGACAGCATCACGTGGTGAGGGTGGTGGTGAGGGGTAGAGAAGGTGACAGCATCACGTGGTGGTGGTGGTGGTGGTGAGGGGTAGAGAAGGCGTCAGCATCACGTGGTGAGGGTGGTGAGGGGTAGAGAAGGTGACAGCATCACGTGGTGGTGAGGGTGGTGAGGGGTAGAGAAGGTGACAACATCACGTGGTGGTGGTGGTGAGGGTAGAGAAGGTGTCAACATCACGTGGTGAGGGTGGTGAGGGGTAGAGAAGGTGTCAGCATCACGTGGTGAGGGTGGTGAGGGGTAGAGAAGGTGACAGCATCACGTGGTGGTGGTGGTGGTGAGGGGTAGAGAAGGTGTCAGCATCACGTGGTGGTGGTGGTGGTGAGGGGTAGAGAAGGTGTCAGCATCACGTGGTGAGGGTGGTGGTGAGGGGTAGAGAAGGTGACAGCATCACGTGGTGGTGGTGGTGGTGAGGGGTAGAGAAGGTGTCAGCATCACGTGGTGAGGGTGGTGAGGGGTAGAGAAGGTGACAGCATCACGTGGTGGTGGTGGTGGTGAGGGGTAGAGAAGGTGTCAGCATCACGTGGTGAGGGTGGTGAGGGGTAGAGAAGGTGACAGCATCACGTGGTGGTGGTGGTGGTGAGGGGTAGAGAAGGTGACAGCATCACGTGGTGAGGGTGGTGAGGGGTAGAGAAGGTGACAGCATCACGTGGTGGTGGTGGTGGTGAGGGGTAGAGAAGGTGTCAGCATCACGTGGTGAGGGTGGTGAGGGGTAGAGAAGGTGTCAGCATCACGTGGTGAGGGTGGTGAGGGGTAGAGAAGGCGACAGCATCACGTGGTGAGGGTGGTGAGGGTAGAGAAGGTGTCAGCATCACGTGGTGAGGGTGGTGAGGGGTAGAGAAGGTGACAGCATCACGTGGTGGTGGTGGTGAGGGGTAGAAAAGGTGTCAACACGGCATGGCAGCTGCTAAGTTGTGGTGGCAGCGGCTACAGTGGTGGTGACTGTAGTGGTGGTTGTGGTGGTGATTGTAATAGTGGTTGTGGTGGTGATTGTAGTGGTGGTTGTGGTGGTGATTGTAGTGGTGGTTGTGGTGAGGGTGGCGACGGTGTTGGCGGATATTGATGGTGGTCTTGGCCAGGGCCGGATTAAGGTTGTGTCGGCCCTTGGGCTGCAGGTACTCTGAGGCCCCCCCCCCCAGTAATATTTTCAAAAGGAAAACAAAGTTAAAGAAAAATCAAATGTATTGTTACAACGCTAACAACAACAAATAAAATTCAGGATTCACAAACGAAGTAACTTTTCACTTCATCTCCTCCAGCTGGCGGAGGCCCCTGGGCTGCAGCCCCTAAAGCCCCCACGCCTTGAACCGGCCCTGGTGGTGGCGGCGGTGGTGGCGGTGGTGGTGGCACTGGAGTGGGTGGTGGTTGCGGTGGAGTTGGTGGTGGTTGCGGTGGCGGTGAAGTTCATGGCAGTGGTGGAGTTGGTAGTGGCATCGGTGGCGGTGGTGGTGGCGGTGGTGGCGGAATTGGTGGTGGTGGTAATGGCGGCGGTGGTGATAGTGGAGGAATTGGTGGTGGTGGTAATGGCGGTGGCAGTGGCGGTATTGGCAGTGGTGGTATTTGCGGTGGTGGTAATTGTGGTGGTAATGGTGGTGGTGGCGGTAGTGGCGGAATTGGCGGTGGTGGCATTTGCGGTGGTGGTTGTGGTAATTGTGGTGGTAATGGCGGTGGTGGTGGTGAGGACGTTACCGGAGCCGGACGATTCCCCGCCGGAGGAGCTGTCGCTGCGCGAGGGGGGGGCGCTGTCCCTGCTGGAGCCTCTCGTCCGTCGGCCCACGTCTCCATCGCCGACTGGGGCGACACGGCCCAGCACGGCACAGTCAAGCGAGCCGCACTACGTCTAGCAACACCAGCAGCGTCACTACAGCCTCAGCTACAGCGTCACTACAGCCTCACCTACAGCATGACTACAGCCTCACCAACAGCGTCACTACAGCCTCACCTACAGAGTGACTACAGCCTCACCTACAGCGTGATTACAGCCTCACCAACAGCATGACTACAGCCTCACCAACAGCGTCACTACAGCCTCACCTACAGAGTGACTACAGCCTCACCTACAGCGTGACTACAGCCCCACCAACAGCGTCACTACAGCCTCACCTACAGAGTGACTACAGCCCCACCAACAGCGTCACTACAGCCTCACCTACAGCGTGACTACAGCCCCACCTACAGCGTGACTACAGCCCCACCTACAGAGTGACTACAGCCTCACCTACAGAGTGACTACAGCCTCACCTACAGCGTGACTACAGCCCCACCAACAGCGTCACTACAGCCTCACCTACAGCGTGACTACAGCCCCACCTACAGCGTGACTACAGCCTCACCTACAGAGTGACTACAGCCTCACCTACAGCGTGACTACAGCCCCACCAACAGCGTCACTACAGCCTCACCTACAGAGTGACTACAGCCCCACCAACAGCGTCACTACAGCCTCACCTACAGCGTCACTACAGCCTCACCTACAGCGTGACTACAGCCCCACCTACAGCGTGACTACAGCCCCACCTACAGCGTGACTACAGCCCCACCAACAGCGTCACTACAGCCTCACCTACAGAGTGACTACAGCCCCACCAACAGCGTCACTACAGCCTCACCTACAGCATGACTACAGCCTCACCTACAGCGTGATTACAGCCTCACCAACAGCGTGACTACAGCCTCACCTACAGCGTGACTACAGCCTCACCAACAGCGTCACTACAGCCTCACCTACAGCGTGACTACAGCCCCACCTACAGCGTGACTACAGCCCCACCTACAGCGTCACTACAGCCTCACCTACAGCGTGACTACAGCCCCACCTACAGCATGACTACAGCCTCACCAACAGCGTGACTACAGCCCCACCTACAGCGTGACTACAGCCTCACCTACAGCGTGACTACAGCCCCACCTACAGCGTGACTACAGCCTCACCAACAGCGTGACTACAGCCCCACCTACAGCGTGACTACAGCCTCACCTACAGCGTGACAACAGCCCCGCCAAGAGCGTGAGCTAGCGAGCGAGCGAGCGATAGAGTGAGCTAAGATGCGAGTGAGTGAATAAGCCAGTGAGCTAGTGAGTGAGTGAGTGAACATGCGAGCGAACACACGAGTGAGCGAGCGAGTGAGTGAGTGTGTGAGTGAGCAAGCCAGTGAGTGAGTGAGTGAACACACGAGTGAGCGAGCGAGTGAGTGAGTGTGTGAGTGAGCAAGCCAGTGAGTGAGTGAGTGAACACACGAGTGAGCGAGCGAGTGAGTGAGTGTGTGAGTGAGCAAGCCAGTGAGTGAGTGAGCGAACACACGAGTGAGTGAGCAAGTGAGTGATTGAGCGAGTGAGTGAGCGAGTGAACACATGAGTGAGTGAGTGAGTGAACACGCGAGTGAGTGAGCGAGTGAGTGAGCGAGCAAGCGAGTGAGTGAATGAGCGAGTGAACACACGAGTGAGTGAGTGAGCGAGCGAGTGAGTGAGCGAGCGAGTGAATTAACACGTGAGTGAGTCAGTGAGCGAGTGAGTGAGTCAGTGAGTGAGTGAGCTAATACATGAGTGAGTGAACACGTGAGTTAGTGAGTGAGTGAGCGAGCGAGTTAGCGAGTGAGTGAGTGAGTGAGCGAGCGAGTGAGTGAGTGAGTGAATACACGAGTGAGTGAGCGAGCGAGTGAGTGAGTGAGCTAACACATGAGTGAGTGAACACGTGAGTTAGTGAGTGAGTGAGTGAGCGAGCGAGTTAGCGAGTGAGTGAGTGAGCGAGCGAGTGAGTGAGCGAGCGAGTGAGTGAACACACGAGTGAGTGAGCGAGCGAGTTAGCGAGTGAGTAAGCGAGCGAGTGAGTGAGTGAGTGAGTGAGCGAGTGAGTAAGCGAGCGAGCGAGTGAGTAAGCGAGCGGGAGCAGGAACCGACTGTCGAGCTCCTCCTCGGAGCTGAGCTGGAACCCGGGGTTGACGAGTCCCGGCTCGTCGGAGAGCAGTGCGATGGCCTCCACGGAGCACACGCCGGCGTTGAGCAGCGCGAGAGCGTGCTGCGCCGAGCTGTCCGCGCCGTGGCCGCCGCCGCCCCCCCAGGCCGCCGCCGCCTTGCGCCGCTTCTCCTCCGCCTCGCGGAACGCCGCCGTGCCGGGGCACCTGACACAGACGACGGCCCCCCGGCCCCGGTGAGCGAGCGCCCAGCACGGCAACGGCAAGCGGCGACGGCGGTGCCAATGGCCGCTTGCAGCACGGACCCGCGAGCGGTGAATCTATTTAGACTAAAATTTTTTTTTTTTTTTTCACCAGCTAAGGCCCACTGAGCTGTACGGCTCAACGAAGTGGCTCGCCTTCGTGTGGGAATTTATAGCAGCTGTCGATTCTAAACGTGGAGGGGAAAAACCAGGGGACCCGGAGAAAAATCCACGGGACCACGGGCAGAGAGAGAGAGAGAGACGCAAACTACAAATATATACGGCAGGAGTCAGGGTCGGGATGGAAGCTACGACCTCCTGCGCACCGCGGAGCAGATCCGCGATTCGGAGTCGCGGTTGAACTCACGAATCGGTGAGATTTGCCGCCTTGCGTGTCGCATTGTTTGCGATTCACTACTCCGGATAATTATCAATGTCCGTTTTGTCTGCTCGATTGACACGTAATCTGCGGGATGGTTGAGGCTGCGCCTCGCCAAATGCCGATGTCCCAGGGCAGCTACTGACAAGGAGAGGGGCCCGTTAGCAAGCGCCCACTCAGGCAGCAGCAGCAGCAGTGCAAGTGAGACGCTGGTGGTGGTGCTGCTGTGATCCCGTGAGGAGAAGAAAAAAAACTCGCAACTTTTTTTTCATTTCAATAAAATGGCAAACGGCGAGAAATGTGAACAAAAGCGGTGGGGGAGAGATGTACGCTTAGAATTGAACCGGGGCAGTAAGAGGAACGCACGCATCGGACAATTTAAGCAATATAAAGGCATCGCGTTGAGCGTCAACGGCCGAGGCAGACGACGTAACGGAATGTGCCGTGCCCGAGGTGACCCCGAGAAATCGGACCGCGAGGTCACGTCGACGACTTGCGCAAGCCGTCATCCAGTAGCGGATAGATCACGGCTAATGACGACGGTGATGATGACGGTGATGATGACGATGACGATGATGATAAATGTGGCTCTCAAAGAGAGCGGTGGGGTTTACGGCTGAGATTCAGAGGCCGGTGAATATCCGGCTTAGAGGCGACACTTCGCCCCCCCCCGCTTCCCTGAACCCGCGAGAACCGGGAAAGCGCGACACGGCTCACGATGCTGAGGCTGAGCAAACGTTCTTGCCGGAGCCGTACTTCCTGAGATGACCTCAGCGCCGTTGTCACCATCGTCGTCACCGTCGTCATCGTCGTCACCGTCGTCATCACCGTCACCATCACCGTCACTGTCGTCACCATCGTCATCACCGTCACCATCGTCGTCACCGTCGTCATCGTCGTCACCATTGTCATCACCGTCGTCACCGTCGTCATCACCGTCACCATCGTCGTCACCGTCGTCATCGTCGTCACCATCGTCATCACCGTCACCATCGTCATCACCGTCACCATCACCGTCACCATCACCGTCATCATCGTCACCATGGTCGTCACCGTCGTCATCACCGTCACCATCACCGTCGTCACCACCGTCATCATCGTCGTCACCGTCATCATCATCGTCACCATCATCGTCACCATCGTCACCATCGTCACCATCGTCATCATCGTCACCATCGTCGTCATCGTCACCATCATCGTCACCATCGTCGCCATCGTCACCGTCGTCACCATCGTCACCATCGTCACCATCGTCATCATCGTCATCATCGTCACCACCATCACCATCTTCATCATCGTCTTCATCATCATCGTCATCATCGTCACCACCGTCATCATCGTCACCATCGTCGTCATCGTCATCACCGTCACCGTCGTCACCATCGTCACCATCGTCACCATCGTCACCATCGTCGTCATCGTCATCACCGTCACCGTCGTCACCATCGTCACCATCGTCACCATCGTCACCATCGTCATCATCGTCGTCGTCACCACCGTCACCACCGTCGCCATCGTCGTTCAAGCAGCCGCACAGTCTCCAGCACTGGCTACTGCCGAATCTCGTAGTGTTTTGGACGTAAAGTTAACGAGCACTCCTGTGGCGTGGCAGTTTGCGCGCTGCGCTACATAAACCCGGTGGCCCGAGTTCAAGTCCCGGCCATGGGTGACGCGCCGTAAGCGGGCGAGCGGTAAAAACAACCCATCCCGGAAGGACACTGGAGAACGATGTGACATCTGTTGAAATTGAAAAATGCCGGAGGCTGTGCAGAGGCACTCGATGTAATGTGTAAGGGAGCATGTTTATTAACGAGCAATCAATGTGTATATCTCATTGAGTCACTGCACTGTGAACCCGGCGACTCGAGTTCCATTCTCGACCAGTGGTGAGTGAAATCAGTGGCGAGCGAAATCTGCACTGGTCGTAGATCCACCTGCCCCCGCTCACCGCTCCCCGCGGTCTAGCGTGGTGAAGTATGGTCAAACAAGCTGCACTGTTGACATCACGTGGGGTGGGGGACCGCCTCCATCCAGCAGTGGATCGACAAATGGCAGCAAACTACTTACGACGCGATACGTTGGATGGAAACAAGCCGCAACGCTCTACGTGACAAACCTCCCCCTCACATTCCACAACCTCCCTTGTAAGCGAAACAAATCGTTTTGAACGGTGAGCTTCCTGGTTTTGATTCAAGTAATAAACTCGACGGCACGAGACACACACACACACATGCATGTGTACGACACACACACACACATGCATGTGTGTGTGTAGCGGTTAGCGCGCTGCGCTATGAACCTGGCGATCCGGGTTCTATTCCCGCTCACGGCTCACACCAGTGACGATTATCTGAACCGGTACTGGGCCTCCCCTAGGTCGACTCAGCCTTAAATGAGTACCTGGCGCGGTGTGTAAACATCGCCACTGCGGAGACAAAGGCGGTCGGGCGTGGTGCTGGCCACCCACCCCCTCGTGTACCGTTCTGGCCTTCATAGGTGCTCGCTAACAGCACTTGTCCCTACAGTCTGTTAAAGCTATATGGGGGATCTTTGTGTCTCGTATCACAGAGCGGTAGTGTAGCGGTTAGCGCGCTGCGCTACGAACCCCGCGGCCCCAGTTGGATTCCTGCTCACGGCCAACACCAGTGACGATTAGAACCGGTCGACTCAGCCTTAATTGAGCACCTGGTGCGATGTGTAAAAACATTGCCATAGGGAGACAAAGGCGGCCAACCAAACCCTCACGTGCCGTTCCGGCCGTCAGATGTGCTCGCTAACAGCACTTGCCCCAACAGTCTGTGAAGGCTGTACGGGGAACCTTTATCTGCGTATCCCTTTTTGGCACCTTTACCAATTAACTCCTAAACGTGAGATCGGCACCGGGACAATGGCAACGACGAATCACTTCGGAAATCTCGGGGGGCCGCGTGACCCCCCCCCCCACCACTCCGTAGCGATGGCAAAGAGCGGCACGAGACACTGCCCAGGGGACTCCTTACAAAATGGAAACTAAGTGACCCTTAGTTTCCATTGCCCAGTGGGGAGGGGGGGGCTGGGGGGGGGCTGGGAGGGGGGGGCTTTGCGTGCCCATGCACTCCACTGCTGCGAGATTGTGGCACGACCAACAAACCGATATCCTTCATTCCCAAGAGCCGGAAATGAGACGAATTCACCGCAGCAGTAAATACATCGAAGCGGAGCGCAATCGATGGGAGTTGTACAGCGGTCAGCGCACTGCGCTAGCAAACCCGGGAAAGACCCAATTCCCGCTCACGGCCAACACCACCGGTGGCGATTATCTGAACCGGTCCTGGGCCTCCTCTAGGTCGACTCAGCCTCAAATGAGTACCTAGTGCGATGTGTAAACATCGCCGCTAGGGAGACAAAGGCGGTCGGGCGTGGTGCTTGGCACGCCTTCATAGGTGCTCGCGAACGGCACTTGCCCCAACAGTCTGTTACAGGCTATAAGGGGTATATTTGTATTCTTTGGGTCTTTCGGTAAAGCCAGGTAGATAGGAAAATAATTAAATAATAACAATATCACGACGTTTCGATCGCAACACAGGCAATCGTCATCAGGTGACAAATATCGCGTGAGAGCTGCTGAGGCAGGAAAAATACATGACGGTAGCGCTGCCAAGGCAGGGAGTTGTAAAGGTTTGAGATGGGTGTAGCCCAAGGGTCAGTGGGCGGAGCTAGAGATGAAATCTACATGTAAATGTAAGCTCGGGAGATATCTTGACAAACGAAGCTGTGGGGGTGGCCATTGTATTGTGAGAGACTAGCATGCAACACCCCTGGCTGTGATGTTACCTAGTAAAAAATTAACCCGTAAAAACAACGTTTTTCACTATAAATCCTTTATATGTGTGGCATCGGTTTTATTTTATTATTCATTTCAGTTTTTCTTGAGTAAAAGTTTCATTTTTATCACATTGGTTTTTTAAATTAAATATGAAAAAAAAATTTTCCTAAAAAGTGGAAAATTTTGGATTTTTTTTCACGCACAACGAGTCTGTGTGCAAAATGTCAGCTTGATTGGATCACGGGAAGTGGGTTAAAACACGACCGAAAGATTTTTGCACGGTCGTAAGCGCGCAAGCAAGCAAGTGAACTTAATATAAAGGATTAAAAAAAACAATTGTTCTAGTTGTTTGTTTATAGGTGGCGGAAGCCTGGATTTAAACCCAGGATGTCAGTGGCATAACCTCAGCCCTCTGAACCACCCCGGGGTCATCTCCCAGGGCACCGATTTTTACTGCCATGAAAACAGCAATTACCTCTTACCTCGAAGGAGGCACATCGATCGATGTGAAAGCACAGCCAAAATGTATTACGGATGTATGTTGAACTTCTTTTGCACCGTACGTGGCCAACCGTTGGCAACCGGATTTGTGGGGGTAAGGACAACAAACTGAACACAAAAAGCAGTTCTCAAGAAATGAGTTTTCAAACTAGACAATACAAAAAAATTGCGTAACTCCAGTGGCTTCCTAATATCAGAAGGAAGAGCGTTCCAGACGGCCGCAGAAGCACTTCTGAAAGCGCCGTGCGATGCGGCGACCGTGTTTGTTCGATGGCCGGCAAAAAGCCGCTTCTGCCGCGAGGATGACCGGAGTTTGCGTGACGGCTTGTGATCCTTGACAGGCTTACGACCACCTCCCTGCTCAAAACGGCCACTCCGAGCTAACGGTAGAAATTCCACATTACTGAGACGTTGGGGGTGTGGGGGGGGGACGCAGTTAATCACTTTGGCAGGCATACACACTGGAAAGACGCAGATGCAGTTCAAGTGAGAAACAACATTTCTAATTGTGCCGTTTGCTGCTGCTGCCCGCTTGATGTTTTCGGGGCCTCTGCATCCGTGCTCTTCGCTTGCGATGAAAATAAAAACGATCAGGCGACGTTCTTGCATGTGACGGTAACTCGCGGCTAAACGACGCCGACGACGACGATGCTCTTTTTGTTTTCCCCGCTGCGGGAAAGCCTCGAGCGAAACCGTAATGTATTACTTACTGTTAGTAGCTCAGCTTATTGGAGAGTATATTTAGTATACTGATGATACTATGTAGTTCATACTTTAGTTTTTTTACGTGGTGGTTTAGTCACCGCAGCTACATACTATTAACAATCCTTCCCTTTATTAATGCTACCCCTATCCCCTCCCTTTGATGCTGCTAATCCTGCATAATGCACGGGCATAATATGACTTTGAAACCCCCCGCCCAACTCCTACGCATTTCACAAGTAGTACTAATCCCATATCTACATTTCCCATAAATATGCTAAATTCCTCTTGATATGCAAATTATTTTGTCAAGGCGCTCTTCCCCCTCCAACCCAGCTTAAATAGTCGCTCCAAGCCTGGGGCGTGTCATTCAGACGCTGTCTTCCCGACAGACCTGTTCTTCACCTGAGGACGGCTGCTTGCGTTGTGGCCGAAACGTCGTGAGAATTATTTGATTGTGTTTTATTTTTATTGTTTTATTATTTCCATTCTACGTGACTTTACCGAAAGAACCAAGAAGATAAACCCCTCCACCTCGTGCGTTATATTTCGACGCGAAACGTCGAGTTTGATTTTTGTCGCTCGCCTTCACGACGCCACGCCACTGCCAACATCGGAAAAGTTTGCGAGTTTCCCCGAAAATCCGGTCAAATGTTGACTCGGCCCAGCGTCCCCCTCGAAGGGTCGGAGGAAAATGAGCAACCACTTTTGTGGGGAGTTGGCAGCAGTTGCCCTCTGAATGAACTTTTCACCGCTCCTCGTCATAGGAATGTGGAATTTCCACCAGTGGCTGCTCAGAGCCGTTAGCGGGGGGGGGGTCATGAGTTCCACCAAGAGTGGGGGGACGACCTTGACCTTCATCTGGAGGCACTGTTCCCACGTCACAGGAAGGTGGAGATTGCGTCACTGGCTCTCACACAGCCGCTGAAAAGTATGAAATCACCAAACCGAAATTTACGACTGAATTGTATTACAATCATTATCATTATTACACTGGTCAACAAAAAAAATAATTCTGGCCTGGACTTTTGCAGCTGTTTTAGACTAATTTCAGGGTGCCGATTCCAAATCTGATCTCAGATTTGCTCTATCACATCTCATTTTTATGCTATCGGCATACCCCATTTGCATTGATTTTACCCGAAATTAACTCTGTCACTTATGATTGCAAGTTGGTGCGAGTCAGTGACTGCTTTAGTGTTAAAATATGGTGCTGTATTTTTAGGATAGTGTGTTTATAATATCATTTTATGTAGATATCCACATTTATTTAATATTTTTCTTCTGCAGTTTTTATTGAAAATGCAATATTTGATATCTCAAAAACCTGACGTGATAGACAAAAACCGAAGCCAGATTTGGAATCACCTTAAAGCCGTTGTAATACCTTATGCCAGAAAAAGTGTGTTGACCAGTGATATCGATCCGCTCGAATTTTTTACAGTTTGCAAAAAATGCACCACGCGCGCACGCACACACGCTGCGCCGCTCCCGCATGAGGCCGCGGGGAGATTAGGCCGAGATAAATAATTATGTATTGTCCTTTTTGCCCGATCGACCTGGACGGGGCGACGTGGTGGCGGCGAGACCCGGATTATGTTTCTTGTCGTGACGCCACGGCAACGGCGTCATCTCCTCAGGTGACAGCGGCCGGGCCCGTTGCGCGACCTCCCTTATCCGCAAATCGCATTAACATCATTCATAACGCAAGCCGGCGGTGGCGGTGGTGGTTGTGGTGGTGGTTGTGGTGGTGGTTGTGGTGGTGGTGGTGGCGGTGGTTGTGGTGGTGGCGGTGGTGGCGGTGGCGGTGGTTGTGGTGGTGGCGGTGGTGGCGGTGGTGGCGGTGGTGGCGGTGGTTGTGGCGGTGGTTGTGGCGGTGGTTGTGGTGGTGGCGGTGGTGGCAGTGCCGGCGGACCGCTAAGCCAAAGTGGTCTTATCTCCCACGTCCGAACTCGGGCACAAAATCATGAATACCCATTGACCAAGGTGGCTAGGAGATGTTAACTACCTCGCCTGGTGTACAGGAGGTTGTGGGTTCAATCCCGACCCTGAAGCCTGCTGCTGTATATTTGGATTTTGAATGTGTCTCTCCCTGTGATCGCGTGGATTTTTCTCCGGGTCCTGCGGTTTTCCCCTCCACATTTAGAATCGACATCACGCGTCTAAGAGTATTTGGCTGCTATACATTTCCGCTTGCTGATAAGCTATCATTTGTGGCCAGGTTGCCTCTGAAAAGGAGCTAATATAGCAGTTCAATGGGCCTTAACTGGTAATAAAAAAATATGGTTTAGTTGATAGAACGAGTGAAGTAATGAATGAGTGGAGCTATACTTGGCTCGTTCGAGAGGACGCGGTGAAGAGGTGGCCGAGCACGGCGTGGAGTGCTCGTGGAAATGGGCGTGAGTCGTCGTCACCATCGTCACCACCGTCGTTACCACCATCACCGTCGTCACCATCGTCACCATCACCGTCGTCACCATCGTCACCATCACCGTCGTCACCATCACCGTCGTCATCATCGTCACCATCACCGTCGTCACCATCGTCGTCGTCACCATCACCGTCGTCACCATCGTCACCATCGTCACCATCACCGTCGTCACCATCGTCGTCGTCACCATCGTCGTCGTCACCATCGTCGTCACCACCATCACCGTCGTCACCATCGTCGTCACCATCGTCGTCGTCACCATCGTCGTCGTCACCATCACTGTCGTCACCATCACTGTCGTCACCATCACTGTCGTCACCATCACCACCATCATCGTCGTCACCATCGTCGTCACCATCGTCGTCGTCACCATCACTGTCGTCACCATCACCGTCGTCACCATCACCGTCGTCACCATCACCGTCGTCACCATCATCGTTGTCACCACCGTCGTCACCAGCGTCACCGTCGTCACCATCACCGTCGTCACCATCACCGTCGTCACCATCACCATCGTCACCATCACCGTCGTCACCATCAGCGTCGTCACCATCATCGTCGGCACCATCACCGTCGTCACCATCACCGTCGTCACCATCACCATCGTCGCCACCATCACCGTCGTCACCATCACCGTCGTCACCATCACCGTCGTCACCATCACCGTCGTCACCATCACCGTCGTCACCATCACCGTCGTCACCATCACCGTCGTCACCATCAGCGTCGTCACCATCATCGTCGTCACCATCACCGTCGTTACCATCACCGTCGTCGCCAACATCACCGTCGTCACCATCACCGTCGTCACCATCACCGTCGTCACCATCACCGTCGTCACCATCACCGTCGTCACCATCACCGTCGTCACCATCACCGTCGTCACCATCACCGTTGTCACCATCACCGTCGTCACCATCACCGTCGTCACCATCACCGTCGTCACCATCACCATCGTCGTCACCATCGTCGTCGTCACCACCGTCATCACCGTCGTCACCACCATCACCGTCGTCACCATCGTCGTCACCATCACCGTCGTCACCATTGTCGTCGTCGTCACCATCGTTACCACCGTCACCATCGCCGATTGCGAGGTTGTGTGTGCGTACATTGAACTTCTTTCGCGACGTACGTAGCCAGTCGTTGCTAAATCGAAGCGCGGCGGGTGATTCCGATTCGTCGGAAACCGCATTAAGAAAAAAAATCCGGCGACGATTGTGACATTTCTGACGATTTTCAGAAGACCTGCAGCCACCTGTACCAGCAGGCAGTGCAGCAAATAGGCGGCGAGGCCGATCTGTAGGGTGCAGTGTTCAACGGCTGCTCCCGAAAAATATAGCGTCATTTCAAGTAGGAACTGGTTAAACATTCCAAGCGCGACAGAGAGCCTTGAGACCGGAGGAGGCTATAAACTCTATTCAAAATATTTTTTCCGATAATTTCATTCTATTTGTGCCGTCGCCGTCATGCAACGAGAAGACGTGTTCTTTCGGAACTCTCGGAAAGCGGTGTCGCTTCGCTCCACAATTGGGAACAGCCCGCGGGCAGTAGATGTCATAGAACTACTTCTGAAGCCATTCAAGGGACTTCCTTTCCACGCTGCACTTTCCCCACTCGCTCTGTCGCTGAGAGTGATGTTCGTCGCACGGCGGCCAAACCCGACATTTTCAACGGGGGAAAGGAACTTGGCCAAATTAACTGCAGAACTACATTTAATGCAATTGTATCATTTTGTCCGGCAAACGGTGACCAGGCTGAGACCGCCGATTCACTACCATCTGAGAACCAAAGTTTAATCACGGATGCACGGCTGGAACCCACATTTTAATCAAGAAATCTCGGAGGTTGCCAGTTAAAAATCTGACCTCTGACCCACCCGGGTACCTCCCAAAGAACATTTTATCATTGCTATCACTGCCGCGCACAAATGATCGTGGGGCGGCCGTTTATCTCCGCTGGCGGCCCGAATCCAGCCGTAGAGATTCCACGTTCCTGCGAGCGGCAGCCTCTGTGTAAACCAACAACGTCCGGCGTTGATTGACACAACGAAGGTGAATGGGGCTTTGGCGGAGAGGACGATGAATGAAACAAGGATGTGCGCGCACGCCCGCGACAATCAGCGCGTGCGCTCGGTGCCTGGGAGTGGACGCCACCGATAAGGGATTTTTTTTCCTTTCCTCCAATCTGAATCGGAGTTTAGTGGCTCGGAGCTTTCCGCAGGGACATTCCAGCGAGGGGAGGCTTCCCGCGAACACAAAGAGCCGTCCCTGCGTCCGGCGTCGCGGGAGCTCCCAAGCTCACCAGAAGTTTACAACTCAACCGCACGATAGCATCGAGGAGACGCGCACGCGCGCGTGTCTGTGTGCGTGTGTGCGCCTGTGTATACCTGCGTGTCTGTGCGTGTGTCGGGAGCGGTGGCGCAGCGGTTTGGCGCGCTGCACTACGAACCCGACGACCGGAGTTCGATTCCCGCGCATGGCCAACGCCAGTGAACATTACCTGAACAAGTCCCGGGCCTCCCCTAGGTCGACTCGGCCTCAAATGAGTACCTGGTACAGTGTGTGAACATCGCCACTGGGGAGACAAAGGCGGTCGGGCGTGGTGCTGGCCACCCTCACCCCCTCGTGTGCCGTGCCGGCCTTCATAGGTGCTACTCGCCAACAGCACTTGCCCCTACAGTCTGTGAAGGCTACACGGGGGGTGGGGGATCTTTGTCTTTGTGAGCCTGTGCGTGCGAGTGTGAGTGGCACAGCGGTTAGTGCACTCACTGCGAGGTCGATTCCCTCCGATGGCCAAAAGTGGCGAATATCTGAAACATTCACGGACCTCCCCCCTTGGTCAGCTCAGCCTTGAACGAGCAGCTGATGTGTTAACAACGACACTGAAGGAGAAGAAGATAAAAAAACGTATTTAATCAAATAACCGTTGCTGTCTTAAATAACGATCTTCGCATGCGGCTACATTCATACGCCACGTAAATCCACTTTTTTTTTATTTCAAGTGAAATAATGCGGCATCGTAGAATTCTGTTGGGCAAATGTTGCATTTTAACCGGGCAACCGTTTTCATTTGTAATTTGGCAACAGAACCCTTCGTCCGCCATTGTATTGGCAAACGGCTGTAATTATGTAACTAATTATATCGCTAAGAGTCCCAAAAGCAATGCCATATCAGTTAAACCGTTGTTACGCAATAATAATGCGACGTATAAACAGGCCAGAGATGTTGTCTCTGCACTTAACGACAGGATTGCGTTTACTTTGCATCGTTCCGACAGGCTTTGGGCCTTCTGGAGCGATGCCTCCCGGGGGCTTTTGTTGACACCGGCGAAAAACCGTGGACATCGATGGACGCCCTCACGAGTGAGACGATACACCTCAAGGATCGATCGATTGATCGATTGATCGATCGATCGATCCGGTAAGATATTTTAACCATGAAAGAGACACCGGGCTTCACCGTGTGCCTGCTCTTTGTCTGTCCGAGAAAGGTGAGGCCCTGAACTGACTTGCCTACAATGTGGCTAGGAGATGTTGACTACCTCGCCTGGTATACAGGAGGCCGTGGGTTCGATCCCGACCCTGACGCCTGCTGTGTATTTGGAGTTTGCGTGTCTCTCTCTCTCTCATCATCATCACGGTGGCTAGGAGATGTTGACTACCTCGCCTGGTATACAGGAGGCCGTGGGTTCGATCCCGACCCTGACGCCTGCTGTATATTTGGAGTTTGCGTGTCTCTCTCTCTCATCATCATCACGGTGGCTAGGAGATGTTGACTACCTCGCCTGGTATACAGGAGGCCGTGGGTTCGATCCTGACTCTGACACCTGCTGTACATTTGGAGTTTGCGTGTCTCTCTCCCCCTGTGGTCGCGTGGATTTTTTTCCCCGGGTCCTCCGGTTTTTCCCTTCACATTTAGAAACACGCGTTTAGAGTACAGTAAAACCTTGGATTGCGAGTAACTTGGTCTGCGAGTGTTTTGCAAGACGAGCAAAATGATTAATTAATTTGATAAATGAGCGAGGTCTTGCAATACGAGTAGTACGTGCATACGCTTTGTCCGCCGAGCGTCACGTGATCACAACTGATACACGAGTGCTTTGCCGTCCTCAGGTGAAGACCAGGTCTGTCGGGGAGACCGCGTTTGAAGTTTGCGTTGTGGCTGCTTGCGTTGTGGCCGAAACGTCGTGAGAATTATTTTATTATGTTTTATTTTCATTATTTTATTATTTCCCTTCTACGTGACTTTACCGAAAGAACCAAGAAGAGTTAAATAGTTTATTTGTATTTTTTTCTGATTTACTTATCTTTCCTATACTTGGTTTAACACGTAGGCTTTCGCGACCAATATTATTCATAATAAAGGTTTTTGGGTCAGATCGCGTTATTTATAAATGTGTCGTAACCCTCCACCACCCGACACGGCCAAACAGTAAAAAAGTGTCACGTTTACAAAGGACAATATAATTCACTTCTTTAGCCCACCGGGTGTGTTGAAGAGCGAATCAATATCATTTAAAATTTGAGTACGACGTTTCGCTGGTAATATACTTTGCACTCCTATCGTGTTTTTGTATTGATTGTTATTGTAACGTGGACTTCTGTGAAAAAGATCTTCATAGCTCATCGGATTCTTCCAGTATAAATACACATCCTGATGAAAGGGCCTCCAGCGATAGAGGCAATTTTGGCCTTCACTTTCACACTGGCCAGGCAATTCACAGAAGGGGCGGCAGTAGGTGTGCAAGTACCCACACTTTACCCTACGAACATGCGAAGATTCAAGAAACGAGCTCGTCGTCAGAATGAACATCACGCGTCTAAGAGTTACTTGGCCGCGATACATTTCCACGTGATGAGCCACTCTTGCGAGCCATCATTTGTGACAGGACGCTTCTTAAAAAGGAGCTAAGTGGGCTTTCGCTGCTATATATATTTTTTGTTAATGTCCGACCGTGTCAGGAGGCCGCGCCAGGAACGCCGAGATCCTGGGTTCGACTCCTGGGTCCCAGCACCTCAAGCGAGCCCAGTTTCCACCACCCCCCCCCCCCCCGCGTGAGCCAGCTCAACGCTCTTAAGCCGACCGCTATGATGTGCTCCAATTAGCGTGCCGTTAGCGAGCGCACCGCGTGTAATTCACGCGCAAACGCGAGCGGCGACGACCACGATTAAACTAATCCATGGATTTGCTGCCACTTTCCACGCGCCCCCCCCCCCCCACCCCGAACACACGGCCCCCCGACAATCCCGCATTATAATCATCGTCGTCATCATATCGCTGCGGCCTAGTCAAGGGAACTTAATTACGAGACGTGAAATGTTTCAACCTCCACCTCGTCGCTCCGCCCCCCCCACCCAGCGGCGATTCGAGGAATTTTCACGATTCGCGATTTCAGTGACGATTCGATTATGGTGTATGTATATTTTTCGTCTCGTTCATATTGTTTTTTTATTTGCTCCGTGTCGCGTGTGCGGGTTTGTTCGCTCTGTTACACTCGATGTGACATGCATGCATATATTGAACTTCTTTTGCAGCGTACTTGGAAAGACAACAAACTACTACTATATTTTGCCACTGGTAAAGGAGGTCTCATAGCGTAAATGCTTACCCCGAGCTCTCAATACTCTGATAGTGCGCTGTTTTTTGAGTTGTACGCCTTTGGGCGTCATCTGGTCCAACGCCAATGGAGACTAGGCTCTAAGAAAAGCTGTCTCGGGTGTGGACCAATCAACTTCAAGGACAGTGCATATCATTATCATCATCAGAGTTGTTTCTTTTTGTTTGCATTTTGACTGCTTGTGTTGTGGTTATTGCAAACATAATCCCTTGTATAAAGGTGTCAGTTTTGTACCAGTTGAAAGGGTAAAAACCTACTACAAAAGGCGGTTCTAAATAATTGAGTTTTAAATCTAGATGATGATTTAAAAGTGCACGGCTCCAGTGGCTTCCTAATATCGGAATGAGGAGCGTTCCAGACGGCCGCAGAAACGCATCTGAAAGCGCGCGATGCGGCGACCGTATCTCTTCGATGGTTAGTCAGAAGCCGCTGCTGTGAAGATGACCGGAGTCCACGTGATGGTTTATGCGCCCTTACACGAACAGCAAGGGATTGTGGTTCAGTTGTGGCGAGCACTCCGTGTGTAATGAGTGCGAAAAGCATGATCGCCTCATTAGTATGCCGTTTGCATAAATCATGAGCAAGCATAACGATTGACTTGGAAATTATCCTCGAGGTGCAGAGAGACGTTGCAGAGTGTTTTTATTATTATGACGACGACGATGACGCTGCTTGTTTTACCCAGGAAAGCGAGTCTCAAGACTGTTAAAGAGCATCCTCACAAGTTTACACAGTAGGAGGAAAGGGCGGTGTGTTGTCGCTGCTGCATGTCACGGTGGCTACGAGATGTTAACTGCCTCGCCTGCTGTACAGGAGGTCGCGAATTCAATCCCGACCCTGACGCCTGCTGCATATTTGGAATTTGCGTCTCTCTCTCTCTCATCATCATCATCACGGTGGCTAGGAGATGTTAACTGCCTCGCCAGGTATACAGGAGGTCGCGGATTCAATCCCGACCCCGACGCCTGCTGCATATTTGGAATTTGCTTGTTTTCCCCGTGGTGGCGTGGATTTTTCTCCGGGTCCTCCGGTTTTCCCCTTCACATTTAGAAATACGCGCTTAGAGTATTTGGCTTCTGGTTCTTTCGGTAAAGTCACGTAGATAGAAACAACAATAAAAGAACACGACGTTTCGGTCGTGACTTTACCGAAAGAACCAGAGAGAGTATGGATTCCTCCAGTCACGAAAGCTTCAAATCAAGATATTTGGCTTCTATTTATGTCTGTAAGCTCTAAACTTCCACGTGATAATACGCTTCGTTGAGCTATAATTTGTGGTCAGGTTGCTTCTGAGAAATAGCTATGACGCTCACCTTACCTGGTAAGATTAAAAAAAAAATATATATATATAAGGTATAACTCCTCAACCCGAGCTAGAAATGCTTTGATACGTGTGACATTGTCTTTGTACTGTCCGCCTTTTTGTGTCCTCTGGTCTGACACTGGTGAGACTAGGCCATGAAGATGGCTGTCTCTGTTGTAGGCCAATCAGTTTCGAAGGCAATGCACGTCCTATTCTTGTTCATGTTTTTGTTTGTTGCGGTTGCACCCGAGTCAAGAGCCGCCTTGCTCACAGGGTGATACCTCATAAATGAAATGAAAATGATCAGTGCGTGTTTGTCTGAATGTTTTGTGACACAATTAACGTGTGGTAATGCCGGATGCCTTGCAAATGTATTTGGTGTTTGAACATCTTACCACGTCCCGTTTAATTGCCAGAAAGGGTAAAACATCGACTTATTTTGTATTCAGAATAAATCAAATTGTAAAAAAATTAACCCGTAAAAACAAAGTTTTTCACTATAAATCCTTTATATGCGTGGCGGCTAGAGTCCTCTCGTCCTCTGGCTTGAGATGGCTGCCACCTATGGGTCAGATGATTGCCTGCCACCATTAAGCAATTGGTAATTAAATATTTTTAAAAAATTCCCTAAAAAGTGTAAAATTTTGCACATTTTATTTCACGAAAATTAATTGTCACGCACAACGAGTCTGTGTGGAAAATGTCTGCTCGATTGGATCACGGGAAGTGGGTTAAAAAACGACCGAAAGATTTGCACGGTCGTAAGCAAGCAAGCAAGCACGCAAGCACGCAAGCAAGCAAGCAAGTGAACTTAATATAAAGGATTTAAAAATATATTTTTTCAAAAGGTGTGCGACCCACACTCGAGTAATTTGCAGCCAATATTTCGGCATTGGGATGTTTGGCCAATGCCGGTTCGATTGTGTGTCTCGATAGCGGTGGGAGGACACCAGAGGTCCCGTGCAGACCAGGGGTAGGTGCGATGAGGACCAGCACCTCCAACTCGGAGGTCATGGTTCACTCCCGGGAGACGGTGGATTGTTCTTTCCAGGTGAGGGGGCAACAGCTGCCCTTAGTGGAGGAGTTCAAGGACCTCGTGGTCTCGTTCGCGAGTGACGGCGAGTGGGAGCGGGAGATCGGCGGGCGGATCGGTGCGGCGTCTGCGGTGCTGCGAACGCTGCACCGTTCCGTGGTAGCGAAGCCAGAACCGAGTTCTCGAACAAAGCTCTCGGTTTACAGGTCGATCTACTTTCCCACCCTCACCTATGGTCATGAGCTTTGGGTCATTACCGAAATGATGGGATCGCCGGTACAAGGGGCCGAAATGAGGTTTCTCCGCAGGGTTGCCGGGCTCACCACTCTCCGTGATCGGATGAGGAGCTCGGTAATCCGGGAGAGCCTCAGAGTCGAGCAGATGCTCCTCCGGATTGAGAGGAGCCGGTTGAGGTGGTTCGGCCATCTGGTAAGGATGCCCCCCGGTATGACTCCAGCTGGAACTCTATTGGGCAGCAACGTCCCACTGGGCGAAGACCAGTGTTCGCTCAGCAGCAGTGTCACCTGGCTTGCTACGTCTCCTCAGTTGTGTGTTGATTCGTGTGTGTATGTGTTTTGGTTTGTGTGTGTGTGTGTTGGTGTTGTGTGTGTTGGTTTGTGTATGTTGTGTGTTGGTGTTGTGTATGTTGTGTGTTGGTGTTGTGTGTGTTGGTGTTGTGTGTGTTGGTGTTGTGTGTGTGTGTTGGTTTGTGTGTATGTGTGCTGGTTTGTGTGTGTGTTGATGTGTGTTGTTGTTCGGCCAACTCAGCCTCAAATAAGTACCTGGTGCAGTGTGTAATCACGAGGGTTTAGACCAAGGTGGCCAGGCGTGGTGCTGGTCACCCACCCCCTGGTGTGCCATGCCGGCCTTCATAGGTGCTCGCTCACAGCACTTGCCCCAACAGTCTGTTGAGGCTATACTGGGGATATTTGGTAAGTGTGTGTGTGCGTGTCGGTTGGTGAGTGTTGGTTGGCGAGTGTCGGTTGGCGAGTGTCTGTTGGTGCGTGTCGGTTGGCGAGTGTCGGTTGGTGAGTGTTGGTTGGTGCGTGTCGGTTGGCGAGTGTCGGTTGGTGCGTGTCGGTTGGTGAGTGTTGGTTGGTGAGTGTCGGTTGGTGAGTGTCAGTTGGTGCGTGTCGGTTGGCGAGTGTCTGTTGGTGCGTGTCGGTTGGCGAGTGTCGGTTGGTGAGTGTCAGTTGGTGCGTGTCGGTTGGCGAGTGTCGGTTGGTGCGTGTCGGTTGGTGAGTGTTGGTTGGTGAGTGTCGGTTGGTGAGTGTCAGTTGGTGCGTGTCGGTTGGCGAGTGTCGGTTGGTGAGTGTCGGTTGGTGCGTGTCGGTTGGCGAGTGTCGGTTGGTGAGTGTCAGTTGGTGCGTGTCGGTTGTCGAGTGTCGGTTGGTAAGTGTCGGTTGGTGCGTGTCGGTTGGCGAGTGTCGGTTGGTGTGTGTCGGTTGGTGAGTGTCGGTTGGTGAGTGTCGGTTGGCGAGTGTCGGTTGGCGAGTGTCGGTTGGTGTGTGTCGGTTGGTGAGTGTTGGTTGGTGAGTGTCGGTTGGTGAGTGTCAGTTGGTGCGTGTCGGTTGGCGAGTGTCGGTTGGCGAGTGTCGGTTGGCGCGTGTCGGTTGGCGCGTGTCAGTTGGCGAGTGTCGGTTGGCGAGTGTCGGTTGGTGAGTGTCGGTTGGTGAGTGTCGGTTGGTGAGTGTCGGTTGGCGAGTGTCGGTTGGTGCGTGTCGGTTGGTGCGTGTCGGTTGGCGAGTGTCGGTTGGTGTGTGTCGGTTGGTGAGTGTTGGTTGGTGAGTGTCGGTTGGTGAGTGTCAGTTGGTGCGTGTCGGTTGGTGAGTGTCGGTTGGCGAGTGTCGGTTGGCGAGTGTCGGTTGGCACGTGTCGGTTCATAGAGATTTTTGCTTGTGGCCTTGCTACCCACTCAAAAGCAGGGGGGGTGTGCTCACGGTTCTGTCCATCTTGGACTCGTGAGTGATAGCAGCCATGAACAAAAAAAGACATAGGTGCCCCCCCCCCCCCCCGTATAGCATTAACAGACTGTTTGGGCAAGTGCTGGTAGCGAGTAGCAGCACCTATGAAGGCCGGCACTGCGCACGAGGGAAACACACATGCACGCACAGACAAACACACACAAAAAACACACACACAAACAGACAGCCACGGCAGCCACTCACTCGGAAGCCAAAGAGCTCGGTTCAGCAGAACGAGCGAGGCTGCTGCTGCTGCTGCGGGAGAGGAGCGGAGCATTAGGCGTGCGCGCGGCGGTGCTGACGCAGGGATATTCACGGCTATTTTTAGGATATTATTGTTCTGGCTTAGCCGCATCTATGATGCGCAGGTTTTTTCTGTTGTTGTTTGGTTTGGTCGGTGGGCAAGGATGGCTAATGCTGCTCCAGCTGGGAATGTCGTCTGCCCTATGCACGACTCTTCTCCGCGAAGACGAACGCGTGAATACACGGGCGCGGGCTGTGGGGCGCAGTGGCTAGCTCGCCGCGCTCCCTGCCAGCGTGCGATTTGCACCGCCCGGCTCTCTCGAGTTCAAGCCCTGGACGTGGCGAACCGCAACTGGAGGGCGACATTTGAGTCGGCCCGAACCGTGGAGTGACGCGGCCTCACTCGATGGGACCCTGAAAGGGTTGATGACGATGATGCTGATGATGATGATGGCACTGACGTTTCTCTATCTCTCTCTACTCAGCCGATCTTCACACACCGGTGGTATAAGAGTGTCGCTGCATGAACGTGATGCATTGACGATGTGCATATTGTGTACTGCGTTGCTGCACGTGTGTGTGTATATGACGCATGTTTGCCAACGGTGAGGATAGGTGCGGCCCGCAGGGGAACTCACACAAAGACCTTCTGCGGTTTTCTTACGTAAGGAAGTGGGAACTTGCAGTGACGTGTTTTAGTCAGTATCCAGCACAAGATAAAGATACAGCCTGAACAGACTGTTGGGGCAAGTGCTGTTAGCGAGCACCTATTAAGGCCGACACGGCACACGAGGGGGTGGGTGGCCAGCACCACAACCCAAGCCAACTGCCTCTGTCTCCTCAGTGGCGATGGTTACACGTCGCACCGGTTACTCATTTGAGGCTGAGTCGACCTAGGGGTGGTCCAGGACCCAGTTCAGACAATCGTCACTGGTGTTGGCCGTGAGCGGGAATCAAACTCGGGCCGCCGGGTTCGTAGCTAACCGCTACACCACCGCTTCCCCATGCACACAAAGACAAAGATCCCCCATATAGCCTTAACAGACTGTAGGGGCAAGTGCTGTTAGCGAGTACCTATGAAGGCCGCAACGGTACACGAGGGGGTGGGTGGTCAGCACCACGCCCGACCGCCTTTGTCTCCCCAGTGGCGATGTTTACACACCACACCAGGTACTCATTTCAGGCTGAGTCGACCTAGGGGAGGCCCAGAACCGGTTCAGATAATCGTCACTGGTGTTGGCCGTGAGCAGGAATTGAACCAGGGTCGCTAGGTTCATAGCGCAGCGTAGCGCTAACCGCTACACTATCGCTCACACACGCGCCCACACACGCGCACACCCTCCGCCGTGCGTGCCTCCTACCCTACAGGGCGGTAATGCCCGTGTCCATGTGCACTACGAGTGGCTGGAAGAGAAACGGGAATCCCACCCCTACGAAAACGATGGGTTAAAATCCCAACCCAGGGCAACTGGCTCATCATCACCATCCTCATCAATCAGCATCCTCATCAATCGGCATCCTCATCAATGCTGCGATTGTCACCAAGAGCTTCGTCATTTTTTTGGGGAATTTTCACCAAATTGCCGTCGTCACCATCAACATTATTGCTGATATTGTCACAAACATGACAATTATAATCATCGCCGGTCACCATCATCAGTTATTATCGTCATCATGCTCGTTAAATTCTTCATGATTATCATTGCCATCATCATCAGTGTCATCATCACCACCATCATGGTCGTCGTCGTTGTCACATCATCAACCTGCTGAGCTCATTGAAATGTGCGCCACCTGCCAAGGCTGGCCCACTCGGTGCATTCAGGACAAACTGGAGCTTGCCATACGCACGTGTAACGTCCAACGCAGATTAACCAAAAAATTCCAGCAACATCAAATGAGCAGTGGCAACCCCTCATTCCAAGCGCCTGTACACTCCCACAAACGTTTAACAGCGTAATCAATCAATGGGCTGTAAGCTGTAATCAATCCATCAATCACTGTGCACCAATCGCATTCATTACCCTTCAAACGGCCGAAGAACCACACGGAACATGGATAATGCATGTGCTGTGGTTCACCCACCGAGTAGAGACAAAGATCCCCCATGTGGCTTTTAGCAGACGCGGGGCAAGTGCTGTTAAGCGACCCAACGCGGTGCGGCGTTGACACTAACACAACTTGACTTTTTGCCCCCGAGGGCATTTCTGTGGGACAGCGGAGAGCGCGTGCCGCTCCGCCTACCCCCACACCCCCACCACCGTCACATTTCCAGATTGTTCTCCGAGCCCACATGGGGCTCAGTGACCCAAATGCAATCAGCCTGAAACCCATGCAAGAAACATGAGACGGTAGACCCCCAGCTATAGCGGCGAGCTCATGCACTTTACAATGTGGGTTTATATTGCGTCCGGCAGAGAGAAAGGGGGAGCCAGCCAGAGGTCTCTCTGTCAGTCTCTGGGTCTCTGTCAGTCTGTGGGTGTCTGTGGGTCTCTCTGTAAGTCTGTGGGTCTCTGTCTGCTATGTGTGAGTCTGTGGGTCTCTCTGTCAGTCTCTGGGTCTCTGAGTCTGTGGGTGTGTCTGCTATGTGCGAGTCTGTGGGTCTCTGTGAGTCTGTGGGTCTCTGTCTGCTATGTGTGAGTCTGTGGGTGTCTCTGTCAGTCTGTGGGTCTCTGTAAGTCTGTGGGTTTCTCTGTCAGTCTCTGGGTCTCTAAGTCTGTGGGTCTCCCTCTGCTATGTGCGAGTCTGTGGGTCTCTCTATCAGTCCTGTGGTTCTCTAAGTCTGTGGGTGTCTGTCTGCTATGTGCGAGTCTGTGGGTCTCTCTATCAGTCCTGTAGGTCTCTGTAAGTCTGTGGGTCTCCCTCTGCTATGTGTGAGTCTGTGGGTCTCTCTATCAGCCTGTGGGTCTCTGTAAGTCTGTGGGTCTCCCTCTGCTATGTGCGAGTCTGTGGGTCTCTCTATCAGTCCTGCGGTTCTCTAAGTCTGTGGGTGTCTGTCTGCTATGTGCGAGTCTGTGGGTCTCTCTGTCAGTCTCTGGGTCTATGTAAGTCTGTGGGTCTCCCTCTGCTATGTGCGAGTCTGTGGGTCTCTCTATCAGCCTGTGGGTCTCTGTGAGTCTGTGGGTCTCCCTCTGCTATGTGCGAGTCTGTGGGTCTCTCTATCAGTCCTGTGGGTCTCTGTGAGTCTGTGGGTCTCCCTCTGCTATGTGCGAGTCTGTGGGTCTCTCTATCAGCCTGTGGGTCTCTGTGAGTCTGTGGGTCTCCCTCTGCTATGTGCGAGTCTGTGGGTCTCTCTATCAGTCATGTGGGTCTCTGTGAGTCTGTGGGTCTCCCTCTGCTATGTGCGAGTCTGTGGGTCTCTCTATCAGCCTGTGGGTCTCTGTGAGTCTGTGGGTCTCCCTCTGCTATGTGCGAGTCTGTGGGTCTCTCTATCAGCCTGTGGGTCTCTGTGAGTCTATGCATCTCTGTCTGCTCTTCGTGGGTCTATGGGCTTCTGTGCGAGTAGGAGGGGAGTGGAGTGAGATGAGAGGTAGGAGAGTGCGTGGAGGGGAGTAGAGTGAGATGAGAATGGAGAGGTAGGAGAGTGCGTGGAGGGGAGTGGAGTGAAATGAGAGGGTAGAGGCAGGAGAGTGCGTGGAGGGGAGTGGAGTGAGATGAGAGGGGAGAGGTAGGAGAGTGCGTGGAGGGGAGTGGAGTGAGATGAGAGGGGAGAGGTAGGAGAGTGCGTGGAGGGGAGTGGAGTGAGATGAGAGGGAAGAGGTAGGAGACTGCTGGAGGGGAGTAGAGTGAGATGAGAGGGGAGAGATAGGAGAGTGCGTGGAGGAGAGTAGAGTGAGGTGAGAGGGGAGAGGTAGGAGAGTGCGTGGAGGGGAGTAGAGTGAGGTGAGAGGGGAGAGGTAGGAGAGTGCGTGGAGGGGAGTAGAGTGAGGTGAGAGGGGAGAGGTAGGAGAGTGCGTGGAGGGGAGTAGAGTGAGGTGAGAGGGGAGAGGTAGGAGAGTGCGTGGATGGGAGTGGAGTGAGATGAGAGGGGAGAGGTAGGAGAGTGCGTGAAGGGGAGTAGAGTGAGATGAGAGGGGAGAGGTAGGAGAGTGCGTGGATGGGAGTGGAGTGAGATGAGAGGGGAGAGGTAGGAGACTGCGTGGAGGGGAGTAGAGTGAGATGAGAGGGGAGAGGTAGGAGAGTGCGTGGAGGGGAGTGGAGTGAGATGAGAGGGGAGAGGTAGGAGAGTGCGTGGAGGGGAGTGGAGTGAGATGAGAGGGGAGAGGTAGGAGAGTGCGTGGAGGGGAGTGGAGTGAGATGAGAGGGGAGAGGTAGGAGAGTGCGTGGAGGGGAGTAGAGTGAGGTGAGAGGGGAGAGGTAGGAGAGTGCGTGGAGGGGAGTGGAGTGAGATGAGAGGGGCGAGGCAGGTAGAGGTGAGTCCATGGACGATCTAAAAGGAGGTGAGAGTGCGATGTTGAAAGTGATCCGAGACTGGACTAGGGGCAAGCGAAGGGATTGGAGTATTGGCGGTGCTGTGGTCTTGTTGGTAGAGATTATGTATTTATCTACGTAGAACTTATTTTGCACCATACACAGCCAACCGTGCTAATTACGATGTGGCCTCAGCCTTCCAGTCATCAACGTGACTGGCTTATCGTCAGAGTTAAGACGTTACACTTAACGTAAACGCGTAAAAAAATGTAACCGGCAAAACCTCGCAGAGTTGCAAAGGGCCGATCTTGAAAGAGGGCAACACATTTTATTTCTTGACGTTCAGGAAAAATTCCGTCCGCGAGCGAGTTGGCGTCACGCGACAGGGCAAACCGGAGAACCCGGAGAGAGAAGAGAAAAAAACACAAAGGTGAACATCCACCCACTGAGACCATGGAGAAGCCCGAGCCAAGCCTGGAACGCGCCGACCCAACGCTTCTCTGGCTGCAGTGGCGTCGCTAACCCGGGACGGCGCTGCCACGCGCTGGCATCTGTGCGGCGTGGAGACAATGGGTAACAACACGTCGGCACTGCTTGTGTGTGTGTGGGGAGCGGTGGTGTAGCGGTTAGCGTACTGCGCTATGAACCCGGCGACCCGAGTTCGATTCCCGCTCACGGCCAACACCAGCGACGATTATCTGAACCGGTCCCGGGCCTCCCCTAGGTCGACTCAGCCTAAAATGAGTACCCGGTGCGGTGTGTAGTAAACATCGCCGCTAGGGAGACAAAGGCGGCCAGGCGTGGTGTTGGCCACCCACCCCCTCGTGTGCCGTGCCGGCCTTCATAGGTGCTCGCTAACAGCACTTGCCCCTACAGTCTGTTAAGGCTACACGGGGGATCTTTGTTTTTATCTTTATGCTGAACTCCTTTCGCACCGTACGTGTCCAACCGTGCTAATTGGAGTTAATTTTAGTTTTTTCAGGAGCGCGATTTTACACATTTCCCCCCCCCGCCCGCCGCACCCTCATTTTAATTTTTAGGGGCTCCCAAACCTCAACCACTGCCCCCCCTTCCCGACCAAGCCCCAGGTCGTTGATCTGTCCACACTTCATTTGGAGGACGCGCCGCTCTTCCACACTCGAAAGGGCGCGCGGAGTGGCGCGAAAACAAATCGAGGCCACGGCGATGACTCATTGATGACTCATTGGCGCTGTTCCTGCCCGCGGCGGATGGAGGCACAGCTGTATCGGGTGACGAGGCTGGCCGAAAAAAGTCAGATTCGCTTCATTTTTGTTTTTATTTTGCCGTCGTTAATTCCCATCGCGCCGTCGGCAATATGTCGCGGGATGAGGAATCCGCTCAAAAGTCTCGCAGTAAAGAGTCCATCAGCCTGCGGGAAGAGATATCAGAGATCCACTTCTGAGATCGCATTACAGTTACACGGACACGTTTCATTCGATCCGGAATTTAGCCAAATTAAGCGAATAACCAACATTGTGTGATTTTTTTTTTCTTTGCCTGGGTGAACAGCCACGTACGTGGAAGTAAACATCCTATCCAGACACGGACAACTTCCCGCTGCTGGGATATATAAACCAATGTCATACATTCGACCTTGATGTTGGGGGGGGGAGGGGGGTTTCGTGTGGTCGCCAGTCAACGCCCCGAGACCATCAGCTTGCAGGACTCGAGAACCGACCCACGGCTGGGCGACTGAGACTCAGACTCGGTGTCTCCCCCCCCTCCCCCCCCGGGAGGCCACCTCCGCCACGGCAGAGGTCGCAAACGGGTTTTGATTCCTTACCCGTACCCGGCCGCACCAGGGTCGCAAATGGGTACCCGTACTCGTACCCGGCCGGGTACGGGTACACGTTCCGTACCCTACCCGAAATGAGTGACAAACGGTGACTCACCAGTGACTCACGGCCTACCCGTACCCGGCCGCACCAGGGTCGCAAATGGGTACCCGTACTCGTACCCGGCCGGGTACGGGTACCTGTTCCCTACCCGTACCCGTACCCTACCCGAAATGAGTGACAAACGGTTACTCACCGGTGACTCACGGCCTACCCGTACCCGTACCCGGCCGCACCAGGGTCGCAAACGGGTACCCGAACCTGGCCGGGTACGGGTAGCCGGGTATCGGGTAGGGTACGGGTATCGGGTACCCGGTTGTGACCTTTGTGCCACGGCGAGCGTCTAATCCACTCTCACCACGGCGTGATGGGCGCACACGCCTTGTACGAGACAGTCGGGCGCTTGCATGATATCGTTTCCAGGGTACGACACGGTACCAGATAAAAGGGTAAAAACCTACTACTATATTTTGCCACTGGTAAAGGAGGTCTCATAGTGTAAATGCTTACCCCGAGCTCTCAATACTCTGATAGTGCGCTGTTTTTGAGTTGTACGCCTTTTGGCGTCATCTGGTCCAACACCAATGGAGACTAGGCTCTAGGAAAAGCTGTCTCGGGTGTGGACCAATCAACTTCAAGGACAGTGCATATCATTATCATTATCAGAGTTGTTTATTTTTGTTTGCATTTTGACTGCTTGTGTTGTGGTTATTGCAAACATGATCCCTTGTATAAAGGTGTCAGTTTTTGTACCAGATAAAAGGGTAAAAACCTATTACTACGGTATGGGATATCGCAACGTGATGATTCGGGTGGTAGCAAGCTCCGGCGGTTCAGCGTTTTCGCCGATTGTCGTTGCAGAGGTTCCCGGTTCGAATCTAGTGGCCGCCCTAATTAATAGTAGGGGCGCCGCGGTGGCTAGGAGATGTTAGCTACCTCGCCTGGTGTACGGGAGGTCGTGGGTTCGATAAGCCACTTCGTTGGGCTGTCATTTGTGGACAGGTCGCTTCTGAAAAAGAGCTGTAGAGCTCAGTGGGCCTTAGCTGGCAAAATAAAAAATAGTAAAGAAATAAAATAGTCAACGCGGTGGCACGGCAATAACCGTAACAAGACCACGCGCAGTCCCATTTCACAGCGGACGTTAAAGATCCCCCGATGTCATTCGCAAGAGCACGCCACCGTGCGCCGGTACCAGTGTCCAAATTTGGTAAATTTGAAAAATCTCCACCGCAAATGACCCAAATGGGACGACAGACCCAGCAAAACATGGCCCCACTACTGGCAGCAGACCATTGCCCCAGGTCACACTTGCAAATGAGACTCATGCTGGTCTCTTGAGTTCTGACCTGGTTAAAGAAATAAACTTTAAACCTGATATCAGGACAGCAGGTTCCTATAACTTCGTCATGGTGTTTCACATTGGTATGGAGTGGGTTTGTGGTTGTTGTTCTTCATCGATCACGTTTGCGAATTGCTCATTATCTTATCAGGAAATAAAACAAAACGAACCAAGATAATCCCGACATTTTGATGCTGTTGCACCACGGATGACGTGACCAAATCGTACCACCCCCACTCCACCCTCGTGTTTCGTTCGTTGTCCTTTCCCCGCACCTCCGATGAGCACGGTTGGCTACGTATGGTGCAAAAGATGTTCAACGTACATACAGAGCAAAACAATATAAATAATAATAATGATGATGATGATGAACTCATTGTCATGCCACTGCTCGATGAAGATGCCCCCATGCTGTGTTTGTTAACGGCGTTGGTTGACCATACTTCACCGCGCCGGTAAATGTGGGTTGGTGACGCGCGAGGTTCAGATCACACCGATGTCAGCCGCAGGCGGGAGCCGGAGAGTTGTCGCTCAGTTTGTAACACGGTGCTCCGGCCGCCGTCACCTCTCGCTGTAAACATGCCCCACCGCAACAATCACAATGTGCAAAGTGATTGCGCATTTCGAACTGGAAGGGAGATTTGCCCATCGTATTAAACCGTTCGCTATTAATTCAGCTATCTCACGTTACGTCAAGTGCTGCTAGCATGCATTGGGGGCATTTAAAAATATATATTCTGCAAATAAATAAAAATCAAGAAACGTGAATTGGATTTGAGACTCAGCGCCACTACTTAATATTATCATCATTACCAGCAACTATGATCAATCCACTGCTGGATGAAGCCCACCCCCCCTCCCCCCCAAGAGACTCATGGTAAACTCCGCTCAATTAATATTGAGGGGCGACCAGAAGCATGAATGAGACAAGGTGGAACAGAATGGCTCCCGCGAGGAAGTCGGCGTGTGGATGCCTAGTAATGAAAGTGCACCGCGTTCCCGTTAGCGGGGTGGCATCTATCAAGCTCCGAGGCCACCGCAGCGGCATTGGGGGCGAGCTCGCCACCGCAACCCGACACACACTTGGGCCCAGGCACAGGTTTGATCCTTGGTCAAGATAAACCCAGGCCAAGTCAGGTTCTTCGCGTACCCAGAGCTGTGCGGCAACAATGGGGTTGTGTGTATAAAAATAAAGTATATTGTTTTACGTGTAGAGACGTGTCATTTATTTTGATATCTTCTATATATGAAAAAAGGCAAAGTTGTGATTATGTGTGTCTGTTCAAAATGTTTAGCGTACTTCCCGACATGCAACAAACTTGAAATTTGCCATGTGGGTACTTTACAGACTGTACACCATGCTAAAATTATAAAGATGGACTTTGGTATTTTTTTTGGGGGGGGGGGGGGGCGCAATAATGCAGAGATTTTGCACGGCAAGTGAGCTGTGACGTCACATCTGTCACGTGACCCGCGCACGTGGAAGCGTCACGCATTGTAGTGTAGTGGGTAGCGCGCTGCGCTACGAACCCGGCGACCCGGGTTCGATTCCCGCTCACGGCCACCACCGGTGACAATTATTTCAACCGGTCCTGGGCCTCCCCTAAGTCGACTCAGCCTCAAACGAGTAACTGGTGTGTGGTGTGTGAACATCGTCACTGGGGAGACAAAGGCGGCTGGGCGTGGTGAATCCAAGTCCCGGGCGAAGCCGGGTAGGACAGCTAGTAGTCATATAAACAATAGCATGATTAGGACCGGCAAACACTTTGTTACCTGCGTGTGTGAGTATCAGTTGACATCGGTGCATGTTTTAAAATAAATAAATAAAACTGTTTAGTCGTTTTCCTTGAGTGTCGATGTGTGTCCCTGACAATGTTGTGACGAAATCACCCAGAATGCACCCCCCCTCCCCATCTCATCCGATCGCTGAAGCTACGAACACGTTTGCGCCCGGCATGGTTCTCAGTTCAGTTCAGTTTATTACAAAGTACCCCGTGAGCCGAGCAGCTCTTCACTCGGCTTCATCATCAACGACAACAACAACAACAACACGGATGGGCAACCGCCACGTGTAAAACCGCCGCTATAGGCCGCTGCGGGGCTACGTTGTCGGCAACGGGCAGAGGCAGGGCGAAACATCCATCGTACTCAACTCCGCTCCAGCGTCTCCGCTGCTCACCTGTGCCAACTCGCGCTGACCGGCGTGGTGAAGTATGGTCAAACGACGGGGCATACGAGGGAGTGACCCTGATCCAGCAGTGGATTGACAAGAGCGGTGCACGAGTGTCCGAGAGCCCGACGGAGTTGGTGATCCAGTCGACACCGGCTCGCCCGTCGCGAGCTCGCCGTCGATCACTCGCCTCCCCATCACTCTCTTTTATCGCTAGAGCCAGTCGGTTCTCCGAGAGCACGGGGTTCTCTCGAACGCGAATGGGATGCAACGCGATCGCGTGAACGGAACCTCGTCGCGCGAGGAGGAGCCAGCGTTCGTGCGGCTGCCTCGGCGTAGCATCGCAACGCGGCGGGATGCTGCTGGATGCTTCTGGATGCTACCCACGCGCCTCGGTCTTTGTTTGGCCTGCGTACGCATCTCGCGCGTTATCGCGGACTGCGCGTTCCCCCCACGTTACGTATTATTTATTAGAACGCGATTTTTCCATAACGCGGTGTTCTTCAGGCACGCAGCTACCGAGTTATAGGGGAACAGACTGTACCACGGCTACTGTTCCCGTGAGATTTTACGCGTTGATTCACCTTACACCCCAGACCGACTGTCTCATCCGTACCCGTGGATCAACCACACACGGTGTGGACGGCGGCGTTGTTCGCAGTGCGGTGCGCCAACCGCCGTGCCGCAGCTCCAGGCCGCCGCGTCTATCGTAAGCTGCCCACCAAGTCCCACTTCTGTCGTTCATCTTGACTGCAATCCACACTTTGTTCAACCAACACCGTCACCGTCACCACACTGCAGGTCACCGAGCTTCTCTCTCCGCCCCTTTCCCTTACTCTGCTCAACTTTGGAATGCCCTCCGAGCATCGTCACTTCTCCCAAAGTTTCCGTGATGTAAAAAAAAAAAATCTAAATCGCATCTCGTCTCGGAGTCTATAAATCGGCCGATGGCGACTTCGCGTGGATGCACGTTGAATGTATTTCGCAGCGTACGTAGGCCACCGTGCTAATCGGAGGTGCCCGCGCACACGCGTGTGCGTGTGCGTGCGCCGTGTGAATAGAACAGGGCCTCGGAACCGCTGCGAAGGCCGACACTCCACTGTCGCCAGATTCGGGAGCACGGATCTGGGCAGGCGAAGTGCAATGCGGCAAAACGTTAAAAAATATATATATATTCCCCCACCCAAATTTTTTTTTTCGTATCTAGGGGCAAAAAATACGCAATTGGGTGGCCACGGACAGTTTTATTGGGCTGGCGGTATTGACGAGCGGTATTGACAAGCGGTATTGACTGGCGGTATTGAAGGGCGGTATTGATCCGCACTGGGTGGCCGTTATGGCTTGGTTTATGATGACACTGCAAGTTACACTAGCAGTGTGCGTGCATGTGCGTGCGTGCATGTGCGTGCGTGCATGTGCGTGCGTGCGTGCGTGCGTGCGTGTGTGTGAATGTGTATCACCACTGGTGGTGTAGCGGTTAGTGCCCTACGCTACGAACCCGACGGCCGGGGATGGTGCTGACCACCCACCTCCTCGTGTGGTGTGCCATGCCGGCCTTCATAGGTGCTCGCTAACAGCACTTGCTCCTACAGTCTGCCAAGGCTATACGGGGGACCTTTGTGCGTGCATGTGTATGCGAATAGGCGTGCATGCGTCGTGGCGCATCTGTCAGTCATCTCAATCGGTCAACCCATGGCACCTGGGTCTGTCCCGTCACCTCCTGCCAGTGACCCTTCGACACTTCACGGGGCCTCAAAGTGCACCTGGCCTGGCACAAGGGCCGTGTTGTTGTCGCTGGTCGGTGGGTAGTGGTGGCCCAGTGGGTTAGCGCGCCGCGCCACGAACCCGGCAACTCCGAGCTCGATTCCCGCACGCGGCCCGAAAACGGTGACGAATATTTGGACCGGTCCCGGTTCTCCCGTGGGTCGACTCGGCCTTAAATGAGTAGCAGGTGCGGCGTGTTAAAAATATCAGGCGCCTTCGTCCGGCGCATTCAATCGCGGCGAGCGATTGAATCATCGGGCCCTTAGGGACCACGCTTTGAACGAAACGCGGGGCAGGGGGATGGGCGCGTAGGGAATGCGGTGCATGCTGTCACACAAATGGGCAATTAAATCCGAAGTGGCTTGATTCTATCGTCGCATCCACACGGCGAAACACGCATACTCCCTCCCTCCCTGCCTCCCTCATGGCTCTCCCATCCTCTCTCTCCTTTCTGTCTGGATCTTTATTCTGTCACACGCATCGCCGTTCGAATGGTGAAATTACAGCGATAGTTTTATGTGTGTGGGATTTGGTAGTGACAACAAAAAAACCCTTACAGCTTTCATCAGACCGCTGGGACGAGTGCTGTTGGCGAGCACCTATGAAGGCCAGCACCTATGACGGCCAGCACCTATGAAGGCCAGCACCTATCAAGGCCAGCACCTATCAAGGCCAGCACCTACCAAGGCCAGCACCTATCAAGGCCAGCTCCTATCAAGGCCAGCACCTACCAAGGCCAGCACCTACCAAGGCCAGCACCTATCAAGGCCAGCACCTACCAAGGCCAGCACCTACCAAGGCCAGCACCTACCAAGGCCAGCACCTACCAAGGCCAGCACCTACCAAGGCCAGCACCTACCAAGGCCAGCACCTATCAAGGCCAGCACCTACCAAGGCCAGCACCTACCAAGGCCAGCACCTACCAAGGGCAGCACCTATCAAGGCCAGCACCTACCAAGGCCAGCACCTACCAAGGCCAGCACCTACCAAGGCCAGCACCTACCAAGGCCAGCACCTATCAAGGCCAGCACCTATGAAGGCCAGCACCTACCAAGGCCAGCACCTACCAAGGCCAGCACCTACCAAGGCCAGCACCTATCAAGGGCAGCACCTATCAAGGCCAGCACCTATCAAGGCCAGCACCTATCAAGGCCAGCACCTATGAAGGCCAGCACCTATCAAGGCCAGCACCTATGAAGGCCAGCACCTATCAAGGCCAGCACCTATCAAGGCCAGCACCTATCAAGGCCAGCACCTATGAAGACCAGCACCTATCAAGGCCAGCTCCTATGAAGGCCAGCACCTATGAAGGCCAGCACCTATCAAGGCCAGCACCTATCAAGGCCAGCACCTATCAAGGCCAGCACCTATCAAGGCCAGCACCTATCAAGGCCAGCACCTATGAAGGCCAGCACCTATGAAGGCCAGCACCTATCAAGGCCAGCTCCTATGAAGGCCAGCACCTATGAAGGCCAGCACCTATCAAGGCCAGCACCTATGAAGGCCAGCACCTATGAAGGCCAGCACCTATCAAGGCCAGCTCCTATGAAGGCCAGCACCTATGAAGGCCAGCACCTATGAAGGCCAGCACCTATGAAGGCCAGCACCTATGAAGGCCAGCACCTATCAAGGCCAGCTCCTATGAAGGCCAGCACCTATGAAGGCCAGCACCTATCAAGGCCAGCACCTATGAAGGCCAGCACCTATCAAGGCCAGCACCTATGAAGGCCAGCACCTATCAAGGCCAGCACCTATGAAGGCCAGCACCTATCAAGGCCAGCACCTATCAAGGCCAGCACCTATCAAGGCCAGCACCTATGAAGGCCAGCACCTATGAAGGGCAGCACCTATGAAGGCCAGCACCTATCAAGGGCAGCACCTATCAAGGCCAGCACCTATGAAGGCCAGCACCTATGAAGGCCAGCACCTATGAAGGCCAGCACCTATGAAGGCCAGCACCTATCAAGGCCAGCACCTATCAAGGCCAGCACCTATCAAGGCCAGCACCTATGAAGGCCAGCACCTATGAAGGCCAGCACCTATCAAGGCCAGCACCTATCAAGGCCAGCACGGCACATTCGGTGTCCAGCACCACGCCCGGCCACCTTGGTCTCCCCGGTGCCGATGTTGACGCATCGCACAACGTACTCAGTTAAGGCCGGATCGACCTAGGGGAAGCCCAGGACCCGTTTCGGATTTTCTTCACCGATGTTGGCCGTTGAGCGCGAATGGAAGTTGGAAGCAGGGTTTGGCAGCACGGCGGAGCGCTAACCGCTGCCCCACCGCTCCCCGCACAAGGAGCCCGGGCACGCACGCACTTCTGCTGACGTCTGCTCTCTCGCCTACTCACATGCAGAATTTTAATCAGCCAATGGAGCAGTGTGGTCAGTCGCTGTTAAATGAAGACACACACACACAAAAAGACAAAGTTCCCCCGCGTCGCTGTTAATAAAACTGTTGGGGCAAGTGCTGTCCGCGAGCACCTATTCAGGCCAGGACGGTACACGAGGGGGTGGGTAGCAAGCACCACTCCCGGCCGCCTTTGTCTCCCCAGTGGCGATGATTTTACACACCGCACCAGGTACTCATTTGAGGCTGAGTCGACCCAGGGGAGGCCCACGACCGATTCAGATAATAATCGCTCGTGTTGGCCGTGAGCGGGAATTGAACTTGGGTTGCCGGGTTCATAGTGCAGCGTGCCATTTGCTACACTACCGCTCCCCACTATAATACCCACAGACACACGAGGATGCATAGAGAATTACAATCAATACTTGAGTCTACAGCCTAAGAGAGAGAGAGATACGTTGTTATTCCATTGCCTATGATGACATAACGAGATGCAGCATCTTGCAGTACGTTTGTCCCAGTTAAGAACCATCTATGTAGGACCATTAATTGATGAATGCACTATTACTGTTAATGTCACATAGCAGAAACAGACCGACACGTACAAATGTGTGCACACGTACAAAGCTGGACATCGAGCACACACCGAGTCACGACATCACACGATCGGCACGCAACCAAAAACCTCACTCTTGAGCCCCATTATACCGTTAGGGGGCCAGTTAGCGAGCACCTATTTGGGTCTGCGTGCCACGTGAAAGGTTGGTGGCGTCCACACCGATGCGTCTCCCCGAGAGATGAGAGTACGACACGTTTGTCTTTGAAGGCTGCCGAGCCAGCGCAGGGGTAAGAAGCCCAGCCCTCGATCGGAAACAGAGATGACCCAATGACGATGGACGTGCGCATCCCCACCTTGCATCCTCATTTTGTTGTTGTTGTTAACGACGCCCACCAATTTAGCGCGCGCGCGCACGGAACCGCATGTACGTACGGTACGTTGAATTTCTTCCGCACCGTACGTAGCCAACCGTGCTAATGCGGAGGTGCGGGGGAAGGACAACCAAACGCACGCACGCACTCACGCACTCACGCACGCACTCACTCACTCACGCACTCACTCACTCACGCACTCACGCACTCACGCACTCACTCACTCACGCACTCACGCACTCACTCACGCACGCACTCACTCACGCACGCACTCACTCACGCACGCACTCACTCACGCACTCACGCACTCACTCACGCACTCACTCACGCACTCACTCACGCACTCACTCACGCACGCACTCACTCACTCACGCACTCACGCACTCACGCACTCACTCACTCACGCACTCACGCACTCACTCACGCACTCACGCACTCACTCACGCACTCACGCACTCACTCACGCACTCACGCACTCACGCACTCACGCACTCACTCACGCACTCACGCACTCACTCACGCACTCACTCACGCACTCACTCACTCACGCAACAAGGCGAAGGATTCGAGCGAGTGCCGGGTGGGACAGCGCGGACCCCCACGTACCGGTAGGCGATCCACGGATCGAGGAAGAGCCCCGCCGTGCTCGTCACGTAGGAGGTGGGCGTCAGCCAGGGCAACGTGAGCAGCAGCAGCGCTTTCATTCCCATGGTCGTCCACTTGTGGAGGAGCCGACGCAAGACGACGAGACGGACCCCCCCCCCACTCCCAGTCCCCCCGGTGAGCTGCCGGGAATTCTTAAAATTCGCACTTAAAATTCTGCCCGTGACGCGGTCCGCTCTATTGTGCAGCGCGACGACGCAAGGCGCCCGCCCTCCCGCCCGCCCTCCCGCCTGCAGAATGGTGCGGTGGAGCCGCGGGTTTGGTCGCTGCGTCTCGGACGGCTCGCGTGTGGTCACCGCACGTCCATCACCGCCCCCCCCCCTCCCCGTCCGTCGCAGCGACGAAAAAATAAACCTCTGGCGACGGCCACCGCCGCCGCCACCGCCGCTACCACTACGTTCAATCGTCCCGGCCGATGCAAACGTGCGCACACACCTCGTGTAACCTCACCCCCCACCCCCCCCCGCCCCCACCGAGCGGCGGGCAGAATTTGCAGGCGGCTCCCGTTCTGGTCGCGTGTAACGTGCGTACGTGCGTGCGTCTGGGCGAGCGCGTGCGTACGTGCATGCACACACAAATGCCTCTCGGTCTACACCGCGCACGCACACACGCTCTCTCTCGCTCTCCCTTTGCCTTGCCTCTCTCTCCCCCTCTCTGTCTCCACCTACCTCCCCCCCCTCCTCCTCATCCCCACCACCACCTCTCCCACCCGCCTCTTCGGATTTGCACTGAAATCCGGCGCGTGCCGTACCGATCTGCCTGCTCCAGGGTGGGGAGGGCCCGCTGGGGCCCCCTCACCCCCCACCCCCTCACCCCCCACCCATGCTCCCCCCCCCATCTGCCCAGCACCGGTGCTGATACCGCTCGCCAACTAATCGAACTCGGGTCGCTGCATTTACTTATAGAGCAGTTTAGCTAACCACTGTGACACCACTCCACCCTCAAGTGCTGTTTGGCAAGAACCTATTAAGGTGCAACCGGTACTCATGCACGGCTGAGTCGACCTAGGGGAGGCACTGATAATCACTCACCACGGATGTGAGCTGTGGCCAGGAATCGAACCCAGGTCGCATGGTTCGTAGCGCAGTGCGCCAACAAATGTGCCACCCACTACTGCACACACACGTGCAACAATAACAACGGCCGCCATTCGCCACTAAGTGGCGGTGACGTCACCATGGCTCTTGTGCCAAGCTAGGTGCACTTTGAGGCCACGTGAAGTGTCGAAGGCTCGCTGGCAGGAGGTCACGGAATAGACCCACGTGCCATGGTTTGACTGACTGAGAGGACTGGCAGATGCACCAACTATGCTCCTCACTGTGCTAACTCTCTGCATTTTAGCGGCCCAGCACTCCACTTGTGGTTGTGAGCATCACTCCTTTGCCCTCCGCTGTTGCTGGAGGGCAACTGGCTCCAACTGCCCCGGAGTGTACGTGCACATCCCCACATATGCGTGCGTGCGTATGCAAAAACAAAGACCCCGCGTGTAGCCTTAACAGAATGTTGGGGCAAGTGCTGTTAGCGAGCACCTATGAAGGCCCGCACGGCACACGAGGGGGTGAGTGGCCAGCACCACGCCCGACCGAGTTTGTCTCCCCAGTGGCGATGTTTACACACCGCACCGGGTACTCATTTGAGGCTGAGTCGACCTAGGGGAGGCCCATGACCGGTTCAGATAATCGTCACCGGTGTTGGCCGTGAGTGGGAATCGAACCCGGGTCGCCGGGTTCACAGTGCATCGTAGCGCTAACCGCTATCCGCTACACCACCGCTACACCACGTACACATACACGTACACACACACACGTACATACGTGCACGTTTCAGGAACGCTAAACCCCGACGTAAACCAGAATTGCCGGGTTCACAGCGCAGCGCGCTAACCACTACGCCACCGCTCCCCACTACACCACATACACATGGACCCTTCCCTGTTGTTGACAGCTCTCATCTGCAGCTAATCCAGGCACCTGCTCAAGCCATCTGTGCTCCATGTTGTTTTAATGACTTCTTCCCACATTAAACTATTATCCCAAGGCACACTAACTCACGCACACACACACACACGTGTCACAGGCGGCCCAACGTGAATTGCACCGAGTAACACACGGGGACAAATCACGGACACGTCACGCGGGCAGTGGTGGCCCCGCTGCTGCCTGTGACCCAGCACCGGGGAGGCGGTGGCAAGGGTTGGTGGATCAGATGTTAACAACCTCACCTGGTATACAGGAGGTGGTAGGTTCGACCCAGACCCCGATGCCTGCCGTGTTGTTTGCATGTCCTCCCCCCGTGGAGTTTGCATTGTCTCCCCGCGGTCGCGTGGATTTTTCTCTCAGGGTCCTCCAGTTTTTCCCTCCACCTTTAAACTCAGCGTCGCGCATTTTAGAGTATTTGGGCTGCTGTAGATTTCCGCACGACAATCAGCCACCTCTCGTTGGGCTGTCATTTGTAATAGCCAGGTCGCTTCTGAAAGAGAGCTGTGTGGCTCAGTGGGCCATACACCTGGTAAAATAGAAATAGTCTAAATTCGATTTAAAGCTTTCGTGACTGCAGGGATTCATTTTCTTGGTTCTTTCGGTAAAGTCACGTAGAAGGGAAATAATTAAATAATAAAAATAAAACATAATAAAATCGTTCTCACCATTATATTATTTTATTATGTTTTATTTGTATTATTTTATTATTTCCCTTCTACGTGACTTCTACCGAAAGAACCAAGAAGAGAAAGAGTCTAGTTTGGTGTCGTAGTGGGTGTCCATGTGGCGCCCGTAGACTGGCCCACCGGGAAAAAGCGGTGCAGCAAACTCTTTGGTTCTTTCGGTAAAGTCACGTAGGTACAAGATAAATGAAATTAAATCACGACGTTTCGATCGCAACACAAGCGACCGTCATCAGGTGGCACAGACACAGCAGGATAACTGCTGACATTGGAGAAAGAGCTGCTGCAACAAGAGATTATAGATTGGTGCCGCAAACTGCAGCCTCATATCATCTGTCCCTTCCGTAGAGGATTGTCTCCTCCTTGTGCGGGTTGGGGGGAGGGGGGGTTTCTCCGGGTGCTTCGGTTTTCTCCCGTGTAAAAGAAACACTCATTAATTGGCCGAAAACATCTTGATAGATAGAGGGCCGCAGAGCTGGGGCAATCAGAGGTAGCGCAAGCCAACCGCCTGGCTGCTGCCTTTCCGCTTGTTCGTGGTTACTCGGCGATTGTGAGACGTAATTTACACGAACGACGACGCTATGTGATGATGATGATGATTAGTAACATCATCATCATCACTGGTTCTAGAGCGAGCGTCACGTTAACCTCGCGCTTTCAGTCCCACGGCCTGTCTGGAAATATCAGCGGCGAGTGACGACCGAATCGCTACCCCTCCCCCCCTCCACCAGCCCCCACTGACCGGCATGGTGAAGTATGGTCACAGAGAAACACACCGTGACCTGCTGCGCGGCGTTAGATATATTCTCATCCGGCAGTGGGTGCACGACCTGGCGGTGTACATCGTTACCGTGGGCGGTAAAGTCAATTTTAGTTTAACACGTAGCAGGCTTTCGCGACCAATATTATTAATAATAAAACGTTTTTGGGTTAGATCGTGTTATTTATAAATGTGTCGTAACCCTCCACCACCCGACACGGCCAATCAGCAAAAAAAGTGTCACGTTGACAAAAGACAAATAGTTCACTGCTTTAGCCCACCGGTGTGTTGAAGAGTGAAACCACAACATTAAACAAATTTTTGAGTACGACGTTTCGCTGGTAAATGCATCCAGCATCATCGGGCAATTCGCCAGAATGGTGAGGCTCTGCTCTTGCTCCCGGTCTTAAATAGAGCAGCAGCAGCAGCAGGGTGGAAAACGAAGGGAAGAGAGATGCTACCACAGTGGTGTCATGGTGAGCACACTGGAATTGCAACCCAGAGAAGTCCCCGGTTCGATTCCATCTCTTGGCCTGTCCACCACGCAGTATAACTGAGCTCACCGCAGACAATCTATGATTGGCGGGCCACCTGTGTGGTGGTGTAGGCATGTATGGGTACGTCCACCTCTTCCAAGATGTACGATCAGCATGCGATAGTAGTCGCGTCGGTAATTTTTTAAAATAAATTTAATTAAATCACGAGGTTTCGGAAGCAACACAAGCAACCGTCATCAGGTGGAGCAACGTCGTGATTTAATTTAATTTGTTTAAATTTACTACCTACGTGACTTTACCGGAAAAAAACTAAGAGTATGAATCCTTGCAGTCACGAAAACTTCAAATCTAGAATGTGACAGTAGGCCAAATATCCCACTAGAGCTCCAAGTGGAGGCCCTTCCGGCAGCAGTGGCGTGAGCAGGCAATTGCGTGTTAAGAGAGGACTTATCGTAATTGTTATGGAATCGCTCTCATCGATACGGCGCAAAACACCCACAGGAACGGGTAGAAAAGCGACATCAGGGAGAGAGCCTTCATCCAGCAGTGGATTTATCACAGCTGACGATGACAGCACAACAACAACAACAACAACAAAAACTTGCTGCTTGGCGGTTCCGTGAAAGTTGGGCAACTGTTTTGATGCTCGGGGCTGCTCTCAATTGCTGTGCAGATGGTGTGGCGGTTCTGTGTGCGACTGCACGCGCACGTGTGTGTGTGCGTACTTCAGCAAGCGTGCGTTATCGATTTCTCAACCACAGGTCACAGCGATTTTGATGATCGGCAGAAGAAAGGGGAAAAAAAAACACAGAAACGTTCTTCTCTTTCTCCCAGTGCCGGAGAGAATTTGTTTAACGTCGCGTTTATTGGCCGCGTGCAAGAGCGTGAGTGTGTGTCGTCTGTGTCTGTGTCAGCAGCAGCAGCAGCCTCCGTGCGATCGCTCCCCCCACCCCCCCCAACCCCCCTCCCGCTCAGCGAGACGTCCAGGCCTCAAGGCAGGGGGGCCCCGCGCTAAGAGGATTTACAAACAGGATCATCCAATTCCCCCCGCCGGGATGCATTGGCTCTGGCGAGCGCGTACGATTAATTCCCGCGGGGGGGGGGGGGGGGATGGAGTAGGGTGGCCGGATCTGCTCGAGCGTGCGATTTGTGCTCGGCAGTGCAGGGGCGCCGACGGTAAGAAATCCCCTTTAGTCGACGTGGATTGTTCGGGGTCTCGATATCCGCGCGTCGAACTGCACGCGTAAGACGCCGGCGTTACGCAATGCGTGCGCAGACCACGTGCTAATGTTACAACATGCTAATTAATGTTTTTTTTAACCAGGTAGGGCCCACTGAGCGATATTGTTATTTATTAGAAGTACATGAGACTATAACACATTTTTTTTTTTGGTAATCTTACCAGGTAAAACCCAGTGAGGCAGTAACTTACTTTTCAGAAGAGATCTGGCCACGACAAATGATAGCTCAGGGATATGGCTTAGGGTAAAGTCACGTAGAAGGGAAGTAATAAAATAATAAAAATAAAACATAATAAAATAATTCTCACGACGTTTCGGCCACAACGCAAGCAGCCGTCCTCAGGTGAAGAGGACGGCTGCTTGCGTTGTGGCCGAAACGTCGTGAGAATTATTTTATTATGTTTTATTTTTATTATTTTATTACTTCTCTTCTACGTGACTTTACCGAAAGAACCAAGAAGATGAATCCCTGCAGTCACGAAAGCTTTAAATCGAAATGGCTTAGGGTGTGGACATTTACAGCGGCCAGATAATCTGAACGCACGTTGAGTCTAAATGTGGAGGGGAAAAGCCGGAGGACCCGGAGAAAAATGACACGCGACCACGGGAAAAGAGACACGCAAACTTATTCTCCGGACCTTTCGTTAAAGTTACGTAGACAGGTTCAAAGAAAACAACAAGAAACTACGGCGTATCGATCGCTACACAAGCGGTCAACAGCTTTTTCCTCTTTTTCCCCCTTGTGTTGCGATCGAGACGTCGTAATTTTTTGTTATTTTCTTCGAACCTATCTCCGTGCCTTTACCGAAAGACCCAAAGAATATGAAATGCTGCAGTCACGAAAGCTTTAGGTCAAGATTTGACACGCAAACTCCAAATGTACAGCAGGGGGCGGGGGGGTGTCATCAGGGTTTGAGATCAAACCCACAACCCTCCTGTATACCAGACGAGGCGGTTAACATCTCGCCACCGCGGCGCCCTGCTGGGATAGCTGCCACAGTAGCCCGCACACCGGACTTACAGAGGTCGCCGGTTCGATTGCATCTCCATGCGAGGAAGTTGAAACAAGGGGGGGGGGGTAAGTTTCTTGAATCACCCCGCAACCACCACGCCCCCACCCCTCTGTCCTCTACCGCCTCTTTCCACCCAGCAGTACAAATCAGAGGTCGCAACCGGGTACCCGATACCCGTACCCTACCCGATACCCGCCTACCCGTACCCAGACGGGTACGGGTACGGGTAGCCGTTTGCGACCCTGGTGCGGCCCGGTACGGGTAGGCCGTGAGTCACTGGTGAGTAACTGTTTGTCACTCATTTCTGGTAGGGTACGGGTAGGGAACGGGTACCCGTACCCGGCCGGGTACGGGTACCCATTTGCGACCCTGGTGCGGCCGGGTACGGGTAAGGAATCAAAACCCGTTTGCGACCTCTGGTACAAATGGATGAGTTTGATTGGCAGATCGCACGTGGTGGGGTAAAGTGTGGGTCCTTCCACCACTTCCAACACATCCGGCCGGCAAGCAAGAGAAGGCAAAATAACGTATAGGGGGGAGGGGGGGTGGTGGTGGCTCTGTAGAGCTCCCACGTGTGGAGGCTGCTTTCGCCAGCAGCGGCGTGAGTGGGCACTTGCAGGGCTGCGCCTTCATCTTGTCTATATGCTCATGCAGCACACAGGGTGCTAGTGCCCCTGACATGTTAACATGCCGGGACACACACCGACTGTGGATGTGCTCGACACCTACACCACGTACGTAGACAGCAAAGAGCAAAAACACGTGGATCGTTTTTTTCCCCCCCCCCCCCCCGACATAAAAAACCCCACTTGCAATTTTGTGTCTCATGCAAACAAAAGTCAGATCAACTGTTTACCCTTCACAAACCGATTACGGCTGGCCATGACACACGAGAGCCAGCACCACGCCCGGCCGCCTCTTTCTCCCCAGTGGCGCCGTTTACACGCCGCAACAGGTATCCATTTGAGGCCGAGTCAACCTAGGGGAGGCCCAGGACCGGTTCAAATAATCGTCACCGGTGTTGGCCGTGAGCGGGAATCGAACTCGGGTGGCCAGTGGGTTTCATAGCGCAGCGCGTTCACCGCTACGCGACCGCACACACAAAGATCCCGTACCTCCGATTAGCACAATTGGCTACGTACTGTGTGAAAGAGCTTCAACATACGTACATACATCCCCTGTATAGCCTTAACAGACTTATGGAAAATGCTGTGAGTACCTGTGATGTGTTAGACATCGCACCAGGTACTCTTTTGAGGCTGAGTCGACCTAGAGGAGGCCCCGGACCAGTTCATATAATCATCGCTGGCGTTGGCCATGAGCAGGAATCGAACTCGGATCGCCAGTGCGTTCACATCGCTGCATTCCAACCGCTACACCACCGCACGAAGAAAAACAGCGCCTATGCAGGCCGGCACGGCACACAAAGGGATGGGTGGCCAACACCACGCCCGGCCACACTACCACGCTACCACACATACGCACACACACATACAATCGGGCACAGCGGCGTGAATGGTACAACATACTTAATGGGGGTAAAACGCAAAGAGGCGTTCACGCTGTCACCGCATCTCTCGCGGGACCCATTATTCGAGAGAGCGGCTCCGCTCCGAGTCTCCCGGTGGGATTTGCAAGCCGAGATAACACGGCTCCGCGCGCCTTCTGCCCACAGCGTGTTAACACGCCGCGAAACACCGCACACGCCACAAACTACGGCGCATTAAGCTCGCGGATGAAATCATGTACGATCCGACCGCAATGCATCTGGGCTGGCAATCTCGCGCTGATGAAGCCGTATGCGAGTGTAGCAAAGACGACAAAGATCCCCCCCACCCCCCCCCCCCCGTCTAGCCTCAATAGACTGTTGGGGAAAGTGCTGTTAGCGAGCTCCTATTAAGGCCGGCACGGCACACGAGGGGGTGGGTGGCCAACACCACGCCCGGCCGCCTTTGTCTCCCCAGTGGCGATGTTTACACACCGCACCAGGTAGTCATTTGAGGCTGAGTCGACCTAGGGGAGGCTCAGGATTCGGTTCAGATAATCACCACTGGAATTGAACTCGGGTCGCCGGGTTCGTAGCGCAGCGTAGCGCTAACCACTACGCTACATGACACACACACACACAAAGACCCTCTGCGTAACCTACGCAAGGTCTTGGATAGGGCTGAACGATTTCGGGGAATATATTTAATTGCGATTTTTCTGACAAATATTGCGATTTGCGATTTGCGATTACATTTTTTTAAGTCAAGCTCCAGTTCAATATTGACTGTGCAACAGATTTAAAACACGTGATGGAGCATTACCATCACAGTATGAACTGCTCTTTATATTATGATGCAAGTGTAGTGACATCACGGATGCCGCTGTGTAATGCCGGTAACAACATCGCGGGCACCACGTGGGTGTGGGTGCAGTTCCGGCCCTAGAGGGGCTCGGTGAGCGCTGTCCGACAGCGCTGAGTGGCACCACGCCCTGCGTGCAGTGCCGACCCCTACAGGATAGGGAGTGTGAGAGTGCCGGCCACGGGAATGGGGTTACTCAGGGCCATGGCACTCTGGTTGACCTCGAAGGACACGTGACCGGCAAAGTCTCCACAGGGGCCCCAGGTGGGGGCTAGGGGTGGTCACGTGTCAGGGTCGAGATTCTGCTAGAGGATTCTAGAAGGTGGGCGTGGCTAAGGGCGGAGCCGGCCACGCCGCAGAGGATAGAAGCCGGGTCCCCGAGCGGGGACCGGCTGCTGTTATTCATCCTGAAGCATCTCCGTTCTACGTCCTACAAGAGTCACCAACACGTGGACTGGACCAGAGGTCGCAACCGGGTACCCGATACCCGTACCCTACCCGATACCCGGCTACCCGTACCCGGCCGGGTACGGGTACCCGTTTGCGACCCTGGTGCGGCCGGGTACGGGTACGGGTAGGCCGTGAGTCACTGGTGAGTCACCGTTTGTCACTCATTTCCCAACGTCTTGTCTCTTCTCACAATTCAAGTTCCTAGAATCAACCCACCCGCGTCTGCAACATGGCTTCATCCCAGAGGTCGCAATCGGGTACCCGATATCCGTACCCTACCCGTACCCGGCCGGGTACGGGTAGCCGGGTAACGGGTAGGGTACTGGTACGGGTACCCGTTTGCGACCCTGGTGCGGCCGGGTACGGGTAAGGAATCAAAACCCGTTTGCGACCTCTGACTTGGACCCAAGCTAGGGTCCGTTCCATAGTAGCCTGGTGTTAAGGGGTAGTACCCCGTGCGTTGGTTTTAATAAATGTGTTGCCTCCAAGAAGTGCGTCCGCGACTCAGTAGAACCCACTACACACAAGGATGAGAACTTAACAAAGATATGAATTGATTCCAACATGTATTTATTCACATGTTTGAATTGAAATAGAACAATCAAACATCGAACAATTGTTAAGTTGAATAAATAGAGTTATATTAATAAAAAATAAAACAATTCCAATAAGAAAGTAATAGGAACTTTTGAAATCGCAAAAAATCGCAGCCTTTGCCATTTTCCAATCGCGTTGTTTTAAATTGCGATTTCGATTTGAAATCGATTAATCGTTCAGCCCTCGTGTTGGAGCAAGGACCCGTAGCGAGGACCTCTTACAGGCCGGGACGACGAACCGGGGAGTGGCGTAGCCAGCACCACGCCCGACCGGCTGATTCTTACACGTGACAGCCGCTACTCATACTGGTAGGAACCTCCTGGTTACACCAGCCCACAGGGGATTATTGTGTCCGTCGTGCAGGGAGGGGCTGGGTGGGGAGGGAGGGCCTGGGTGGGGAGGGGCTGGGTGGGGAGGGAGGGGCTGGATGGGGAAGGGGAGGGTGGATAGGGGCTGGGTGGGAAGGGGCTGGTCACCCCGTGGTGCCCTTATAAAACTCAACGTTTAACCTACTCACGCCGGCTTGTGCCCGCCCTCACAGTCGGGCATATTTGCGGGTTACACCACGCCGCCGTTGACCCTGGCCATTGACCGAGCAACCCAACGTTCCTACCAGCTCCCTCCGCAGGAGGAATGTGTTCTATGGCCGCACAACCAGTTTACACATCACAAACCACCGATGTTATTGAAAGGCGGGAATCAAACTCGACTCGCGGGGTTCATCGCGCAGCATGAGAACCAATGTGCCGCCACTGCCCAGTTACCACGCACACGAAGACAAAGCTTCCCCTTGTACAGCTTTCAACAAATCGTTGGAGCGAGTGGTTCAAGCGCCGCGCTACGACTAAAGATTCCCGGCCACTGCCAACATGTGCGGCGAGCGATATCGGAACCATTCCCGGCCCTTCCGTGGGTCAACTCAGCCTTAGGCGAGTCCCTGATGCCACGTGTACACATCAGCACTAGGGAGATAAAGGCGGCGAGGGCATGGTGCTAATCGCAACCCCACCCCCCCCTCTTGTATCTTTACCTGCCTTGATAATTAACGCACGCGCGCACACACACACACACACCCATAACAATCGATCAATCATCAGGCATAGTCAACAAGGGACCATTGCTCCGACCGTGTGACCTCTTGTGACAGCGTTCACGACAACAACAAAAACACCTCGCTTCAGGCTCGTTGTGCACCTCGACGCCACGTGAAGTGTAAAAGGATCGCTGCTGGCAGGAGGTCACGGGACAGACCCAGGTGCCATGGGTTGACCTACTCAGACGACCGGCCGATGCACCACGTGTGCTCCCCACTGTGCCACACGAAGACAAATATCCCCCCTATGGCCTTAACAGACTGTTGGGGCGAGTGCTGTTAACGAGCATCAATGAAGGCCGGCCCGGCACACGAAGGGGTGGGTGGCCAGCACCACGCCCAGGCGCCTGTGTCACCCCCAGTGGCGATGTTCACACACCGCACCAGGTACTCATTTGAGACTGAGTCGACCTAAGGGAGGCGCAGGACCGGTTGGTTCAGATAATCGTCACCGGTGTTGGCCACGAGCGGGAATCGAACTCGTGTCGCCAGGTTCGTAGCGCGGCGCGCTAGCCACACAGCACTGCTACTCTCACTGTGCCGCGTGCACACAAAGACACAGATCCCCCACATAGCCTGTAGCAGACTATTGGGGCAAGTGCCCTTAGCGAGTAGCACCTATGGAAGGCCGGCACAGAAACACAAAGGGGTGGGTGGCCAGCACCGCACCACACTGACACACTAACACACGGACACACTAACACGGAGACACACAGACACACTGACACAGACACACTGACGCACAGACACACAGACACACAGACACACTAACACACGGACACACTGACACACTGACACGGAGACACACTGACACACAGACACACTAACACACACTAACACACTGACACGGAGACACACAGACACACTAACACACAGACACACTACCACACAGACACACAGACACACAGACACACTGACACTAACACACAGACACACTAACACACAGACACACTGACACACTGACACACAGACACACAGACACACAGACACACTGACACACTGACACAGACACACTAACACACAGACACACAGACACACTAACACACAGACACACTGACACACAGACACACTGACACAGACACACTACCACACAGACACACTGACACACAGACACACTACCACACAGACACAGACACACAGACACACTGACACTGACACACACACACACACTACCACACAGACATACAGACACACACACACACAGACACACAGACACACTGACACAGACACACAGACACACTGACACACACACAGACACACTACCACACAGACACACTGACACACAGACACACACACACACAGACACACTACCACACACACACACTGACACACAGACACACTGACACAGACACACAGACACACACACAGACACACAGACACAGTGCCGCGCCCTCACCTGTTACGCAGGTGTTCCTCCAGGTCGCTGCGCTGCATCTCGCCGTCGGGACAGAGCGGACAGCCGACCATGAGCTTGTCCAGGAGGCGTTTCACGAGGAAGCTGGACGAGGAGCATTCGAAGAGACGGAACGGCTCCCTGTCCAAGGGGCAGCAGACCTCCAGGTCTTCATCGTCCTCATCGTCGTCGTCGTCATCATCGGTCCGATTTCCCTCTCCGTTCTCGCCTGGGTGAGAGTTACACGAGCCGTTGTGATTGTCATCGTCATTATCATCATCGTCGTCGTCGCCGCCGCCATCATCGTCGTCGCCATCATCATCTGCGCCTCCGGTTAGAGCGCTCGGCTACTTACGGAGCAAAGGCAGTTCGACGTACATACAAACACGATCATCGTCGTCACAAATTCGTAGCCGACAAAATGTAGTCGTCGTCATCATCATGGATGTTCGTGATTCGCGTGAAGTATGACGTCTTGAGCATCGCTGTCAAGAGCTTCAGGAAATCATCATTAATAACGAGAAGACATCATCATGATCATCATGGAGCTGTTAACATCATGTAAATTAAATTAATTTGAATTAGGTAAGACATTATCATCATCGTCAAAAGAAAAAAATTCACCACGCAACCAAGAAAACTCATCGTCATCATCGAGTGAATATTCCGCTAAGTTTTGCCATCCAGCCGCCAAGAGCCGGGTTCCCTCACTCGCACGTCACCTCTGGATGCCCCCGCCCTCCCCTCTGCTCGTCATCTCAAGGACGGCTGCATCCCTGGAGCGGAGGATTTTCCTTGTTGCTATCGGGAGCTGCATTACAATCCTCCACTCATTTCTCCATCGTGAGTTATGCTTCCATCATCCTTCTATCCAAGCGCTCCTTGACTTTGAACGACCCCGTATATCAAACACGTGTGTGTGTGTGTATGTTGAACTTATAGTAGTAGTAGGTTTTTACCCTTTTAAACTGGTACAAAACTGACACCTTTATTCAAGGCATCATGTTTGCAATACCACAACACAAGTAGTCAAAAAAGCAAACAAAAAGAAGCAACTCTGATAATGATAATAATATGCACTGTCCTTGAAGTTGATTGGTCCACACCCGAGACGGCTTTCTTTAGAGCCTAGTCCCCATTGGTGTTGGACCAGATGACACCAGAAGGCGTACAACTCAAACACAGCGCAATATCAGAGTCTTGAGAGCTCGGGGTAAGCATTACACTATGAGATCTCTTTTACCAGTGGCAAAATATAGTGGTAGGTTTTTACCCTTCTTTCGCACCGAGCGTAGCCAACCGCGCTAATCGGAGGTGCGAGGGAAGGACAACAAACTAAACACAAACGGCAGGTTATAAAGAAATTAGTTTTCAATCTAGATTTAAAGGTGACTAGCTCCAGTGGCTTCCTAATATCTGAAGGAAGAGCGTTCCAGACGGCCGCAGAAGGGCATCTGAAAGCGCGCGATGCGGTGGCCGCCTTTGTTTGATGGCGAGCCAAAAATCCGCTGCTGCGAGGATGACCGGGGTTTGCGTGATGGTTTATGCTCCTTGACAAGATCAGCAAGGGTATTGTGGTTCATTTGTGGAAAGCACTTTGTGTGAAATGCCAAGTCCTCGCTTAACATGCGGTGATCACACGATAACGAGTTGTTGCTGCGATCACGCGGTTCTTCCACGCGGGAAGACTTTTCGAACGAAGCGGAGCGGTGCACGGTGATGCTGCGGAACGCGCGACGCCGTAACGCGGTGGATCACGAACTACTTTCTTGCGCTGTGCATCTGGTGCAGCACGTGGAATGATACGTAGGGTGAACGGTGCGCACGCTCATCTCAGGTCTGTGTCCCGCAGCCACGGGACGGCTGCAGGCCGATGGTGTCGTGCAAACGCGATTCAAATTTGCATTGTTTTTATTTATTTACATATGCCACTTTTCAGGAGCGCATCTCCCGCGGTGTTCAACGAGGAATCGCTGTACACGTTGCCGAGTTCATGCCCCCATTTATTTGCCATGACACTTAGAAGAGAGATGTTTACTACCTCGCCTGGTATACAGGAGGTCGTGCGTTCGCTCCCAACCCTGAGGCCTGCTGTATATTTGGAGTTTGCATGTCTCTCTCTCCGTGGTCGTGTGAATTTTTCTCCGGGTCCTCCGGTTTTTCCCGTCCACATTTAGAATCGACGTGTGTTCAAGAGTATTTGGCTATTGCTATATTTATTTTCTACCTGCGTGGCTTTACCGAAAAGACCTAAGAGTACGAATCCTTGCAGTCACGAAAGCTTCAAATCTAGAATTATTGATATCAATTTCCACATGGTGATGAGCCACTTCTCGTTGAGCCATTCGTTGTGATGGCCGGGCCGCTTCTGAAAAAGAGCTACGCAGTTCGGTGGGGCATTAGTTGGTCAAGTAAAAACACTCGTCTTCTTGGTTATTTCGGTAAAGTAACGTAGAATGGAAATAATAAAATAAAAAAAAGTATTTAATTATTTTTCTTTTTCTTATTTTATTATTTCCATTCTACGTGACTTTACCGAAAGAACCAAGAAGATGAATCCCTGCAGTCACGAAAGCTTTAAATCGAAATTTAATAACACTCGTGTTTCACACTCTTTGGGTCTGTCGGGCAAGTCACGTGAATACGAAATTAATAGATCACGACGTTTCGATCAAAACACAAGCATTTGTCTTCAGGCAGGAAACATAATCCAGCAGCGGAACTGCTGAACCACCTGAGGACGACCGCTTGTGTTGCGATCGAAACGTCGTGATAGATGATTATTTTTTGTTTTATTTTCTTTTTCTACCTGACGTGACTTTACATTATGAGTACTACCTGCGTGCCGCTTTGTATGCGTGTGTGTTTGGCTTGGGTGCCAGAAACACACAGACACACACGCACACTCTTCACACACACGTACATAATCTTCACACGACGTGTTTGGCAACTGGCACGCCGATGAAATGTGAATTTATTGTCATTTTATCCCTCCTCTGCCACCCAAGCTGCACCCACTCTGCACATGTGTGTACGTGTGTGCGTGTGACAAGGTCTGAAATAGGCCTGAGATGGGTGCATCAAGGTAGGTGGGTGAAGCTAGAGATGGTCCAACCACAGAGGCTGGGGCAGTGGACACCCAGCCTGTCAATACAAAGACATCCATCCTAGTAATGAAATTCAGAGAGTCAGTTAACATCGGTAGAAGGGATGGAAACATCATAGCAAGTTAAGACTTTACCTGGTTAATCACCTCCTTCAATGATTGCTCAATTTGTGTTTCAGCTTAGTTTTACGTACTTAAAATGCCAAAATAAAAACTCACATGAACTCACGCGGAGTGTCTGAGCGTTGCAGTGAGATTTAGCGAAGGTGACTTACTGCGCCGGCCAGCGGGAGGGAGGGAGGGAGTGAGGGAGGGAGGGAGGGTGGGAGAGAGGGAGGGAGGGAGGGAGGGTGGGTGGGAGGGAGGGAGTGAGTGAGTGAGTGAGGGAGGGAGTGAGGGAGTGAGTGAGGGAGGGAGTGAGGGAGTGAGGGAGGGAGGGTGGGAGAGAGGGTGGGAGGGAGGGAGGGAGGGTGGGTGGGAGGGAGGGAGGGAGGGAGGGAGTGAGTGAGGGAGGGAGTGAGGGAGTGAGTGAGGGAGGGAGTGAGGGAGTGAGGGAGAGAGTGAGTGAAGGAGGGAGTGAGGGAGGGAGGGACGGAGGTCACGCGGGGCCAGAGAACTTGGGAGGTGACTTACTGCGCCGGCCAGCGGGAGGGAGGGAGTGAGGGAGGGAGGGAGAGTGGAAGAGAGGGAGGGAGGGAGGGAGGGAGGAAGAGAGGGAGGGAGGGAGGGAGGGAGGGAGTGAGGGAGGGAGGGAGGGTGGAAGAGAGGGAGGGTGGGTGGGAGGGAGGGAGTGAGTGAGGGAGGGAGGGAGGGAGTGAGGGAGTGAGTGAGTGAGGGAGGGAGTGAGGGAGTGAGTGAGGGAGGGAGTGAGGGAGTGAGTGAGGGAGGGAGTGAGGGAGGGAGTGAGGGAGTGAGTGAGTGAGGGAGGGAGGGAGGGAGGGAGGGAGTGAGTGAGGGAGGGAGGGAGTGAGGGAGTGAGTGAGTGAGGGAGGGAGTGAGGGAGTGAGGGAGTGAGTGAGTGAGTGAGGGAGGGAGTGAGGGAGTGAGGGAGTGAGGGAGGGAGGGACGGAGGTCACGCGGGGCCAGAGAACTTGGGAGCAACGACTGGCGCTAGAAAATGTCGGGTTAACGAGCGACTCCGGTGGCAAAAGCTGGCAAATCATTAACAACGACGGCGATCGCAAAAAAACAGGCCAAGCCACTAAAGCGCGCCGAGTCACATGAACGCAGCAACCTCGAGGGCCATGCCGACAGCTGCAGCCAGGCTAATGAATTAACCTCCACGTTTGTTTGTTGTAGTACAGAGTTAGACTGATGGCCTTAATCTAAGTTGTATTGTGGTTGTTGCTGTTTGACTTGCATCCCACTGGGATATTTGCACAGGGTTGGTGTACGGTGATTTTTTCTGCAATATTTTGCTGTCTTTTCTTGGATTTTCTGTTTGCACTCAGTAACATATTCACTTGAAGATGTTTTCATGTTTTTGTTTTTTGTTTGTTGCGGTTGCACCCGATTCAAGAGCCGAATGGCTCACAGGGCTATACCTAATAAATGAACTTTGAACTTTGAACCTGTGTTCCACCAGCCCTCCGTGCTGTCGGCTCCCCGCTCCCACCTCGCGCCTGTTGACTACCTCGCCTCGTATGCAGGAGGCCGTGGGTTCGATCCCGACCCCGATGCCTGCTGTGTATTTGGAATTTACATGTTCTCCCCGTGGCCGTGTGGACTTTGCTCCGGGTTCCTCCAGGTTTTCCTTCCACATTTAGAAACACGCGTCTTAAGAGTATTTTCTTGCTATACATCTCCACGCGATAAGCCACTTCGTTGAGTTATCATTTGCGGTGGCCACGTCGCTTCTGAAAAAGCGCTACATGGCTCAGTGGGGCCTTACCTGGTTTAACAATTTTTTTTAGCTTTGGTTATTTCAACGCCCGTGCTCGCCGCTCGCCGGACAAAGACCCACCGTGGGCACGGGTCGTCCGCGCGCGAGCCGCGATCCCGCGCAGGCACTCGCGGCAGTAGGTGTGTCCGCACGGCGTGTCCAGCGGGCCCAGCAGCGGCTCCAGGCACACGCGGCACGTCAGGTCCTCGTCCACCTCCTGGCGGTAGTCGTATGCGTGGCCCTCGGACGGGCTGTGCCGCTGGGCGCACGCCATGCAGAAGTCGGGCGCCTCCCAGAAGCGTGCGGCGGCGTCGCCCCCCTCCTCCTCCTCGTCCTCCACGCGGCAGGCGGACTCCGAGTCGGACTGCAGAGCCTCCAACTTCTTGGCCAGGCAGCTCATCTCTATGGGGGGCTGCTCACCCATGCTAAAGCGAAGCGAGCGAGACGGAAACAAGGGGGGAGGAGGAGGACGAGGAGAGGTTTGTGTGAGGGCGTGGTGCTCGCCACCCACCCCCGCGTGTGCAGTGCCGGCCTGCTGTGGTGCTGCTCGCTAACAGCACTTGGCCCCAACAGTCCGCGAAGGCTATACGGGGGATCGTTGTCTTTTTAAATCCTTTATATTAAGTTCACTTGCTTGCGCGCTTACGACCGTGCAAATCTTTCGGTCGTTTTTTAACCCACTTCCCGTGATCCAATCGAGCTGACATTTTGCACACAGACTCGTTGTGCGTGACAATTTATTTTCGTGAAAATTTTTTTCCAAAATTTTCCACTTTTTAGGAAACATTTTTTTTCATATTTAATTTAAAATACCAATGTGATAAAAATGAAACTCTTGCTCAAGAAAAACAGAAATGAATAATAAAATAAAACCGATGCCACACATACAAAGGATTTATAGTGAAAAACTTTGTTTTTACGGGTTAATTTTGTGTGTGTACGTCTGCGGTAGTGCAACGGTTAGCACGCCGCGCTACGAACCCGGCGACCGGGTTCGATTCCTGCTCACGGTCAACGCCAGTGACGCTTTATCTGTACCTATCCTGGGCCTCGCCTAGGTCGATTGAGCCTCAAATGAGTACCTGGTGCAGTGCGGGTAAACATCGCCACTAGCGAGACAAAGGTGGCCAGGCGTGGTGCTGGCCGCCCCACCCCCTCGCACGCCATGCCGGCCTTCATAGCTGCTACTCGCTAACAGCACTTTCCCCCAACAGTGTATTAAGGCTACACGGGTGACCTTTGTCTTTGTTTGTCTGCGTAGGACGAAGACAGCGAGTGCGTGGTGTAGTGGTCAGTTCGATTCCTGGCCATGGCGAACATGATTATCGGTGGTCATTTTGTGAATGCGTCCTGACCCTTCCCCCCCCCCCTAGGTTGACTCAGACTGAAGGAGCCGATGCTGAGCGCAAAACATTAGCACTGGAGAGAAAAAGGTGGCCGGGCGTGGTGCCAGCAGTAGTTGCTCTAACAGCCTGAGAAGGTTATACAGGGGACCTGTATCTTCATGCATCTGTGCCAATCATCAACATCATCATTGTGATGAGCGAGTACTGCAATGTCAGTACAATTGTCATCAATCGTCACCATCTAGAAAGTAGTCCACAGCCTCATCATCATCATCCCAAATTATTATCATTCAGTATTGTAGGTACACGTAACTTTAAAAAGCATCAAACACATGCACGTTTGTAGTCGTGATCATCGTCATCATCTTAAAACGAAACTTCTATTGGATCGGCGCTTCTCTGCAATGATGACCAACATCATCATCGTCGTCATCAGCAGGCACCAAGTTTGGTCATCATCATCATCGTCATCGTCATTATGACACGGCCATTGTGAACCCCATGCCAACCAGCCACCCCCGGCACACAGGCCCACTGTATTTGTATATTTGTGTGCGCGCGCCGCGTTCGTCATTACGTAGCTGCTACCGGATCGGCGGCATTTTTGTGCAAGTCAAGTCTGGCTCAGAGGTGGTCGCCCTGACTTAAATAAAAAAAAACTACCGCTTTTTTTGTGGTGTTTTTTTTTGCCATTCATCAGGTGACCTGGACAGATTCAAGATTTCAATTGAAAGTGGTGCGTTCGTCGTTCGGGGCAGTGGTGGAATGGCCCCGTGGTAACGGCGTTTTGACGCTTTTTGACGCATAGCTTCGCGGTTCGCCCCAACGCGGCCGCCCCGGTTATTACTGCGGGTCTACCAGCCCAGAGCATACGCGCGAGTTCTACGTCCCGCGATGTCATTCGCCGTCGTGTGCCAGTGACATGCACCCAAAATTTGCCCCAAAAAAATGTTACATCCTGCAAATTACGCGATGTAAATATGCATAGCAATCAGCAGCACTGACGTTTACACTCCGCATCTAGATGCTCATTTACGGCTGAGTTGATCTAGGAGTGGCCCAGAAGAGGTTCACTTGCCACTGACGTTCTTCATACAGAGGAATCAAACCCAATCCACAAAGCAGGCTGCACCACCGCTCCCCACACGCGCGTGCACGCATGCGTGGATGCACGCATGGACGCGCGTGAAAAGGCAAGTGCTGTCACAGGTGGGCAAGACACAGGTAATAAACGTCTGCCACAGGCACCAGAGGCTCATGCTATTATGGAATCCATTATATAATTGGCAATAGCTTAGCGACTAATTTGCTTGCTAATTCGTTAACTCTCAGCGCCCATCGCAGGACCAGGCCCCTCTGGGTGAAGCTTGGGTTAGCCGAGCCACCGGACGATGTGCGGCGCGGTGCGCTCACAATGCCGCACAGAGTCGGGCGGCTAAAACGCGGCGAGTTTGGCACGCCGGTGAGCAGAAGGTGGTGACATCCGCCAGTCATCTCAAGTGAGAGTCAACCCTGAACACCTGGGTCTGTTCCTTGACCTCCTGCCGACAAGCCTACCTTACTTCACGTGGCCTAAAAGTGCACCTAGCTTGGCACAAGCGCTATGGCGACGTCACCGCCACCAAGTTTGACGTTGATAATTGGGTTTTTACCCTTTTATCTGGCAACAAAACTGACACCTTTATTTACGAGGAGTCATGTTTGGATTGACCACAATACCTACAGTCGGAATGCAAACAAAAAACATAACTCTGATAATATATGCACTGTCCTTGAAGTTGATTGGACCACACCTGAGACAGCTTTCCTTAGAGCCTAGTCTCACATGATGTTGGACCAGATGACGCCAAAAGGCGCACAACTCAAAGACAATGCACCATCAGAGTATGAGAGCTCGGGGTAAGCATTTACACCATTGGAACCTCATTTGCCAGTAACAAAATATGATAATAATTTTTTTTTACCCTTTTATCTGACAATCAACTTCAAGGACAGTGCATACATTATCAGAGTTATGTTTTTTGTTTGCATTCCGACTGCGGTATTGTGGTCAATGCAAACATGACTCCACGTAAAAAAAGGTGTCAGTTCTGTTGCCAGATAAAATGGTAAAAAACCAATCATCATATTTTGTTACTGGTAAATGAGGTTCCAATGGTGAGGTTTGACGTTGTTTGCGTGCGTGTGTCCGGATTGCTATGACTTTATTGACATTGAGCACGAGTTCGGAGTGCCGTCTTACTCTCATGAGCTTTTTAAAACGAATAAATATGCGTTGCATAACAATTATTTGCGGGTCCCAGAGGCGGAAGCTTAATCCTCCCCTTTGGTTCCGACGCTGGGTGTTATGCAGGAACACACGGATCGCTTTGCTCGAATTGCAACGAATCCGCGTTATGTAACCGCACGCACCGCACCGTGCCAATAGCTGGAAATGCCATCTTGATAACGCGTTTGTAGACAGCGCCAACGGATGTCGAGTGGGTGGGTACAAGATATGCAGGTTTCCTTTGCTCTGTGTATTGGGTTCGTTGAGCTTTCGCGATATGATGCTGCTAACCAATTTATACCCAGAACCTGCTAAATGCAGGTTGAATTCACTCGTATGCGGCTATGCGGTTGGACGTGGCACCATTGTGTGTGTACTGTGTGTGTGTAGTGTGTGTGTAGTGTGTACTTTGTGTGTGTAGTGTGTGTGTGTAGTGTGTGTGTGTACTGTGTGTGTACTGTGTGTGTACTGTTTGTATACTGTGTGTGTGTACTGTGTGTGTACTGTGTGTGGTGTGTGTACTGTGTGTGTGTACTGTGTGTGTACTGTTTGTATACTGTGTGTGTGTACTGTGTGTGTGTACTGTGTGTGTACTGTTTGTATACTGTGTGTGTGTACTGTGTGTGTACTGTGTGTGGTGTGTGTACTGTGTGTGTGTACTGTGTGTGTACTGTTTGTATACTGTGTGTGTGTACTGTGTGTGTGTACTGTGTGTGTACTGTTTGTATACTGTGTGTGTGTACTGTGTGTGTGTGTAGTGTGTGTACTGTGTGTGTACTGTTTGTATACTGTGTGTGTGTACTGTGTGTGTACTGTGTGTGGTGTGTGTACTGTGTGTGTGTACTGTGTGTGTACTGTTTGTATACTGTGTGTGTGTACTGTGTGTGTGTGTAGTGTGTGTACTGTGTGTGGTGTGTGTACTGTGTGTGTGTACTGTGTGTAGTGTGTGTACTGTGTGTAGTGTGTGTACTGTGTGTGTACGTGGTGTGTGTATACTGTGTGTATGTACTGTGTGTGTGTGGTGTGTATACTGTGTGTGTACTGTGTGTGTACTGTGTGTGTGTACTGTGTGTACCGTGTGTGTGTACTGTGTGTGTGTACTGTGTGTGTGTAGTGTGTGTACTGTGTGTGTGTACTGTGTGTGTATACTGTGTGTACCGTGTGTGTATACTGTGTGTGTATATTGTGTGTGTACTGTTTGTGTACTGTGTGTGTGTACTGTCTGTTTGTACTGTGTGTGTGTAGTGTGTGTACTCTGTGTGTACTGTGTGTATGTACTGTGTGTGGTGTGTGTACTGTGTGTGTGTACTGTGTGTGTACTGTGTGTGGTGTGTGTGGTGTGTGTACTGTGTGTGGTGTGTGTACTGTGTGTGTGTACTGTGTGTGTACTGTGTGTGTACTGTGTGTGGTGTGTGTACTGTGTGTATATTGTGTGTGTGTACTGTGTGTGTACTGTGTGTGTGTACTGTGTGTGTACTGTGTGTGTGTACTGTGTGTGTGTACTGTGTGTGTGTACTGTGTGTACTACTCGGCAGTCAACTGTCTCGTGCGCTTTCGCTTTGTGTGCGCCCATTTTTTTGGAAAGCATCTACTACTACCGCACACAGCGAGGGAAACCAGTATTTTATTTAAATCATCCCTTGTGTAAGTTTAACTGCACAGCAACTATGGGTCATTTTTGTTCTCATACCCATCATTGCAATGGGAGTTAGTCCATGAGCCTCGTTCCTCAATAACTTAAAAGAGGCAATTAAAAACAAGATGGCAACAAACCTTGCACAGACAATCCCCACCCTATCCCTCAATAAAATATACCTTAATCCGAATTACAATTCCACGTCGGTCTATATATTCTAGTGAAATAGTGGGCATATTTATTTCATATATATAGAGAGAGAGGCAGTCACAGGCAGAGGAAAGAATGAGCTTGGACATGAACACGGGCAGGGAATCGACAGCACAAGATGGCGAGGGAAGGGAGTTCAAAGTTCATGGCGCCGCGGTGGCGAGATGTTAACTACCTCGCCGAGTAAACACAGGTCGTAGATTCAATCCCAAACCTGACGCCTGCATATTTAGAGTTCGTATGCCTCTCTCTCCCCATGTTAACTACCTCGCCTGGTACGCAGGAGGTCGTGGGTTCGATCCCGATCCTGACGCCTGCTGTGTATTTGGAGTTTCCGTGTCTCTCTCATCATCATCATCATCACGGTGGCTAGGACATGTTAACTACCTCGCCTGGTATACAGGAGGTTCGTGGGTTTGAGCCCGATCCTGACGCCTGCTGCTGTATATTTGGAGTTAGCGTGTCTCTCTCTCGTCATCATCACGGTGGCTAGGACATGTTAACTACCTCGCCTGGTATACAGGAGGTTCGTGGGTTCGAGCCCGACCCTGACGCCTGCTGTGTATTTGGAGTTTCCTTGTCTCTCTCATCATCATAACGGTGGCTAGGAGATGTTAACTACTTCGCCTGGTACACATCAGGTCGTGGGTTAGATCCTGACCCTGACACTTGTAGATTTGGAGTTTGCGTGTCTCTCATCATCACAATCATCACGGTGGCTAGGAGATGTTCACTACCTCGCCTGGTGTGCAGGAGGCCGTGGGTTCGAGCCCGACCCTGACACCTGCTGTGTATTTGGAGTTTGCGTGTCTCTCCCTTGTGGTCGCGTGGATTTTTCTCCGGGTCCTCCGGTTGTTCCCTCCAAATATAGAATCAACATCACGCGTTTAAGAGTTGTATGGCTGTTGCTATACATTTCCACACGATAAGCCACTTCGACGGGCTATCATTTGTAGGCAGGTCGCTTCTGAGAAAGAGCTCTATAGCTCAGTCGGCCTGACCTGGTAAAATAAATGTTTTATATTTCTAGTTTTTAGTTAGTAGACAACGAGGCAGCAGAGGAGAATGAGCGACCTCCCCCACTGCACAGTGAGAGACTGGGGGCTTCATCTAAAATGTATTCTTTATAAAGAGAATATTACGCAATACAGAAAGAGTTTATGTCTAGCTTGCAAAACAAGTACAGTGTGAACTTACACAACTGACTTTTTAAAATCTATCTCCAGACTACCTAATTGGAATATGTGACGAAGCCTTTGCCGTTGAAGCACCAACGTTTTGGGACAGCCCTGTTTCCTCCCTTAACATCGTAAAGCTTCCTTCAAAAAAGAAATATGATTAGTGGCAGATACAGGCAGCCACATTTGCAAGTGCGATTTGTAACTTTTGAACCTGACCCGCGTATCGAAAGTTCAATTTGAATGTGCGACGTAATTGAAGGATGGTGCGTTGACTTGATGTGGTCTGGGACTGTTGTTGTTGTTTTGCTGCCTTGCCCCAAGCTTGCATTTGGTGTTGAAAAATCAGCAGGGATTTATGCACTTATGCAATTTGTACTTCCGAAATGTATTTAAATGTATCGTCTTTAGTTTTGTTTTGCTGGTGTTGACGTAACTTGCTAACCCCCCCCCCCCCCCAGCTGCTACTGGACATCTGTGTAAACGAGCTTTATAACTCATCAGATTCCTCCAGGATCCATACAGATCCTGATTCCGAACTACTGCAAAGAACTCCTAATTCTGCCCAAACAAATATCATGTTTGAACGGATAGATTGCACAACTCTCTTGATACAGTTTATAACCGGGACAAATACAATCATTACCTTGCCATTCATCTTGCAATGTCGGTCCTACGTTGGCCTGTGGATGGAACCGTCAGACCAACGTTGTTCCAACATTCAAAGTTCACTGAATTTTGGAAGTACAGATAGTCCCCGAGTTACGATGGTCCCACTTACGATATTTCGATCTTAAGATGGCGATAGCGATACGACGAAATTGTAAAATATTTTACATTTCGCGTGGCAGGCAAACGCAGCAGGTACGATGCTGTACGTTAGGACGCTGCCGGGATTGTACGCATCAACCGCCTGTCTATGAAATTGCAGTTCATACAGGTAGGCTAAGAATTTACCTTTTTACTTTACATTTTACTGTGTAATACAGTATTGTAATTAATAAATACATACGGTATATAGTTTATACAGTACGCTACTGTAAATTGCTGTTTTGCTAAATTATCACCATTCTTTAAGGCTCCTGGGTAGGCTAGGCCATCTTCGACTTACGATATTTTTGACTTACGATGGGGTCGTCGTCGTAACGCATCTCCATCGTTAGTCGAGGACTACCTGTATATGTGATAAGCACGACATCTACGAAGCAGACACTGCTGTGCAATGCACAATGCATGGCTCTGGATCGGTGGCCTTCATTCCAAAGCTCGCGGGCCACTGGCTCGTGACTTGTGGCCCTCGACAAAACACAAATGTGAAAACACCCCCCCCCCCTCCCCCATCATCATCGTGGTGCTGTCAAACCCCAGTGGTTTCAAATGTGTGGCGGCCCTCACACAGATGATGTCTTATCGGCGGAGGTGGCCACCCTCTGAAAACTATACCGACTGTAATCACCCAGGAATGTCTGTCCTTAACGCTCGTGACGTCACTCCACGTCGACAAGCCCCCCTCATTAATATTCATGAGCAGGTGACGTCCTCCAAATGGACACCCGCCCCACCCCTCCTCATTAATAATGAGTGGATGACGTCACTCAATTTGGAGTACTCCCCCCCCCTCACTAATAATCATGCACAAGTGACGTCACTCCACATGGACCCCTCCTCATTAATATTCATGAGCAGGTGACGTCTTCCAAATGGACACCCCCCCCACCCCTCATTAATGAGTGGATGACGTCACTCAATATGGAGTACTCCCCCCCTCACTAATAACATGCGCAAGTGACGTCACTCCACATCGAACAGCCCCCCTCATTAATAATCATGAGCAGGTGACGTCACTCCACATGGACTCCCCCTCATTAATAACATACGCAAGTGACGTCACTCCACATCGAACAGCCCCCCTCATTAATAATCATGAGCAGGTTACATCCTCCACATGGACACTCCCCTCCATTCATAATAATTAGCGGGTGACGTCACTCCACATGGGGGGGGGGGCGAAGCGCCTCCTCCCCCCTCCTCGGCGTCAACTGACAACCGTCACTACAAAGGCAGAACCCTCACGTCACGTGATCTCCGTCACGCTGTTGAGACATCGAAGTAAAAAGGACGTCTTCATGAACAAGGGATTATAACCTTTAAATGAGATAAGTCTGTGTCACCGCGGCCTTACACATTGCACACGCATTGATGCAATGAATATCACGTCGCGGTCTGCTTTTCGTTTGCAAGTTTCAGATTTACTGTGATACACCCGTCCAAGGACGGGCAAAAGGCGAGTTAGTGAAGAACACTGCCCAAAGACTGATTACTAATGGGACACAAACTTATTAATTGTTAATGAGAATTTTTTTTCATGAGAATCAGTATTGGCGGAGTGATAACCTGGTCCCTGCCATGGAAACATACCGGGGTGGGGCCCAAAGATCGAGACACAGAGGGTCACCTTATTTTAACACATCACAAAGGGTTATTTAATTTACCTTAACACGTGTTCAAACTGACTTCCACGAACATTAATGCACGAATGCTTAAATTCTCTAATTTAGGACTTTTTTTTGTTACAGCGTCCAAGTGCAATGTTTGAATATTCGTCAATTATGTTTAACCGTCTCAATTCAATCGGGGTTCTTGGTCGAGTTTTGTAAATGATGGATTTGAGATGATCCCACAGAAAGAATGAGAAAAATTGATATTAATAATAATATATATTTAAAAACCTTAAAGAATAAACAATTTAAATGAAATAACCCTGTGTGTCCTAACTTTTGGGCCACCCTCTATAATTTCAACCAATGGCTTAGAAGCTGCCTCATTGACTGTTTGAGTAGCGACACATTCTTGACGTTCTGCAATCTGACTCATACATTTTAATACTCACACAACTGATCAATACAAAAATGTCAACCGTTTGTATATTTAACACGTAGCCTTTCACAACCAATATCATCCATAACACAGGTTCTTTTGCGGTGAGATCGCGTGAATATATAAATGTGCCGTTAAACCCACCACCACCCGACACAGCCAACTAGTAAGGGGCTTGTCACGTAAACAGCACGTGGCCAATTCGTCACTAGTACAGCACTAGTGTATAGTGTAGTGTATAGTGTAGTGTTATAGTATAGTGTATAGTGGTGTGTAGTGTAGTAAATAGTAGTTTATAGTCGTGTATAGTGTAGTGTATAGTAGTGTATAGTGGAGTGTATAGTAGTTTAGTGTAGTGTATAGTAGTGTATAGTGTAGTGTGTAGTGTAGTGTGTAGTGTATAGTCGTGTATAGTGTAGTGTATAGTGTAGTGTATAGTAGTGTATAGTGTAGTGTATAGTAGTGTAGTGTATAGTAGTGTATAGTGTAGTGTATAGTGTAGTGTATAGTAGTAGTGTAGTGTATAGTAGTGTATAGTGGAGTGTATAGTAGTGTAGAGTGTAGTGTATAGTATAGTGTAGTGTATAGTGTAGTATACTAGTACAGCACTAACCGGTGTGTTGGAGAGCCAAGCCACAACATTTACAATCGGAGTACGACGTTTCGCCACTAATTACAACCAGCTTCATCAGGCGACAGCCAGATTTGTGGAGAAGTCCTCCTGTTTCGTTCGTTAAAATAAGGTACGAGACGTCGTACTGAGATTGTGAATGTTGTGGCTTGGCTCTCTAACACACACCGGTGTGCTGTACTAGTGACGAATTGGCGTGTTGTGTTTACGTGACAACCCTTACTAATTGGCTGTGTCGGGTGGTGGCGGGGTTGACAACACATTTATATATTTACACGATCTAAACCATAAAAAACTGTATCATCGTTTGTATATTCTTTGTTACGCATCTTCTACCTCCAGCAGTATAAATTTAGTGAAAATGTAAGACTTGTAATTCCGAGTTGCTGTGAATCACAGCTGTGGAATTCTAGTCAAGTCTCACTCTGCGGATTTCATGTTTGGCGAATTTAACACCGTGTCCCTGCGTAACCTTAGTCTGCATCGAGTGACTAAATGAATTCCGCAGACTTCACCAAAAATTCCAGCTCTTGTTGTCATCCGCTAGGCAGCCACGACTACCCAGACTTAAACTCTCGAGGTGAATTAACACCGATCTATGTGTGCCATGTAGCGGTCTTCTTGTGGTTACCGTCGCCATTCAAACATTTCAGGTGACAAGTGGCCACGTGGCCAGGTGACCACAGGCGCGACGTTTGTACCTGGCCATCCACCGCTTCTGCAGACAGTGCTGTGCCACTGTCTGAACTTCATCGTCACCTGGCAACGCCACATTTTTCTCAAGAGATAACGGACCTTTGGGGCAAGTGCTGTTAGGCGAGCTTCCATGAAGGCCGGCACTGTGGCACACGAGGGGGGTGGGTGGCCAACACCACGCCCGGCCGTCTCCTTAGTGGCGATGTGTGCACATCGCACGAGGTACTCGTTTGAGGCCGAGTCGACCTAGGGGAGGCCAGTGACCGGTTCAGATAATCATCACTGTGTATGTATGTTAAACTTCTTTAGCGCCGTACATAGCCAACCGTGCTAATCGGAGGTGCGGGGGAAGGTCACGGGTGTTGGCCGTGAACGGGAATCGAACTTCCGTGGCCAGGTTCGTAGACACCACACTGCCACTCCCCGGTGAAACACACGACACCGCGGGCAAAAGTGCGTCTCTTCTGTGGTGCAAGGGAAATAGTTCACGGCTCATCACTGTCTTTGAAATGTACTGCAGAGCCTCCAAAAGATAGCCGCATGGAGTGGCCTCCGATGCTATCGTGTGTTTTCATATTCCAGGCCTGCTTTACGTCAAATCACGAAACGAAGGAATGTCCTTCCATAACTCTCACAGGAAGATGAGAAACATCAACCGAAATTAAAGAATTGCCCCCGAAGTGGACATCACAGAGCTACGATCCGGTACCGCACGACCGAGGTCCATAGGTCTCTTCAATGACCTCTTCAACTCTTACAAAACAAGAAATAATTAATCAGCCTCCAAAGAGAAGCAAGTAAATAGCTGGCGAGTTTGTGTGTTTGTGAGAGTTTCTTATTTGTGAACAATGCAATTAAACTATATATATACTGAATAGAAAAAAATCCTTCAGCAAGAATATGTTTATTGGAACTAAGCACAGTCATTTTAAGAATGCATTTGATATATGGTATGTAACAGGCTCCAAACGAAGTTAAACAACTCTTAGAATCCCTCGTAAAAATTAGGTAATTTTAAATATATCTTTCAAGTCTTCAATTTACTGACTATGAATTCACCTTACGTGTGCTGGATCTTGTCTGATCTCTCCGCGGACAAAGCACGAATGAGCCTGGTTAATACTCGAGATGGGCGACTAGCAGAGATTGTCAGATGTTGTGAAGCAGGCGTGGGCTTGTGAAGGGGCCAGGCATGGGGCAGCGTTGACGTTCACTCCCTCGCACACGTGGTTTGTCTACGGGGTCCTCTTGGCATCCTCCCACACGAGGCCAAAGACTCACGGAATTGCTCGAACATTCCATCAATGACAAAATTTATTATGACTCGGCGATGCTTTCCTGGTGAAATAATTCACTGCTGTTGCCAGCCGTCATTATTGTATTGCAGTAAAATATGTATTCACCCACTGCCCTACCTTTCCTTGACTTTGCACTCCGATCGTGCTTTTGTATCGTTTGCTGTTGTGATGTCCTGACCCGCCCCGAATGGACATCTATGATCAAGAGCTTTACAGCTCATCGGATTCCTCCAGTAGAAAGACATATTCACAATCTGACTCGTGGTGGTGGTGGTCACCTGTGCGGAGCCGGATGTTGAAACACGGCCACGTGTCTCCTTGGGCAACAGGTGTAGCACACAACAAGTCACAGAAACCAATCCCATGCAACCTCACAAGGCCTTTGTTAGCAATGTAAACAGCTTCAACTCGAATGCTACACATGGAACACTGAGCACACAAAGATAAAGATCCCCCGTGCAGCCTCAGACTGTTGCGACAAGTGCTGTTAGCAGGGTAGCACCTATGAAGGCCGGAATGGCACAAGGAGGGGGGGGCAGCACCACGCACGACCGCCTTTGTCTCCCCAGTGGTGATGTTCACTACACACTGCACCAGGTACTCATTTGAGGATGAGTCAACAGCACACACACACAGGAGGAGCTGAACACAACACAAACTCGCCAGCTAAAGAGCCTTCTGGGGGCACTGCTCAGCTATTTAATTGCTTCTCTTTGGGGGCTGATTAAATAATTCTTGTTTTGTAAGAGTTTAACGACAATACGGTACACGCAGTCTTTTAAACGAGTTGAATGATTTAGATTTAAAGCTTTCGTGACTGCAGGGATTCGTATTCTTGGTTCTTTCGGTAAAGTTACGTAGAAGGGAAATAATAAAGTAATATAAATATAAAAAATATTTTATTTATTTTATTATAAAATAATAGTAATATAAAACAATATTATATTTATAATTTTTTATTATTTCCCTTCTACGTGACTTTACCGAAAAAAACCAAGAATATGAGTTGAATAATCTCTCGATATGTTGTATGCGTATACCATCATCATCAGCAGCAGCCATGGTCAATCAACTGCTGGATGAAGGCCTCCCCATGCCGTCTGGCAAGTGTTAACTACCTCGCCCGGTATACAGGAGGTTGTGGGTTCCATCCTGATCCCTGCTCTATATTTGGAGTTTGCATGCATCTCTCCTCGTGGTCACGTGGAGTTTTCTCCGGGTCCTCCGGTTTTTCCCTCCACATTTAGAATCAACATCACGCGTTTAGAGTGTTTGGCTGCTGCTATACGTTTGTGGCCAGGTAGCTTCTTAAAACGAGCAATATAGCTTAGTGGGCCTTACCTGGCAAAATTGTTAAGATATCGCTTTCCATGTTAGGAAAGGCCAGGAATCAAACTCAGGAAATCAAATGTATCATTCCGGATGACCGCTACAAAGTATGGTCTTGAGTTTTGATTATAGTGTGCTGATCATTAAAGGTGTATTCAAAAATTTCGATTCTGCTACTGATACTCCAGCTGTTATGGAGTGACTCATGCTGCCAGCTATGGCTGCAAAGTTTGGTCGTACATGTTATGTAAATATCGTTTATTGTTACATTTGAATCACAGTAACTATGATCACTGTTACATTGTTATTATAGCTTTATTTTGATTTTGAAAACGTTTTGGTTTATCCATGTTTGTTGGTTGTAGTACAGAGTTGGCCTGATAACTTGAATCTACATTGTCTTATGGTTGTTATTGTTTGAGTTGCATCCCACTGGGATTTTTTGCATACAGCGTTGAAATGCGGTGGGTTTTTTCTGGAAAACTTTTGCTGTTTTTTCCTGGATTTTTCTGTTGCGTGTAGTCACTTGAAGATGTTTCTTGTTCACGTTTTTGTTTTGTTGCGGTTGCAACCCGAGTGAAGAGCCTCATGGCTCACAGGGTTACACCGAATACAATGAAATGGAAATGAAATGAGTGGGTTCATAGTCCAGTGTGCGAATTCCAGTACTGCACCTAACCCACTGCACACCTCGCAGAGCGTAAGAGGGCCATAAAAACAGTCGAGTGTTGACCTACTTGGAGTGAACTGAAAGTGGGGAAAAAACTGAACGTTGTCCAGAAACACTTCACGTGAACCCAAATACAGCACCAACTCTAAAAATATTAAAAAACTCTACAACGGCTTAGTCCAGCTTGAGTAAGATTACCCTTCGCAAAGGAAGATCTTTTTTTGCATTATAATAATGGAGCTTATGTGTAAGCTGTTCTTTATTTTAATACAAGTTAGACGTAGTTGAGGAAAAGATGAAGTTGAGATTTGGGATTCTGGCAGTGACGACGATGATGACATGTGGCAATCTATTCTTGTGAATGACGTCACACGGTGACTTTAATTAAGTCCACAACGAGAAGCACCTTGAACACCTCGCCGGAAATACTGTACAGTTCTGTGTTCCCACACAAACCATGAACATAGCACTTCATTTTTTTAAATGTAACTTTGGTAATTTCCCACACACACACACCAATCAACTGCTGGATGAATGCTACCTCGCCATGCTGTCAGTGACTGAGGTTGTTTGGCCAGACCTCACCACGCGGGGCCCAATGCGCGCTCGGAATGGTTCAGATCAAGGCTGTTATTATAATATATATTGGGGGGGACACATCCCCCCCCCCAATATTCAAATATGCTCAAAATGTCCCCCCCAATATATTGCTATAAAATAGATTTCTGTTTATGTGACTGTGGTTATGGTTGTACTTTATTAATCCCTAATCTCTGCCATTACATACAATGAAACAAAAAAAGAAAAAAAACAGAGCAATGTAATACAATACACTATTAGACATTATTGTAAATAAAAAGTCCATCCTGTGTGTTAGTGAATTTTGGAATATTTTAGGCAGGAAATTCGTTTTCAAATTTAGATTTTATTTTTCTGGGGGGGGGACCCTCAGACCCCCTGGAAGATTTGGTCCCCCCCAATGTTGACTCCATGGCTACGGCCTTGGTTCAAATACAACAACACTAATACTCCAATAAAAAAAATCTTCATTTTTTATTTCGCACAGAAACAACTAACAATAATACGGTAATGTTGATTAACTTTGCTCATTTCCCACTCAAGCCAGTGATACTACTAATAACCACAATACTGTAATACACTACAGTCCTTGACAGTATTTACAGAGGAAAGGCCACACATCTCAAGACTGTGCATATCAACAGGGGGGGGGGTCTGGGTCCATGTCCTTTCGTGAGTTTGGCTTCGTGTCAGATGGAAACGGGGGGAAGGGGGGAAAGGGAAACCCACGCATATGTAAAGGGAACAAGACTCCAAAGCGCGACACGGATTAAAGAATCGATTGCTGTGGATTCGAATCTCGCTAAATTGATGCAGGAATTTCACTTCCGTACAAACATTGAAAAAACTAAAACCATAAAACATGGTAGTTTACCAGGTAAGGCCCACTGAGTTATATCTCTTTTTTTAAGAAGCGATCTGATCACCACAAATGAGAGCTCGAATAAGTGGCTTATCACGTGGAAATGCATAGCAGCCAGATTATTTAGATGCACGTTGATTCTAAATGTGGTGGGGAAAACAGAAGGAGCCGGAGAAAAATCCACGCGACCTCCTGTATACCAGGCGAGGTAGTTAACATCTCATAGCAACCGTGATGATGATGAGAGACACGCAAACTCCAAATATACAGCAGCAGGCGTCAGGGTCAGGATCGGACATACGACCTCCTGCATACCAGGCAAGGTAGTTAACATCTCCTAGCCACCGTGATGATGGTGAGAGAGAGACACGCAAACTCCAAATATACAGCAGGCGTCAGGGTCAGGTTCGAACCCACGACCTCCTGCACACCAGGCGAGGTAGTTAACATCTCCTAGCCACCGTGATGATTGTGATGATGAGACACGCAAACTCCAAATATACAGGTGTCAGGTTTAGAATCGAACCCACGACCTCCTGCACACCAGGCGAGGTAGTTAACATCTCCTAGCCACCGTGATGATGATGAGAGAGAGACACGCAAACTCCAAATATACAGCAGCAGGCGTCAGGGTCGGGATCGAACCCACGACCTCCTTGCATACCAGGCGAGGTAGTTACATCTCCTAGCCACCGTGGTGATGATGATGAGAGAGATGCACATTCCAAATATACAGCAGGCGTCAGGATTGGGATTGAATCCGCGACCTCCTGCACACCAGGCGAGGTAGTGAACATCTCCTAGCCACCGTGATGATTGTGATGATGAGAGACACGCAAACTCCAAATATACAGCAGCAGGCGTCAGGTTCAGGATCGAACCCACGACCTCCTGCACACCAGGCGAGGTAGTTAACATCACCTAGCCACCGTGGTGCCCTATCTCTGATACTGACCTATACAGGTCAATGCACTCACTGCACCGTATGGAGTCCACGCCACTGTAAAAGTGTTTTCTGCTCACGGTTCCGACTTACAGACCTTCAATAAAGCTGGCAACAGGAAGTCCACAGTGGAGTTAGTACACATTCTATCGCATGACATTGAAACACATCCATTTATAAACCTCACTTTAGAACAATTACCACGCTGTAATTAATTAGGCGTACAGTATAGGGTATTGTACTTATGAACTAATCCAGTTGGCCGTGGCAATGTTATTTTTTCCTTCCACTCACTGATATAAAAAATGCTGTTAACCTTTTACTCAACGTGTTACTGTACATACAAAGACAAAGATCCCCCGTGTAGCCTCAACAGACTGTTGGGGCAAGTGGCTGTTAGCGAGCACCTATGAAGGCCGGCACATGGGGAGGGGGGGGTGGGTGACTAGCACCACGCCCGGCCACCTTTGTCTCCCCAGTGGCGATGTTTACAGAGCTCAGTATTCACACAGACACACACACACACACTCAGAGGCGTGCGACAGATGAAAGCTGTGAGAAGCGAATGAGCTCTGAAGAAGATCTCTGCGACAGATGTTCGAAGGACTTCCGACTGACCAGTGACGATAACTCAGTGGGACAGAGAGGCGAGCACGAGGAGTTGGCTTCAGACAAGCCACACACACACGGGACACGCACATGACGAGATGTCCAGAGGCACTCACAAGGGACAAACATGAAACAGATACCGTATAGCAAGGCCGTAATTGTAATAAATATTGGGACACACACACGTCCCCAATATTCAAATATGCTCAAAATGTCCCCCCCAATATATTGCTATAAAATAGATTTCTGTTTATATGATTGTGGTTATAGTTGTACTTTATGAATCCCTAATCTATGCCATTACATACAATGAAACAAGAAAAGATGAACAAAAACAAAGCAATGTAATGCAATACACTATTAGACATTATTGTAAAAAAGAAAAAAAAAGTCCATCCTATGTTAGTGATTTTTTAAATATTTTGGGCAGGAAATTCGTTTTCAAATTTAGATTTTTTTTTCTGGGGGGGGGACCCCAAATTCACTAATACACGGGATGGACTTTTTATTTAATTTTTTACAATAATGTCTACAATAATGTCTAATAGTGTATTGTATTACACTGCTGTTTTTTTCTTTTTTAACCTTTTCTTGTTTCATTGTATGTAATGGCAGAGATTAGGGATTAATAAAGTACAACCATTGTTTGTTTTATTATTATGTTTTATTTTTATTATTTTATTACTTCCCTTCTACGTGACTTTACCGAAAGAACCAAGAAGATGAATCCCTGCAGTCACGAAAGCTTTAAATCGAAATTTAAACAGAAATCTATTTTATAGCAATATACTGAGGGGGACATTTTGAGCATATTTGAATATTGGGGGAATATGTCCCCCCAAATATATATTATAATTACAGCCTTGACACACACACAGAGAGAAGTGCAAAGGCAGATGGACAAACACAATGGGGTCTAGTGACAGAACATCATTGTCAAGAAACAAACCGGTACAGAGACAGACAGACACGGGAGAGACGCTCACAGGCACAGAGACAGACAGACAGACACGGGAGAGACGCTCACAGGCACAGAGACAGACAGACAGACACGGGAGAGACGCTCACGGGCACAGAGACAGACACAGAAAGAGAGATGGAGAGAGGCAGCGAGACGTCCCCGGCAGGAAAAACAAACACGGAGACGGACTACAGATAACGCTGGGGCCACTGCAAGTGTAGGCCATCATCATCATCGTCTATGCACGTGTCAACAACACACGCGTGTGCGATGGACGTCCACCAACACCCCACCCCATCACCACCCACCACCACCACCCCCCAACACCACCCACCACCACCATCACCCCCCCAACACCACCACCACCCAACACCACCACCACCCCCCCAACACCACCACCACCCAACACCACCAGCCAACACCACCACCACCCCCCCCCCAAAACCACCACCACTCCAACATCACCCTCCACCACCACCACCCTCCACCACCACCACCACCACCCAACACCACCACCCACCACCCAACACCACCACCACCACCCCCCCCAAAAACCACCACCACTCCAACACCACCCACCACCACCATCACCCCCCCAACACCACCACCACCCAACACCACCACCCAACACCACCACCACCACCCCCCCCAAAAACCACCACCACTCCAACATCACCCTCCACCACCACCACCCTCCACCACCACCCCCCCAACACCACCCCTACCACCACTCCTACCACCACCACCCCTACCACCACCACCCCCCCAACACCACCACCACCATCACCCCCCCAACACCACCACCACCCCCCCACCACCACCATCACCACCACCACAACACCACCACCACCACACACGGCCTTCACAGGCGCTGCAGGCTGCTGCTCGGCACTTGCCCCGCAAGCGACGGCGAGGCTACCCGGGGGATCTTTGTCTTTGTCTACGGACAGCAGTGGCGTGCACGGACACGCACGCGTCTCGTGCAGAGATGGTTGCCTAGTTAGTTAGTTATGGCGAGTTAGTAAGTTAGTTAGTAAGGCGTTAAGTTGGTTAACTAAGAAGAACAGCAGCAACAACAGCAACAACAGCAGAAGCAGCAACAACAGCAGCAACAACAACAGCAACAACAACAGCAGCAGCTCACCTTGTCGAGACAGCCAAGTCGTCAGTCAGCCCGTGGAGGTGTCTTGACGATCTATCCCCACCACCACCGCCACCACCGCTACTACCACCACTACCACCCCTACCACCACCACCCCTACCACCACTCCTACCACCACTACCGCCACTACCCCTACCACCACCACCCCTACCACCACAGGCAACACGACGCCCCCTGCCCCGTCAGCGGGCCCCCCCACGAGTTCCGCGGCTTGGCTCACAGAGAGAGAGAGAGAGGGGGGGGCCACCACCTCTCTGGACGTCGTCGCCGTCGTGCCGCTGCCTTGAAGGGTGGTGGGGGGGGAAGGTGTCGGTAGTGGGTGGGTGGAGGTTGGTGAGTGGGTTGGTGGGTGGGTGGGGTGAGTGGGTGGGTGGGTGGGCGGTCTCTACCTTCCGCAACCAGGTGAGGGGGTGAGGCCGGAACGTCGTCACTCGGCCACCACCCCCTTCCTCTGCCCTGCCCAGGCGAGCAGCCCGCCCCTCCCGGGTGTCACCTGCACCCCTCCCCCTCGTCCTCTCCCCCCCCCACCCTCTCCCCCCCGCCCTCCCCCCCACCCTCTCCCCCCCCACCCTCTCCCCCCCTCCCCCCCACCCTCTCCCCCCCCACCCTCTCCCCCCCGCCCTCCCCCCCACCCACTCCCCCCCACCCCCCGCCCTCTCCTCCTCCCCCCGCCCTCTCCCCCCCTCCCCCCCACCCTCTCCCCCCCCACCCTCTCCCCCCCGCCCTCCCCCCCACCCTCTCCCCCCCGCCCTCCCCCCCCACCCACTCCCCCCCACCCCCCGCCCTCTCCTCCTCCCCCCGCCCTCTCCCCCCCTCCCCCCACCCTCTCCTACTCTTCTCCACCGCCCCCCGGCCCCTCCCCCCGCCCTCTCCTCCTCCTCCCCTTCCTCCCCGCATCGCTGCTTGTCGCCGGCAAATGTGCGTGCGCGTTTGTTGTTACCCTACGGCGAGATGTTAACTACCTCGCCTGGTACATAGGAGGTCGTGGGTTCGAACCCGACCCTGACGCCTGCTGTGTATTTGGAGTTTGCGTGTCTCTCTCTCTCATCATCATCACGGTGGCTAGGAGATGTTGACTACTTCGCCTGGTACACAGGAGGTCGTGGGTTCGATCCCGACCCTGACGCCTGCTGTGTATTTGGAGTTTGCGTGTCTCTCTCTCTCATCATCATCACGGTGGCTAGGAGATGTTGACTACCTCGCCTGGTACACAGGAGGTCGTGGGTTCGATCCCGACCCTGACGCCTGCTGTTGTGTTTGGAGTTCGCGTGTCACTCTCATCATCATCACGGTGGCTAGGAGATGTTGACTACCTCGCCTGGTACACAGGAGGTCGTGGGTTCGATCCCGACCCTGACGCCTGCTGTTGTGTTTGGAGTTCGCGTGTCACTCTCATCATCATCACGGTGGCTAGGAGATGTTGACTACCTCGCCTGGTACACAGGAGGTCGTGGGTTCGATCCCGACCCTGACGCCTGCTGCTGTGTATTTGTAGTTTGCGTGTCTCTCTCTGTCTCTTATCATCATCATCAGGGTGGCTAGGAGATGTTAACTACCTCGCCTGGTACACAGGAGGTCGTGGGTTCGATCCTGACCCTGACGCCTGCTGCTGTGTATGTTTGGAGTTCGCGTGTCTCTTCCCCGTGGTCGCGTGGATTTTTCTCCGGGTCCTCCGTTTTTTCACCTCTACATTTAGAATGGGATCGTATCGATGTTTAACGGGATCGTAGTGGTGTTGATGGGATCGTAGCTATGTATGATGGGATCGTAGTACTATCTAATAGGATCGTAACACTATTCAATGGGATCTTAGCGATTGGCCGCCGGGTTTTCCCTCTGCATTTAGAATCGACATCATGCGTTTAGAGTCGTTGGCTGCTGTACATTTTTCCACGTGTCGATAAGCTTCTTCGTTGAAACATGCTTCAAATCGCTTTAAACTATTGTCATTGTAGTGCGTAGTTAATGTGGCGCTGCACTCTGATGTTGTAGGATAAAAGATTTATTAAAAGTCTATTTAATTAAGTAGAACGTGTTGTCTATATTTATTTAAAGTTGCGCATTTTGATGTGACGTCACATTTCTCAACCCCCCCCCCCCAACGTCACAAATGTCTTACCCCCCCCCCCCCCACGTGCGTGACGTCATTTATGGAGGGCCCCTAAGATAAATGATAGTTTATATGTAAGAGTTGAACCTGTTTTAAGAGTTTGGATCTAAATTATTTAATGTAGCTGCCCTCAAAAGTGTTGGAACCACCTCAGTTCCGTCTCTTGGAATCTCCACTCTGTCCTCATTTAAATCTACTCTTGAAATCACTCAAGTTTAAGTGTGAATATTATTTGACATCATCGCTTGTTTTGCGTATTTTTGTGGAATACTTTTTGCCTGTAGCTCTGAGTCGCCCTTGAAAATGAGCTGCTTAGCTCAATGGGGCTTTGCTCGGGGAATAAACTTCCGATTTCTGAATGTGTTAAATGCGCTCATGCTGTTAAATGTTGCTTACAACAATATTGTGTTATCTAGTTGACACCGTGGTCCAGATGTCTTGTGACCTCCATTGAATTCTCTAAATATTAACTTTCTTATAAAGCAAGGGTTTATTTAAAACAAAAATTAATATGCAAAGGAAACACAAATGTTAGGGGGTCAATTAATTGGGGGGGGGGGGTCACAAGACATTTGGACCATCCTGTACAGTGATCAAAGATCGATTTTCCCGCGTGGCTGCTGGACTATGAGCACACACACACACACACATTGTGTTCGGTGTGGACTTAGAGGCCGAGTGTGATGATGCCTCTCTTTCTTGTGCGCAGGTTTTGGACTTTGGGAGTGGATAACAGAACAACGGCCTACCTTGAACAAGCCTCCACGCCCATGGATGTATACAGTAGAGCCGACACAAGATTACAGGGGGTTCGTCTTTTACTGCTAGGAACGAAGTGAACCAGCCTACAATAGATTATATCGTCCGTCCGTCCGTCCGTGTAGCAACATCGCCCCCTACTGCCAACACTTGGCAGGACCCTACAAAAACCTTTAGACTCAGTGACGCTTTCCTGGCTAAACAAGTGTAATAATACATTATGTTTCTATTCTTTGGTTATTCGTTCCTACCAGCCCACCCCGCAGGGACCTGTTAATCATTTTCTCCCATCCACACCTGTCCCCAGCCGTCCCAATCTTGTTCCCGCCATAAGGCCCCCTTCTTCCTGCCCGTTCTACCCTTATATCTCCTCGATTACCCCTCCCACTAACCCTCCTATTGGTGGGAATCCTTCCCCTGACACCCCTACAGATGTGTGCAAGCCCACTGGGCAAAGACTAGTACACGCTTTTATTTAACTCACTCCGTCTGTTGTCGTATCCTCAAAAAAGATTCTAACTTAAAATTTTACCCGCTTCCCAATGTGCTATCGAATGCAAACTTGGTCTACTTATGTCACACTGATGACAAGACTATATTCCATCATTAAGATTTAAGAAAATATAGTTTTTTACATTTTACACACTTTTATTTAACTCACTCCGTCTGTTGTCGTATCCTCAAAACATCTTATAACTCAATTTTTACCCACTTCCCAATGTGCTATCGACTGCAAACTTGGTCTACTTATGTTACACTGATGACAAGACTATATTCTATCAATAAGATTAAAAAACATTTTTTTTACATTTTACACACTTTTATTTAACTCTGTCTGTCGTATCCTCAAATCTTGTAACTCAATTTCAACCGTCTTCCCAATGTCGTATCGACTGCAAACTTGGTATAGGCATGTCATACTGATGACAATACTATAATCTATCATTGGAATTTTAAAATATATATTTTTAAACAATCTTTTTTACGGCTCCAATTGTCCACGTTTACGGCTCTAATTGTCCACGCTCAACTCACGTTGCCTGCAAATCACCACGTGGTCCCTTACGTCACGGCAAGCCTCGGGGAGCCACGCTGAGGGGCGGGGGAAGTGGAAGGAGGGGAGGGGCGATGGGGGAAGGGGGCAGGGGGAGGGGCAGCTCGGACAGTACATTTCATTAAAGCGTGTTTTTAAAAAAAGTATTTGTCATTTTTTTAAACAATTGGACATGCAGCGACCGACCCGGGCCATAAGCTCCATCCAGTCCAATTCGATCGCGTGCCGGTTACGTCGAACGCGTCCGTGCACGATACTTTTACTATTCGGAGACCTGCACCGCTATTTGTCACCCGTAATGTGTTTATTGCCCTGTCATTTGACATTTTTTTCATCAAGTAAAAATTCAACAACAACAACGACGAGAACAACAACAACAAAAAGTGCCCGGGATCACAGTTGAGAAGGTCGCGGGGTCAAATGTCAGGTCGGTGTCAGAGTGGCCTGGCATCAGATAAAAGGCAGAACGCTGTCACGGGAAGTGAGAGGTTATTTCACGGAGACAGCAACTGACGCCACAGGAATGTGGCATCATCTACCCCGTGTGCAGTTCTCCGCATGGAGGTGCTGACTTTGTATCGACTTGCGCTGTCTAACCACGCGAGAATAAATTTCGATCTAAAGCTTTCGTGACTGCAGGGATTCATATTCTTGGTTCTTTCGGTAAAGTCACGTGGATGATGATGATTGCCTGTGTTGCAATCGAAACGTCGTGAGAATTTTATTGTTTTATTTTAATTATCTTATTATTTCCCTTCTACGTCACTTTACCGAAAGAACCAAGAACATGCGAGAGTAGTACTGTGCTGTATTGAGAATGTTTGTTTTTAATCTCACAAAAGGTATGCGGCCTGTAATAAATAATCATGTAGGCACGCAACTGTGGTGACAATTAGGCCTCCCTTGGTCCAGAGCTCCCTTGACAAATAATAAGTAATATTTAAAAATACTTTTTTAAAAAACACGCTTTAATTAAATGTACCGTACGAGTAATGGCAGACCTCCACGACTCCAGGAAGTGGCCCCGAGGCTTGCCATAACGTAAGGGGCCGTGGTGATTTACAGCCAACGTCAGTTGAGCGTGGACAATTAGACCCAAGCCGAAACATAACATATAAAAAAGATTGTAAAAAAATATATTTTTAATGATAGAATAGAGTATTGTCATCAGTATGACTTAAGTATACCAAGTTTGCAGTCAATACCACATTGGGAAGTGGGTTAAAATTGAGTTACAAGATTTGAGGATACGACCACAGACAGAGTTGAGGATACGACAACAGACAGAGTGAGTTTATCAAAGCGTGTAAAAAAATGTTTTAAAAAAATAGTTTTAGATTTTTTATGATAGAATATAGTCTTGTCATCAGTATGACATTAGTATACCAAGTTTGCAGTCGATAGCACATTGGGAAGTGGGTTTAAAATTGAGTTACAAGATTTTTTGAGGATACGACAACAGACAGAGTGAGTTAAATAAAAGCGTGTAAAAAGATATACTTTTGGTATCAAAGGGGCGTTCATTATCATCAACCATGATCAATCCACTGCTGAATGACAGCCTCCCCAAGCCGTCATCACCTCTCATGGCATTGGGCCGTCTCTACTCCACTCCCTTCTTATTTCATTCACAAAATAATGATCTCTACAGGAATAACATGATGTTTTCTGACTCAAGTTATTTGAAATAATATTAAACAAAATCGTAATTACTCTTTGTCGAAAGTGAATAGCGGTCACTTTCATAATACTCTCCGAGTAATACTATAATTTGTTTATCCAGGCCGGCCCCGCAGAGTCTCAATACTTATTTTAGGAGGTTCCCAGAATGGAATGTTTGGTCAAACACCCTTTTAATTAGGATTTTAATTGTGTGCGAAATCCAGAGATCACAGAGAAAACCCATCTCACTCACGAGGACATAGATCCATCGATATGGGCTCACAAACCCGCTCGCCGCAGATGCGGTTACGCGATGCACAAATGGAAACATTAAAATCTCTCCAGTTGTGTGCGACTGTGGTCATTCAGACGAGACGGGACAACCTATAACGACGCAGCGCCCCGATCCACAAATACGCAGGAGACTTCGCGGCGATGATGATACAACTCCGCCTGCTCCCGTCTCGGTTATCTTGGCTTGAGCACCACCTGAATGTGACATTACAGTTGCAGCTCTGCATCTCCATCTGCCGTGCAGTGCCGGATTATCCTAGTAGCAAAAGTAGCTTTCGGTAAAGTCACGTAGAAGGGAAATAATAAAATAATAAAAATAAAATTCTCACGACGTTTCGGCCACAACGCAAGCTGCTTGCGTTGTGGCCGAAACGTCGTAGCTACGGGCCCCGCACTTTCAAGGGCTCCGCGCTCAATGCTTTCAAGCTATCAATTCCGGTTCAGTGATTCTGCACTTGCTCTATTACCGTAGTACTATACCACCTTCCACTTTTACGAACGACTGGGTGTATAAGGTTAGCGATTTGTCGTATTATCTGGCCGTATAGCAAATGAAAAAAATAAAATTTCTTTTGCTGTGTAAGTTAAACAATGTATGTGTTTTTAATATTTATGATTTTATTTTTATTTAGGGCCCCTCTATAACAGATGCTACAGGCTCCGCACTATCTTAATCCGGCACTGCAGCCGTGCGAAAGAAGAAAGAGAGGCGGAACGGTCTTCTCCCTGGCTGCCTCGCGGCCCCGCGGGCGTGAAGAGTTTCACAAATCCCGTCCCCCCCTCCCGCCCCCCAAAGCGCTTAAAATATATCTCTATTAAAGTGAAAGGTGCTCGCTTAGGGATTAAAGTAATAATACATTCCAGCCATTCTAAATCCACAAATGGATGAAGGACTGCCCACGCCGTGCCGATTATGGGTGCATTGTGTTTTACTCCACGTCAGTGCGATTCGGTAGAGTTTGCGTCTCTCTCTCTATCATCATCATCATCACCACGGTGGCTAGGAGATGTTAACTACCTCGCCTGGTATGCAGGAGGTCGTGGGTTCGATCCCGACCCAGGCGCCTGCTGTGTATTTGGAGTTTGCATCTCTCTCTCTCTATCATCATCACGGTGGCTAGGAGATGTTAACTACCTCGCCTGGTATGCAGGAGGTCGTGGGTTCGATCCCAACCCTGACGCCTGCAAGGCGGGATCGGTTTCTGTGAAACTCGCCACTTTTGGCTGACCATCGGACACAGACGGTCACCGCATGGCGCGCTTTCAGATGCGCTTCCTTCCAATATTAGGAAGCCACCAGACCGATGAAACTTTTAAATCTAAATTGAAAACTCTTGTTCTGAAGAAGTGGTGTTTTTGTGTTTCGCTTCATGCTTTTCAGCCGCACCTCCGATTTGCACGGTTGGCTACGTGCGCTGTGAAAGAAGTTCAACGCACATCCGCACACTGAAATTCACCATAGCAGAGAATCAATAACTCGGGTCAGTGGGTTTCACAACCACCGGACATCATCTCTCCGCACGACGATGCTTACGGATGAGAGACATGACAAATGTGGAGGCTTTGTCAACACGTGTTGGGGGGGGTGGAGGGAAACCCTGGAGACCTCGTGTGAGAGAAGCGAGGGGTCTTACCGCGTTTAATTCATTAGGCGCGTTTGGAGGACCGGCTGCCCTCTTAGGTAATTGCGACGTTCGCTGCGGAACATCCGGCTGGCGATAAATTTGGCGGCGGCGAACGGCGCTGAAATGCGCCCATGCTCTGAAGGACAGCGTGGATTCCTCAGGGTATTGTATTGGTTGTGCAATGCAGCCAGAATTATCTAAGGCACCGAGATGGCTTTTGACGGTAGCGGGTGGCATGGTCAAGAATCGAGCTCCACGTCGCTGGGATCGTAGTGCAGTGGGGATTGCTCCACCACTGCCCCCGATGATATACAATTACACCCCACATGTAAACCAATTTTTTACAAAAATATATACAAACAGATGTACAGCCCTTGTGTTACTCCACTGCTGGATGTGAGGGCCTCATACTTCACCACGCTGGTCAGGTGAGTATTGCTGAAGACAGGGAGCATTGACGTGGCAGCATAGAAGTACAGTCCAACAATTGATGTGCTATCGCTGCCCTCTGCTGCCCACAACGTAGCCTGCGTCCTGAGACGGTCATCCAATCCAGCAGTGACCAGACTTGGCCCCGGAGATGTGACGAGCGATCAGGCGCAGGTGTTTTGGTCGTAGAAACAAAAAGATCGAACATATACTCGTTGGCTCTTTCGGTTAAAGTCACGTAGAAAGAAAAACGAACTAATAGAATACACGACGTTTCGATTGCGGCACAAGCAACCGTCATCAGGTGAGAACGATGTGTAAATGCAAGCTCGGAGAGAAACACAGAGAGAGACACACATAGAGGATTGTGTCTCTCTGTGTCTCTCTCTGTGTCTCTCTGTGTGTGTCTCTGTGTGTGTCTCTGTGTGTCTCTGTGTGTTTGTCTCTCTCTCTCTGTGTCTCTCTCCGTGTCTGTGTTTGTCTCTCTCTCTGTGTATGTCTCTCTCCCCGTGTCTGTGTTTGTCTCTCTGTGTCTCTCTCCGTGTCTGTGTGTCTCCCTCTCTGTGTCTCTCTCTCCGTGTCTGTGTGTCTCTCTCTGTGTGTGTGTGTCTCTCTCCGAGCTTGCATTTACATGCAGTTCTCACCTGATGACGGTTGCTTGTGTCGCAATCGAAACTTCGTGTGTTCTATTATTGCTTACATTTTTTCTTTCTACGTGCCTTTAGCGAAAGTTCCAAATTCCTGCAGTCACGAAAGCTTCAAATCAAAGATAGAACCATCAGGTGAGCAGGACTACGGGGTTTGTCGCGGTAAGCTTTTGCAAAAAAAAAATATTTCACGGCAGAGGAGCAGAGAAAAAAAATCATTAATTAATCTGGAATGTTCACGGGAAGAGGAGAGGCGGTGTGTCGCAACTTGCACGAGGTGCCCCGTCTAGAAAGGAACGTCACTTTTAGAATGGTAATCATATTTCCTGTCAAATATTACGATAAATAAAAAAGTTAAAATAAACATGTATCAACGCTTCCCCCACGCGAGCGCACGTGTGGAATTATATTTATTTATTTATTCAAAGGGAGGTTCAAGAACCGATCTATCAAACCCCAGGGCATCTCTGATAGCCAAACACTCTTCTAGATTTGAAACCGAAGGATAGGAAGCCAAAAACTCTTCACCCCAAACATTTTAGGTTTTTTCGGTAAAGTCACGTAGGTAAAAACATTTAAATTAATAAAAGTAAAATAAAACAAATTTAAAAAAATTCACGACGTTTCGGAAGCAACACAAATTCACGACGAAACGTGAATTTTTTTAAAATTTGTTTTATTTTACTTTAATTAATTTCATTTTTTACCTACGTGACTTTACCGAAAAAACCTAAGAGTATGAATCCTTGCAGTCACGAAAGCTTCAAATCTAGGACCCAAACATTTTATTTCGCGGCTCATAAAGCCCACGTGGATAGTGTCAGGGCCGCATTAAGGCCTGGGGGCTTTAGGGGCTGCAAGCCCAGGGGCCTCTTCCAGCTCAAGGGCCTCCAGAGATTGAAGTGAGAAGTGATTTCGTTTGTGAATGCTGAATTCTATTTGTTGTTAGCCTCGTAAAAAAAAAAAACATTTAATTTTTCTTTAACTTTGTTTTCCTTTTGAAAATATTACTGGGGGCTTTTTTTCCATTTAAAGCTTTCGTGACTGCAGGGATTCATCTTCTTGGTTCTTTCGGTTATGTCACGTAGAAGGGAAATAATACAATAATAAAAATAAAACAAATAAAATTCTCACGACGTTTCGGCCACAACGCAAGCAGTTTGCGTTGTGGCCGAAACGTCGTGAGAATTGTATTTGTTTTATTTTTGTTATTTTATTATTTCCCTTCTACGTGACTTTACCGAAAGAACCAAGAAGATTACTGGGGGCCTCACACTACCTGCACCCCTAGGGGACCCACAAAATCTTAATCCTGCCCGAGATGGTGTGCACGCGGAGCGCCAGGGATCGACTTCCCTCCACTCCCTGCATCAGCTGCAGCCTTGCTGCACCACCTGGGTTACAGGCTTCAGGGTGCCACGGTGGCTAGGAGATGTTAACTGCCTCGTCCGGTATACAGGAGGTCGTGGATTCAATTCCGAACCCGACGCCGGAGTTTGCGTGTTCTCTCTCCCCGTGGTCGTGTGGCTTTTTCTCCGGGTCCTCTGGACTTTCCTCTACACATTTAGAATGAACATCACGCGTTTAGGATATTTGGCTGCTGTACATTTACACGTGATAAGCCACTTTGTTGAGCTATCATTTGTGGCCAGGTCACTTCTGAAAAATAGCAAAAGAGCTCAGTGGGCCTTACCTTGTAGAATCAAAATATATATTTTTAGTTAAATAAATAAAAAGAGTTAAAAGTTTTAAAGAGGTCGACTTGAAAAGAACATGGGCTCCATTCATAACTCTTATCAACACGAAGAAAGATCCCCCGTACAGCCTCAACAGACCGTAGGGGCAAGTGCTGTTAGCGAGTAGCACCTATGAAGGCCGGCACGGCACACGAGGGGGTGGGTGGCCAACACCACGCCCGGCCGCCTTTGTCTCTCCAGTGGCGATGTTTACACGCAGCACCAGTTACTCATTTGAGGCCGAGTCGACCTAGGGGAGGCCCGGGACCGGTTCAGATAATCGTCACTGTGGTGCTGGCCGTGAGCGTAGCGCTAACCACTACACCACCGCTCCCCACACACACAGCCAAGGGTAGTAGTCCTGTGTGATTGCAGGGCCAGATTGTTTGAAATGAATCCCCAACTATCAAAGGAAGCTCATGTGCTTTCGCAATAACACTCGCGTTACATAATGGGTACATTTTTTTGTTGTTCATATAAACACTGTACATGGCGTACGAGAGAACGAACTGCACAGCCTTTCACGGCACACTCAAGTACTTAACTAATTAAAGGCATGCCAAACAAATCATTTATCTTGTGGTTTTATTATAATAATGGTAATGATTATTGCAGAAAAAAAAGTATTATTATTTAGAGAGCGGAATAGGCAGGTCGCCGTGGCGTTAACGGTTGACGCGATCCAGATTTGAAATCCACTGAGTCGCCAAGTTCGATCTCCAGGCGCGGCAGTCTCGGGGAAGATTCTTTAGATGTACCACCGCGCCCTTCTCCCACGGCCGCCTTTGTCCACCCAGCAGTACATCGACGCGCGCGTGTGCGCCACAGATTGTCGTTGTGTAGGGCACGAGCGGTGGGGCAAAGTGTGGGTACTTCCACCTCGATTAAGATGTCCAGCCTGGGTGTAAGAGAAGGCCAAATACACTCCCTCCCCACCCTGCCCTTCTAAACGGGCTCTCTGCAGCTTCCTCCTGTAGACAGTGGAGGTCCTTCCGCCAGCAGTTGGCCTACTCTTCCTCACTGGATGTCTCGGACGAAGGGGGGAGCACTCACCACCACTCACGAGCTGCCGATGGTCTGTGGTGTAACCCAATGTTTTACCGCATGTGCATTGGTTCAACTGCCGCGCCCGGAGATCAAACCAGCGACCTATGAATTGCAAGCCCGTCGAGTGTTGCTGACCATTGGTATACTATCGGGACAGCAGCGTCCCTCTTATAACTATTAATTATTTACGAACTCAACTATTTTTATTTGTTCAGTTAAGGACACACCGAGCTCTTTTTTCAAAAGCGGCCTGGTCACGTGATCGCCCCAACGGAGTGGCCCATCGTCATCACCATCATCACGTGGAAATGTCATAGAAGCCAAAAACGCGCGTTTCTAAAGGTGGAGGGAAAAACCGGAGGACCCGGAGAAAAAAATCCACGCAACCGTGGGGAGAGCGACACGCAAACTCCAAATATACAGCAGCAAGCGTCAGGGTTGGGATTGAACCCACGACCTCCTGTACACCAGGCGAGGTAGTTAACATCTCCTAGCTACCGTGGTGATGATGATGAGAGAGAGACACGCAAACTCCAAATATACAGCAGCAGGCGTCAGGGTTGGCATTGAACCCACGACCTCCTGTAGACCAGGCGAGGGAGTTACCATTTCACCACCGCGGCGCCCCGAACAAACAAACAGAGGCAGAACAACAACAACAACAACAACTCAAAGTCATCGACTCTATAGAACTTACCAGATTGTCCGGTTTTAAAGAGCTGGCTTTAAAGGTCACCTGATGGGCGAGAAGAGAGTTTCAACACACAGAGGTCAATTTAACACACATTCACAACCGACGCTATATTTAAAGTCGGTGTAACACCTCATTGCACTCCTTCTGAAATCAATCACAAGCACCTGGATACGAAACAAAGACCACCCGTATAGCCCACACAGATTGCCGGGGCAAGTGCTGTGGTGAGCGAGCGCCTATGAAGGCCGTGATGGCCAACGAAGGGAGGTAGCTGAGCGTGGCAGTTGTCATTTCTCGGTGGCCTGGAATCATCAGCCGTGATGTTTACACACCGCACCACGTGCTTAATTTCAGGCTAAGTCGACCTAGGGGAGGCCCACGACCGGGTCAAACTCAGGTTCCCTCCAGACTAAGTGTTACATATACGCACACGTACACAGTATATAAAGATAAAGATCCCCCGTGTAGCCTTAACGGGCTGTTGGGGAAAGTGCTGCTAGCGAGCACCTATGAAGGCCGGCACGGCACACGAGGGGATGGGTGGCCAGCACCACGCCCGACCGCCTTTGTCTCCCCAGTGGCGATGTTTACACACCGCACCAGGTACTCATTTGAGTCCGAGTCGACCTATGGGAGGACCGGGACCGGTTCAGATAATCGTCACTGGTGTTGGCCGTGAGCGGGAATCGAACTTGGATAGCCTCGTGCATAGTGCAACGCGCTAAACGCGACACTATCGCTCCCCATAACATACATACACACAGTTACATACATAACATACATACACACAGTTACATACATACACACAGTTACATACATACACACAGTTACATACATACACACAATTACATACATAACATACATACACACAGTTACATACACACAGTTACATACATAACATACATACACAGAGTTACATACATACACACAATTACATACATACACACAGTTACATACATAACATACATACACACAGTTACATACATACACACAGTTACATACATATGTAGGGCTGTTACAGAGAGCCCGTTATGCATGGCAGCCTATGGTAAACAAACACAGTAGGCGGGGCTACATGAGTGCACGAGCAGGTGCCCTCTGCGACGTCCGCGCCAGACACCCTGGGGGGTCGATTCGGTCATTATGATCCCCCGGGGCCCCACCCCTCAGGGAGGGGTTGGGTATAAAAGGGGAATGTATCGAGGGGCTCGGGAGTGTTGTGTTAGCTAAGAAGAGGAGACGGAAGACGTCCTAGATAGAGCCCTGGTCTCCCCCTGGTACGCCGTCCTTATCAGGACCGCGCAGGCTCGAGCCAGTGGCGTGGTACCAGAGCCAGAGCCAGTGCTGGTCTGGACTCTGGGTACCGGGCCCGACTGACCAGTGTCGGGCCAAGATAGCCTCCCCTAGCCCATTAGAGGAGGACTCAGAGGCAGGCTAGGGTTAGCCTAGAGGTGTGTCCTCAGATAGACGGGTGAGGGGGCCGATACCCCCTCAGTGTGTATGTCACAACGTGTGGTGTTAAATAAACAAGTGTGCCTCCAACTCCGGTGTGAACGAGTCATAAGCGTTACTACATCTGGCGTCAGAAGTGAAACAAAGTACGAACATGGATACACGCCGGACGACTCGAGTCGGAGTACCAGGAGCGGAGGACACCGCTGCAGTTGGAGAGCCCGAGACGGCTGAAGATGCCATCGAGCAGCCGGGGCTGGGTGCATCCACGCCACAGCAGCTGGAGGAAGGGGAGCCGTCGACGGAGGGGCTGAGGCAGGCGCACGCGAAGCTGGCCGAGCTGCTGTACGCCGCAGCCGCCATGCTCGATAACATCACACGGCTGGGGGCTGCGGGACCGCCACGAGGCGACAGCAGCCAACGACCACAGCGCCTTCCCGCCATTTCAACGGAGCAACATTTTGAAACTCCCGCCATCGCCGCAGCTGCTGTTGAGGGCGTGGCCGCTCTAAGCATCGCGTCCAACGGCGGGAGTACAGTACCTGCCGCGTCACCACGGGTGCGACCGGCGATGCCATCGCTGCTTCGGGCCGACGCTGAGTCGAGTGAGGGAGACGAGGGAGCGCGATCGTCCTCTGCAGCCGCTGCCTTACATCAGCGACTGCCGCCACTCAAAGAATTTGTGGGCGAGGAGGGCGACTGGGGCGGCTTCCAGCGGCGCTTCCTCGCTCACCAGGAGATGGCACAGTGGACAGACGCCGAGGCTCTCCGAGCACTGCCAGCACTCCTCGACAGCGACGCCCTCGCCACACTAACATCGGCAACGAAGGAGAGGCGTTCCACGCTGCGGGAGGCGATGCAAGTGCTGTCCGCTGTGTATGGGCCACCATCGGACTGTCGTCAACTCTTTTACGATCGCCAGCGGGGGACGAAGGAGTCGCCCCTGGCGTACCGTACAAGCCTCCTGGCGCTGGCAAAGGAAGCCTTTCCACGAATGGACGACGAGGGGATCGACGCCATGGTGACAGAAAAGATACTTTTGCTGGCGGACGACTTAGACATCGTCATTGTCGCACAGGACGATGCAGAAATGTGCTCCCTCCAAGCGGCCCGTCTCCTCCACGCAAACCTGTCCTCTCAACGACGGAAGGCCAGCAAGGCGGCGAGTGGGCGCGCCGTCGCTGCGGCCACCCTCCCGGCGGAAGAGGTTTGCGCCATCAACCATCGACGGCAGCACGGAGCGGGAGCGCGGGGGGACCGGGCCGGTTCAAGCCATCTACAACGTCCATCGTCGCCACCAGCGCTTCCACGCTGCTACAACTGCGGCATCCGGGGCCACGTCGCCTCGGGGTGCCGCTCTCCTTGGCAGCGCGGGACGACACCTCAACGGGACGCCGGCCCTCGTCACAAGCTCCACCATCATAATCCGGCGAGTCGCGGCACCCCTCACGTTTGGCCCACGCACACGCCCGTCGCACACTTAAACACCGCAGCGAAGGGGGGGCCAATATCGCGTACCATGGCACCAACACGCACCGCTCTGGGTACTCACATTGAACCCAGCCAGTGGTCCGTGTTGGCCCATCGGGTTGTAGCCGCGTCGTCGGGGTCGTCGGCCGTTGTGGGTCACATCGATGGGGTGGAGGTTCGCATCTTGGTCGATACAGGAGCATCGGCGACCATTATTTCGGAGTTGATTTATAACATTCTCCCTGCCCAGAGCCGTCCTTTGATGCCTGTTAATGTGCCATTCTTTTCTGCTAACGGGGGTTCACTTGGCATCATCGGACAAATTCGAGCCCAAATTTGTGTCGGGGATATTAAATTATCTGGGCCGATTTTTGTTTCCTCCTCGCTGGCGGTTCCGTGCCTGCTGGGGACGGATTTCCTGGCCAAAATGCCGATTAGGATATTAATCGACCAGGGATGCATTGAGCTCCCATCGGGCCGACGCATGGCGTTTTTGCCATCCCCCGCTACGAGCCGGACGGCGTTCGCGACGGTGCCGGCGTTCGTAGATAGAACGGTGCGCGTTCCTCCGGGGGCGCAAATGTTAATTCCTTTGAGACTTCGGCGGCCCTTCGCTAAGGGCATTGGGGCTCAAGGGGTTTTGCTGGGACCGTCTAGGGCCGGGGTCAGTGGACCTAATTTACTCCCGGCCCAGACCATAGTGAGAGGGGATGGAGAACCCTTCATCGCGGTCCTCAATGTGGGCTCGCAGACGGTGGTGGTCCCACAGGGGACCGTGCTTGCTCACGCAACGCCGGTGCCCTGTGAGGAACCCGTCGCGAGTCATGTCGGCGCTGCCCCTGCACCGCGACCACATTCAGACAGCGATGAAGGGTGGCTCGAGGCGCTTTGCGCGGGATCGACGGACCTGTCAAATTTAGAGCGCCAACGTCTTAAGACACTACTGAGGGAATTTTCCGACGTTTTCAGTCGGGATAAATACGATTTGGGCTGCACTCATCTGCTGCGTCACCATATTGATACGGGTGACAGCGCGCCAATACGCCAAAATCCTTTTCGGTTGAGTCCCGCCGAAAAGGACCATGTCAAATCGGCTGTTGATGACATGCTAGCCGCCGACATAATTTCTCCCTCCAACAGCCCTTGGGGAGCGCCGATCGTCCTGGTTAAGAAGCAGGACGGTTCGTTGCGGTTTTGCGTTGACTTTCGGCGCCTTAATAAAATTACGGTTGCCGACGCATACCCGCTCCCACGGATGGACGAATCGCTTGACGCCTTGGCGGGAGCGCGATTCTTCTCCACATTGGACTTACTTTCGGGATTCTGGCAGCTTCCTCTGGACGATGATTCAAAGCCTAAAACTGCTTTCCGTACTCCGCACGGCCTGTTTCAATTCAACCGGTTGCCGATGGGCTTACACTCAGCGCCGGCAACTTTCCAGCGGTTGATGGAATTGGTTTTGGCTGGATTGCAATGGGAGTCGTGCCTGATTTATTTGGATGACGTCATTGTCTTTGGCAAAACTTTTGAGGAACATCTCCAGAGGTTGCGGGCGGTTTTCCTAAAGATGCGGGCTGCTAATTTGAAATTTAAGCCCCAAAAATGCCATTTGTTACGCGAGTCGGTGCGTTATTTGGGGCACATCGTGGGGCGCTCAGGTATTTCTACCGATCCCGCCAAAACGCAGTGTGTAAGCTCCTGGCCGACTCCCACCTCAGTGGGAGAGGTTAGGAGTTTTATTGGGTTTGCGTCGTATTATAGACGCTTCGTCGCTAATTTTGCGACTATCGCCAAACCCCTACATGCTTTAACATCTAAAGGGGTTCGGTTTTGCTGGGGTCAGGAGGAGGAGGCTGCTTTTTGCTCCCTTCGGGATGCTTTGGTAAACGCTCCTCCCCTGATTTACCCTGATTTTTCAAAACCGTTCTTGCTCGACACCGATGCGAGCAACACGGGTATTGGGGGCGTGCTCTCCCAGGTGGTTGACGGCGTGGAACATGTGGTTGCGTACGGCAGTCGGGTGTTGTCTCCAGCGGAGCAACGGTATTGTGTCACCCGTAGGGAACTGTTGGCAATTGTCCATTTCGTCCAACAGTATCGCCCATATCTGTACGGTCGGCATTTCACCGTCCGCACAGATCATGCGGCACTGCAGTACGCCCTGAGGGTTCAACAGCCATCGGGACAATTGTCCCGATGGTTGGAGGTCCTCCAGGATTACGATTTCCAAACCACATACTGTAAGGGCGTTCGCCACACCAACGCGGACGCTCTGTCACGCTTGCCAACCACCTCCGAGTGTGCATGCCTCCTGGGGTCTGGACGTTGCAGGCCTCCAGGGGACACATCGGTACCTGTCTTGGCGGCCGCCAACGACGACGATGCAATGGTTCCTAATTCGATCGAACAACAGGGCAAAGATTCCCTGTTGGGGTTGCCCGTCATTGAATGGGGGCGCCTCCAGATGGAGGATGTCTCCCTCCTCGGGTGGCGACGTCGCGTTGGCAGTGCGGCGGGGGGAAAAAGAGGTGGTTCCGACGCATGGGAAATGTGCCAAGGTCTGCTAATGCATTGGGACGGGAAGTCACGTCGACATCGGCTGGTTGTCCCTACTGGGTTGCGGGGTAGGGTGGTATGGGCCGCTCATGAGCGCCTCCTACACCTGGGGACCCAAAAGACTCTCGCCTTGCTGCAACTTGATTTTTACTGGCCTGGCATGACGAGGGATGTGGGGGATTTGTTGGGATCGTGCCCTCAATGTGCACAACGCAAACCGCCGGCACGGGAGTCTAACCCGCCCTTGCAATCGATCAAAGTGTCCAGGATAAACGAGCTGGTCGCTCTGGACATTTTGGGACCATTCCCCGCCACCCCCAGAGGGAATAGATATTTGTTGACGGGTGTCGAGTATTTTACACGCTGGCCTATGGCCTGGCCTTTGGCCAACCAGTCGGCAGCAGCCATCGTGGAGGCCTTTGTTCAGGGTTATGTCCTGGACAAAGGTGCTCCGGAGAGGCTGCTGACCGACCAGGGCAGAAATTTTTCCGGTAAACTACTCAGACAAGTCTGCGATCTCCTGGGCACAAAGAAAATTCGGACCTCCCCATATCACCCACAAACTGACGGGATGGTCGAACGTTTGCATCGCACCATCTCGTCCATGTTATCACAACAAGTTTCGGACTCGCAAACGGATTGGGACCTACAAATTCAGGGGGTCTTGGCGGCGTACCGGATGGCACCCCATGCGGCTACGGGGTTTTCTCCCTTTTACCTCATGTACGGCCGAGAACCAGACCCGCCTGTTCGTGCCCAGTTGCGGATCCCCGTGCCGCAGGGAAAAACTAATCTGGCTGACCACGTTAAATTTAATCTGGACAAATTGACCGAGGCACGGGATGCTGCAATGCAAAACTCTGACCTCCGTCAGAAGGCAAATGAGCGCCTCAGATTGAGTCGAGCGCACATGCTGCAGTGGAAGCCGGGGGACAAGGCATGGTTGCACTGCCCCCAGGTGCCACTGGCAACCTCCTCTAAACTTGTGCGGCCGTGGCGGGGCCCTGTGGAAGTGGTGGAGGTGTTACGTCCGCAGTGCGTGCGCATCAAGTGGGGGAAGCGGCGATGGTTCGTGCACCCCTCCAGATTAAAACCCTTCGCTGCGGTACACAACCCCACTTCACACGCGCGTGGCCAAACGTGTGGGGGGTCGGCCGACTTGCTGGGTCCGTCTCTGTCGCTCTCACCTAATGCCTTGCCGGCTGTGCCACCTTCAGGGGCATCAGGAGTGACGGGCTCACGCCCGATCACCCCTCCTGCGGATACCGAGGGTCACGCGGAGTCAGAGGAATGCTCACCTCAAGACGGACAGTCGCCACCTGATGGTCCGCCACGCGGGGTTACCCCGTGTGAGGGGCCCGCTGCAAGGACGCGCGCTAAAATGCGCAAACTGTTGTGAGGCCGGAAAATGTGTACATAGCTGTTGTGTTTATTGGCTGTTGTGTGGATGGTGTGTTTCCCGCTCCTCGGATGTACATATGTTGGGTTCACCGTTTGTTGTGTGTGCGGGGTGGGTTCCCTGCTGGTTGTATATAAGCTGTTTTTTTTACGGAATTCGTATTTATTCGGGGGGGTGCGACGGGTTGTTTCTCATCTTGTTGTTGTGTCTTGTTCTGGTTCCTGTTATGGTTCAAAAATAGTGAGGCACACGTCAGGGGGTGAAGGCACCTTTATTGTAAAATTTTGTATGTTGGCAGCCGGGACGGCTGCATGCTATGTGGGGGGGAGTGATGTAGGGCTGTTACAGAGAGCCCGTTATGCATGGCAGCCTATGGTAAACAAACACAGTAGGCGGGGCTACATGTGTGCACGAGCAGGTGCCCTCTGCGACGTCCGCGCCAGACACCCTGGGGGGTCGATTCGGTCATTATGATCCCCCGGGGCCCCACCCCTCGGGGAGGGGTTGGGTATAAAAGGGGAATGTATCGAGGGGCTCGGGAGTGTTGTGTTAGCTAAGAAGAGGAGACGGAAGACGTCCTAGATAGAGCCCTGGTCTCCCCCTGGCACGCCGTCCTTATCAGGACCGCGCAGGCTCGAGCCAGTGGCGTGGTACCAGAGCCAGAGCCAGTGCTGGTCTGGACTCTGGGTACCGGGCCCGACTGACCAGTGTCGGGCCAAGATAGCCTCCCCTAGCCCATTAGAGGAGGACTCAGAGGCAGGCTAGGGTTAGCCTAGAGGTGTGTCCTCAGATAGACGGGTGAGGGGGCCGATACCCCCTCAGTGTGTATGTCACAACGTGTGGTGTTAAATAAACAAGTGTGCCTCCAACTCCGGTGTGAACGAGTCATAAGCGTTACTACACATACACACAGTTACATACATACACACAATTACATACATAACATACATACACACAGTTACATACACACAGTTACATACATAACATACATACACAGAGTTACATACATACACACAATTACATACATACACACAGTTACATACATACATACACACAGTTACATACATAACATACATACACAGAGTTACATACATACATACACACAGTTACATACATACATACACACAGTTACATACATACATACACACAGTTACATACATACATACACACAGTTACATACATAACATACATACACACAGTTACATACATAACATACATACACACAGTTACATACACACAGTTACATACATACATACACACAGTTACATACATAACATACATACACACAGTTACATACATACATACACACAGTTACATACACACAGTTACATACATACATACACACAGTTACATACACACAGTTACATACATACATACACACAGTTACATACACACAGTTACATACATACATACACACAGTTACATACATAACATACATACACACAGTTACATACATACATACACACAGTTACATACATACATACACACAGTTACATACATACACACAGTTACATACATAACATACATACACAGAGTTACATACATACATACACACAGTTACATACATACACACAGTTACATACATACATACATACACAGAGTTACATACATACATACACACAGTTACATACATAACATACATACACACAGTTACATACATACATACACACAATTACATACATAACATACATACACACAGTTACATACATACATACACACAGTTACATACATACACACAGTTACATACATAACATACATACACAGAGTTACATACATACATACACACAGTTACATACATACACACAGTTACATACATACACACAGTTACATACATACACACAATTACATACATAACATACATACACACAGTTACATACACACAGTTACATACATAACATACATACACAGAGTTACATACATACACACAATTACATACATACACACAGTTACATACATAACATACATACACACAGTTACATACATACACACAGTTACATACATACACACAGTTACATACATACACACAATTACATACATAACATACATACACACAGTTACATACACACAGTTACATACATAACATACATACACAGAGTTACATACATACACACAATTACATACATACACACAGTTACATACATACATACACACAGTTACATACATAACATACATACACAGAGTTACATACATACATACACACAGTTACATACATACATACACACAGTTACATACATACATACACACAGTTACATACATACATACACACAGTTACATACATAACATACATACACACAGTTACATACATAACATACATACACACAGTTACATACACACAGTTACATACATACATACACACAGTTACATACATAACATACATACACACAGTTACATACATACATACACACAGTTACATACACACAGTTACATACATACATACACACAGTTACATACACACAGTTACATACATACATACACACAGTTACATACACACAGTTACATACATACATACACACAGTTACATACATAACATACATACACACAGTTACATACATACATACACACAGTTACATACATACATACACACAGTTACATACATACACACAGTTACATACATAACATACATACACAGAGTTACATACATACATACACACAGTTACATACATACACACAGTTACATACATACATACACAGAGTTACATACATACATACACACAGTTACATACATAACATACATACACACAGTTACATACATACATACACACAATTACATACATAACATACATACACACAGTTACATACATACATACACACAGTTACATACATACACACAGTTACATACATAACATACATACACAGAGTTACATACATACATACACACAGTTACATACATAACATACATACACAGAGTTACATACATACATACACACAGTTACATACATAATATACATACACACAGTTACATACATACACACAGTTACATACATACACACAGTTACATACATAACATACATACACAGAGTTACATACATACATACACACAGTTACATACATAACATACATACACACAGTTACATACATACACACAGTTACATACATACACACAGTTACATACATAACATACATACACACAGTTACATACATACACACAGTTACATACATACACACAGTTACATACATAACATACATACACACAGTTACATACATACACACAGTTACATACATACACACAGTTACATACATACACACAGTTACATACATAACATACATACACACAGTTACATACATACACACAGTTACATACATAACATACATACACACAGTTACATACATACACACAGTTACATACATAACATACATACACACAGTTACATACATAACATACATACACACAGTTACATACATACATACACACAGTTACATACATAACATACATACACACAGTTACATACATACATACACACAGTTACATACATAATATACATACACACAGTTACATACATACATACACACAGTTACATACATAACATACATACACACAGTTACATACATACATACACACAGTTACATACATAACATACATACACACAGTTACATACATACATACACACAGTTACATACATAACATACATACACACAGTTACATACATAACATACATACACACAGTTACATACATGCGCAAGTGTTACATGCACATCCTATACACACAAAGTATTACACATATACACACATTCACAATGCAGTACACACACATTACGCATGCACAGTAAATGAACACAGTTATACACGCACAATGTATCTCACACATACACACAATGTAACACACACACACACAATGTATTTCACACACACACACAATGTATTTTACACACACACACAATGTAACACACACACACAATGTATCTCACACACACAAACAATGTATTTCACATACACACACAATGTAACACACACACACACAATGTATTTCACACACACACACAATGTATCTCACACACACAAACAATGTATTTCACATACACACACACACAATGTATCTCACACACACACACAATGTATTTCACATACACACACAATGTAACACACACACACACAATGTATTTCACACACACACACAATGTATCTCACACACACACACAATGTATTTCACATACACACACAATATATCTCTCACACACACAATGTGTATCTCTCACACACAATGTAACACACACACAATGTGTCTCACACACACACACACAATCTCTCACATACACAATGTGTCACACACACAATATATCTCTCACACACAATGTGTATCTCACACACAATGTAACACACACACAATGTGTCACACACACACAATCTCTCACACACACAATGTAACACACACACACACAATGCATATCTCTCACACACACACAAAGTGTTACAACAATTCACATCGCACCCCCATCATCAAATTCGATTCTCACGGTTGGCTACGTACGGTGCGAAAGAAGTTCGACAACATACGGCACGCACCAAGTCGGACTGGAACGCACTGACGACTCCCTGGACACAGAGTTGAACACTTACCCAGGGCTCCTCTGGGCAGCGGGCAGACGAGGAGCCAAGCCTTATCAGGACCCATGAGGAATTCCCATTGACATCTCCACCACCAGCCCTGCCACCATCACCAGCCCGGCAGCAGCAGCACCACAAGCACGACCCAAAACAAAGATCCCCCGTGTTGAACAGGCTGTGTGTGGGGGCAAGTGCTGTTAGCGAGCAGCCAAGACGGTCTGGCACAGCGCGGAGGTGGTAGGCAGCCAGCACCACGGCCAGCTACCACTACCAGCACCACTACCAGCACCACCAGAATCACTACCACCACTACCACCACTACCAGCACCAGAATCACTACCACCACTAACCACCACTAACCACCACTAACCACCACCAACATCACTACCAGAATCACTACCACCACTAACCACCACCAACCCCCACCAGAATCACTACCACCACTAACCACCACTAACCACCACTACCAGCACCACCAGAATCACTACCACCACTACCAGCACCACTAACCACTACCAGAATCACTACCACCACTAACCACCACCAACCCCCACCAGAATCACTACCACCACTAACCACCACTAACCACCACTAACCACCACCAACATCACTACCAGAATCACTACCACCACTAACCACCACCAACCCCCACCAGAATCACTACCACCACTAACCACCACTAACCACCACTACCAGCACCACCAGAATCACTACCGCCACTACCAGCACCACTAACCACTACCAGTATCACTACCACTACTAACCACCACCAGAATCACTGCCACCACTAACCACTACCAGTATCACTACCACCACTAACCACCACCAGTATCACTACCACTACTAACCACCACCAGAATCACTGCCACCACTAACCACCACCAGCATCACTACCACCACTAACCACCACTAACCACCACTAACCAGCACTACCGCCAACAACACCACTAACCACCACCCGCACCACCAGCAGCACTACCACCACCAGCATTAACCACCACTACCAGCACAACTAACAGCACCACCACCACCACCACCACGGTCACCACCATCAGCGGGGGCTGTTGTGGAACGAGAGCCCCGCCCCCCTCTGCCACGCGGCTCCCAGGCGGACTTGCCTCGAGCCACGTCCCCAGCCAAGTCTGCGCCCCCTGCCTCGCGAACCTGCCGGGCGATGATGCCTCACGGTGGTGGCAGGGAGGCGCACACACACGCGCACACACAAATGTAAAGATCCCCCGTATAGCCTTAACAGACTGTAGGGGCAAGTGCTGTTAGCGAGCACCTATGAAGGCCGGCACGGCACACGAGGGGGTGGGTGGCCAGCACCACGCCCGGCCGCCTTTGTCTCCCTAGCGGCGATGTTTACACATCGCACTCATTTTAGGCTGAGTCGACCTAGGGGAGGCCCGGGACCGGTTCAGATAATCGTCACTGGTGTTGGCCGTAAGCGGGAATTGAACTCGGGTCGCCGGGTTCATAGCGCAGCGACACGTGGACACACGCACGCACACACACGCACGCACACACACACACGCGCCCGCACACACACACATACACACACACGCGCGCACACGCACACACACACGCACGCACACACGCACACATACGCACGCACACGCACACACACGCGCACGCATACAGACACACGCACACACGCATACACACACACGTGCACATACACACACGCGCACATACACACGCACACACACACGCACACGCGCCCGCACACACACACATACACACACACGCGCACACACGCACACACACACGCGCACGCACGCACGCACACATACGCACGCATACAGACACACGCACACACGCATACACACACACGTGCACATACACACACGCGCACATACACACACGCGCACATACACACATACACGCGCACGCATACAGACACACGCACACACACACGCATACACACACACGTGCACATACACACACGTGCACATACACACACGCGCACATTCACACAAGCACACATACACACATACACACACGTGCACATACACACACGCACACACGCACACACACACGCACACACACGCACGCACACACACACATACACACGCACACACGCACACACACACACACGTGCAGAGTGGGTGCAGCTTGGGGGGCAGAGGGGGGATAAAATGACAATGAATTCACATTTCATCGGCGTGCCAGTTGCCAAACACCGCGTCTGAAGATTATGTGCGTGTGTGTGTGTGAAGAGTGTGCGTGTGTGTCTGTGTGTTCTGAAAGCCAAACACACACACACACACATACCCCAAGCGGCACGCAGGTAGTAGTCATAATAACGACCGCTTGTGTTGCGATCGAAACGTCGTGATAGATTCATTTTGGTTTTATTTTAATTTTCTACCTACGTGACTTTTACCGAAAGAACCAAAGAGTATGGATTCCTGCAGTCACGAAAGCTTCAAATCTAGTCATAATGATGATTGATAGAAGGTGCAATTCCATACCTGCCCTACCTTATTACAGACAAATTCAGACATTGTTGGTCACCCCGTGCCCCTTATACTGTAAATCCCAACGTTCATCCCACAAAGTCCCATCACAAGGGGAGAAACACAAACAAAGAGACAAACCAAAATGGTATTGCTCGTATCGAAACGGCCGTACGCCGTATGGACTTGAACATCTCAATTCCCCTGTACGAGAATAATTCGGGGTTATCCGTATGGGGTTGACGGGTAATGCGATTCGTCCAGGGATCTCAGTGCGCCTTTGCTGGAGGTGAATCAATACCAATCACTCGCCAGGGCCTGAAGCCTGCTGCTAAGACAGAGGAAGTCGTGGCCTTGCAGGCGAAACGGGCACGTGCTTAGAGAAGCTCTTGATCACCATTGGAACCTCATTTGCCAGTAAAAAATATGATAATAGTTTTTTTTTTACAGGCAAATGAGGTTCCAATGGTGTAAATGCTTTCACCCCGAGCTCTCATACTCTGATGGTGCATTGTCTTTGAGTTGTGCGCCTTTTGAAGTTATCTGGTCCAACACCATGTGAGACTAGGCTCTAAGGAAAGCTGTCTCGGGTGTGGACCAATCAACTTCAAGGACAGTGCATACATTATCAGAGTTGTGTTTTTCGTTTGCATTATGACTGCAGGTATTGTGGTCTATGCAAACATGACTCCTTGTAAAAAAGGTGTCAGTTTTGTTGCCAGATAGAAGGGTAAAAAAACAAATATCAGGATTAACTGTTTTACCCTTTCTAACAATAAAAAAATAGGCGGTGGTTAAAATGTCCAAACACCAAATCGATAACCTTTTGCAAGGAATCAATTTGCTGTAATAAGCACACACACGCACAGTGCTTGCGTTGAACGCGCGCGCAACAAACATGGTCCGATCATTTTGCTTTGAAGCTTTCGTTATTTCGGTAAAGTCACGTGGGTATAAAATAAAATGAATCACGACGTTTCGGGCGCAACAACAAGCGTCCGCCATCAGGTGGGAAAGCGTGGCCTGCTGCTGGAGCAGACGAAACAGTCTTTACCGAAAGAAGCAAAGAGTATGATCTGATGCAATATGACATTGTATTTGGGACCGATTGGCCTGTACCGGGCCACCGAGCCCCCGGTCCTCCCCCACCCTTGGAGACGAAACGCATCAACTTCTGTCTGTAAGTAGCGCTCATACTGAATCATTCATATTAGGGGACGTCCATAAATGACGTCACGCGATTTTTGACGATTTTTGACCCCCACCCCCATCGTCACACGACGTCACAAGTTAGACCGCCCCCCTTCAATTATGACGTCACAAAGCTCTGCCCCCCCCCCTTCCCCCCAAAACAAACATTCTTCAAATCGCTTTAAACTATTGTGATTGTAGTGGGTATTTAATGTGCCGCTGCACTCTGATGTTGTAGGAAAAAACACGTATTGAAAAGTCTGTTTAATTAAGTAGAACGTGTTGTCTATATTTATTTAAAGTTGCGCATTTTGATGTGACGTCACATTTCTCACCCCCCCGCCCCTGTCACACATCGTCACAAATGTCTGACCCCCCCCCCACCCTAGGTGCGTGACGTCATTTATGGACGGCCTGTTACCGGAAACATTGTTTTATGCAGCTATGAGGATATTTGTTTTAGGGAAGGCAGTTGAGGAATTTAGGTCTTAGGGTTAGGGTGGTTTAATCAGGATAGTTGACCTAACTTCATTTTTTTTTAATTAAATATCACGAGTACAATTTTTATTCTCGGCCAACACCAGTGACGAATATTTGAACCGATCCTGGGCCTCCCCTATAGGTCGACTCAGCCTCAAATGAGTACCTGGTGCGATGTGTAAGCATCAGCATTGAGGAGACAAAGGCGGCCAGGCGTGGTGCTGGCCACCCACCCCCTCTTATGCCGTGCCGGCCTTTATAGGTGCTCGCTAACAGCACTTGCCCCAATATTCTGTGAAGGCTACACGGGGGATCTTTGCTGCGTGTTGTCGCGCCTGAGTCTCTCCCGTGACCTCCTGTCAGCAGCGAGCATTCCACACTTCACGTGACCTCGCAGTGCACCTAGCCTGGCACAAGGCACAAGCGCCGTGGAGACGATATGACGTAACGGTAACGCGATTCGCGTATTCGTTTAATTATTGACCACATATTACAGGGAACAATTCTCAACAACATGCGCCATTAAACATGTATGTTAAATGCCTATGTAATAGTACATTGGTGAAAATTAAACAAACGTTAAGCATCAAGCAAAGTGACATATCCCCGAACAAAAAAATACACGCGCAAGCTTTAAGTCAGCCACGCTCTGCGAACAATCCAAGCTTCCGTGCCACGACCGACAACCGATAAAACCTCGTCTTCCCTTCCTTGTGCCCCAGTAGGAAGTGAATCTGGGCTCGCATGCTACACAATCTTCACTCAGCACCCCCCTCTACCACCACCAGCAGCAGCAGAGAACCCCAATTTAAATGTCTCCGTGGCTATCACTGAACTAAGCAAAGAAAAACCAAATTCGATGAAAAAACAACCTCCCCCAGCAACTGTCCACGATGCCCCCGGACACCGCTCACACAAACACAGACGTTGCCTTTTGGGAATGTCCAGACATTAACACGTTTTTTTCCCCCCCTTTCAAATGATCACTTTGCTACTTGAACCACGTTGACTGAACAAGCATCTCATCCTCGCCAGAAACGTCCTTGTTGGGGGTTGAAACCGGCAAGGCCTTTCCAGGGAGACAAATACATCAGTACATTATTATAAATGTTCAGTGTTACGGCAAAAGGCACCCTTATAGCCGATTGGAAAGAGCCACGCTCCGCCAACGCTGCAGGAATGGGCCAATGAATTGTCAGGAATGTGCCACTCCAGAGCATCCAAGTTGCACAACTGTGGGGCAGGGAGGAAGCTCACCACCAAACATGGCACCCTTCAATACCCCTCCTCCAGTGGGCATTGACTCTTAAGAACATTCACGAGGGCATTTATGCACCCCCCTTCTCCCCCCTCCCTCCCTCCCCCTTCTTCTTCTGCTACTACTCCAGGGATATCGGAGCTCAGGAAGACGCCAGGGGGTTGTGTGGAGTTTATCGAGGCCGTTCATTGAGACACGTGGTTCAGGCAGAGGTCTCCATTGCACGGCAGTCCCTAATGCGCATCGTGACCCAATGATGGAATGCGCATTGTACATTTGAATTCTTTATTATTATGAATAAGTTCGTGCTGGTGTCAACCCCCTTTCACGTTTTCTACGTGTACCTGAATCGTTTCGTTCATCAAATACTTTTGAAAGAAAAAATAAACATCGTAAAAAATATATCTTTCCCATAACAAACAACTCTTAGAGCAGTGCTTTCAAAAGTCCCGTCGCATAGGTTTTCAGCAGTAGTTCTATGACATCGTCTTCCGGGGCTGGGCTCACTCGCACAATGTGGTGCACTGCTGGCTGCAATCATTTGAATTCGCTCAGAATGTAATTTAATTTGTGTCATGACATGAATACAGGACAACATCACACAATCACGTTCGTAAAATGTGACATCGTCAGGAAACAAAATTGTTTGAAAAAAATATGCAGAAACTTTCTCAAGACGCAGCCATCGCACACCCAACACAGAGTACCCCAGTGCATAAAAAAAACTTCATTTAAACGCAAAATTACACGCCTAATGATTGTTAAACACTGGGAACATTTGCCAAGTGGCGCTTTCGCGGAGGAGGCGAGCTCGAAAATGCCTGACTGGAATTTGTAAAGTTGACAAGTGCCGGACCGAGACACCAGATGGCAGGGGTTGGTCAATTTTGGGGCATCCTCCCTCCACTTTTACGGAGCCATGGACCCTTTTCTAGGCGCCACTTAGCGACTGAATGGGGAGCTAAAACGATCAGCTGGAATGCAAACCAGCTGACGAACGCAGAGCACGCGTCAATGTTAATCTGCGGATCGACTTTAAGATGCGGGTCACCAACGGCTCTCTGTTGAACGTTCATGAAAGCTCACAGGGCAATTCTAAATAAACTAAAAACTAATAACCCCCTTCCCCATGCGTTATTCCTGTAGCCTTCCAATGATGGGTCTTCGAGGTCCCAATGAGAAAGGCATCTGTCAATGTTGAATGATGTCTTCGGAAGAGGCTTCACACGATTGTATTATGTGCGATGATGATGGGAAAACCGAGAAGCTGGTCAGTTATGAACCCACAGAGTTATTGGGTGGGTGCCATGTGCGTGTGCATGTGTGTGCGTGTGTGTGTGCGTGTGTGCGTGTTTGTGTGCGCGTGTGTGTGCGTGTGTGTGCGTGTTTGTGCGTGTGTGCATGGTGAACTTACCAGCGGTGTCAAGATCGGCCTCTGTGGAGGAGGCTCGTGATGGACGCTGCTGGGCAGTTGGAAGCAGTCGCCCTCCAACAACAACGGAGGGCGGAGGAGCGACGCTCACAACAACGAGAGGAGCGCCGGGTGGCTAAAGCACAGCGAGTTGGCACAGTCGGGGGCACAGGTGGTGCATCAGCCAGTCATCTCAGTCATCTCAGTCAGTCGACCGGTGGCACCTGCTGGGTCTGCCCCGTGACCTCCTGCCAGCGGGCGTTCGACACTTCACGTGGCCTCAAGGTGCACATGGCCTGGCACAAGCATCGTGGTGACGTCACCGCCACATAGTGGCGAATGGCGGTTGTTGTTGTTGTTGGTGAATTTATTTAGCAGCGTACGTAGCCAACTGTGTTAATCGGAGGTGCAGGGGAAGGACAACAAACTAAACACGAAAAGCAGTTTTAAAGAAGTGAGTTTGTCGATGTAGACGATGTTAAAGCGCGCAACTCCGGTGGCTTCCTGCTATCGGATCGAAGAGCGTTCCAGACGGCCCCAGAAGCGCGTCTGAAAGCGCCGCGCGATGCGGTGCCATGCAATGGGAAGATCACGCGGTGATCAACACCGGTGGGCCCAAAAGTCAGGACACACGGGGTTGTCTTTAATTTACTGTAATCCTGGCGTTCAACATTATAATTATTCTTTGAGGCAATCATTTGTCCACTATCATTATTGATATCCTGTTTTTATTATTTATCTTCCTGTGGAGGGGGTCACCTCAAAAGTCGACCAAGAAAAACCCGGAATCAATTGAGACGGCAAACTATCATTGACGAGTGTTCGAAGATGACACTTCTGAATTAATTTCAAAACAACCCACGCACAACAGCATCACCATCACCACCATCATCATCGTCGCCCTTGTCCCGTGCTGTCTCGTTATACGTCGCCACTCAGCCTTCACCCACCCACTGCTGCCCTGTCAAGTCGCTTCGATTTTACGTCGTTTCGATATCCGTCGTCGCATCTTTCAGGGGACGCATCAGCCCGCGGGGGTGGGGTGGGGGTTATTCCTGTGTATGAATAACGCCGAATGGAAAATGTCGCGTCGAGATGCATTTGCCCAACGGTGTATGACGGTCACACGGGCCAGGAATGTTGCAGGCCCCGCGTCAAACAAAACACCGATCAGCGCCCCACCGGCGGTAAAGGCAACGGGGCGATTTGCCACGCAAACTAACTAATGAGATGGGAGGATAAGGGAATGAATCGTGAGGCCGTGCGTGAGAGACCGGGGGTGTCGCCACGTCCAGCCACCACCCCCCTCCTGTCCGACACATATCCCGTCTCACGCTCTTAACAACAACAACAACCACACAAAGACAAAGATCCCCCCCCCCGTATAGCCTAAACAGACTGTTGGGGCAAGTGATGTTAGCGAGCACCTATGAAGGCCGGAACGGCACACGAGGGGGTGGTGGCCAACACCACGCCCGGCCGCCTTTGTCTCTCCAGTGGCGATGTTTACACACCGCACCAGGTACTCAATTGAGGCTGAGTCGACCTAGGGGAGGCCCAGGACCGGTTCAGATAATCGTCAACGGTGTTGGCCGTGTGCAGGAATCGAACCCGGGTCGCCAGGTTCGTAGCGCAGCGCGCTAATCACTACACCACCGCTCCCCACACACACACGTACACACACACACACGTATACACACACACACGTAAACACACACACACGTACACACACACACGTACACACACACACATACACACACGTACACACACACACGTACACCCACACACGTACACACATACACATACACACACGTACACACACACACGTACACACACACACATACACACACGTACACACACACATTCTTTTGCATCGGGTTTTGCATTGCTGTCTTACGTTGCCATAGGGTTAACTGTGTTTACGTGATGTGATGATTAGTATGGTGGTGGTGGTGATGATGATGTTATTTTTGTCTACCATTATCTGCCAATCACAATTGCTTGTTTCGTTTAAAGTATTGTTGGTAATTGTGATGATAACTCCATGATGGTCATCATGTTGATACGTCAATTATGTTTGTTATCATAACCATCTCCCTTTCATTATATTGTACATCAAACATCATCCTCAATTAGGGTTAGTTTTTTTTAAAAATAATCATCTCCCTTTCATTATACAGTACGCATCTGTGTGTCGTTTATTACAATATTTATAATGACGCTGCTGCTGCTGACTCAATGACGATCATCTCATCCATTCCTGACAACGATATATCCAGATTTGAAGCTTTCGTGACTGCAAGGATTCATATTCTTATGTTTTTTCGGTAAAGTCACGTAGGTAAGAAATTCAAATTAATAAAAGTAAAATAAAATATAAATCACGACGTTTCGGAGGCAACACAAGCTTCCGTCTTCAGGTGGAACTGTCACAGCCACGACAGCTGTATCAAGTAAATGAGAGATTGCAAGAGCTACCACTCAGTATATATAATGGTTGAAGAGGGGAAGGGCCAAGTACGTGACTTTACCGAAAAAACCTAAGAATAAAAAACGATATATCCCTTGACGACCACGCCGAGGAGGAGGAGGAGGGGTGCAGGGAGGTGCTCATGACGATTCAATCTTGCTTCCTTCTCAACAGCCCACGGTGCTATTGGCGAATGCTGTTGAGTGCATTGCGTGCAGCTTGAGACGCAGGAGGGGGTGGGGGGGGTTAGTGCAGCAGGAGGAGGGTGATGATGATGATGAGATGGCGAACTTCGCGCGTGAATTGACGGCGCGTTCTAAAGAAGAGCGACAGGGGAAAAAAAACCAGGGGGTGTTCGCCTTCTCTCACAGCCTCTCCTCTGGATTACCCCCCCACCCACCCTCGCCCGCCCGTCCCTCCGCACCCCCACTCTGCTACCCCAGTTAGCGCGGGGGTTCATCCCCCCCCCCACCACCACCACCACCCCTGCCCAGAAAGCCAAGGGGGTCCTCGTTAAAGCGCGCCGGGGCTTTCTCCCGCTGCCTCGGCAGGGCAGGAGCGAGGGCAATCCTCGAGGTCACCTCCCCCCTGTCGAGCCGTATTAGTGCGATCGTTTGACGTGGGTCTCAGGGCGATTGACCTCTTTGCGTAGCCTTTACACCCTCCCCTCCTCCTCCTCCCCCCCATCCCTCCTCCTCCTCCTCGTCCTCGTCACCTCGCTGCCCAGGGCAGTGCAGCTTCCACACACACGCAGAGGTGGCTAGGAGATGTTGACTACCTCGCCTGGTATACAGGAGGTCGTGGGTTCGATTCCGACCCTGACGCCTGCTGCTGTATATTGGGAGTTTGCGTCTCTCTCATCATCATCATCACGGTGGCTAGGAGATGTTGACTACCTCGCCTGGTGTACAGGAGGTCGTCGGTTCGATTCCGACCTTGACGCCTGCTGTATATTTGGAGCTTGCGTCTCTCTCTCATCATCATCATCATCACGGTGGCTAGGAGATGTTGACTACCTCGCCTGGTATACAGGAGGTCGTGGGTTCGATCCCGACCCTGACGCCTGCTGTGTATTTGGAGTTTGCGGTGTTTCTCTCCCCGTGGTGGCGTGGATTTTTATCGGGGTCTTCCGGTATTTCCTTACACATTTAGAATAAACACCACGCGTTTCGGGTATTTGGCTGATATACATTTACACGTGATAAGCCACTTCATCGAGCTATCATTTGTGACCAGTTCGCTTCTGAATAAAAATAGTTCTAGTTTATTTTAAATAGTGTATAGAGATGAGAGGGACGCTGCTGCCCAGGTGAATACAAACGATGAGCAACACTCGACGGGCTTGCAATCCATAGGTCGCTGGTTCGATCTCCGGGCGCGGCAGTTGAACCAATGCACTTCCGGTTAATAACACTGGTCAACACACTTTTTCTGGCATGAGGTATTCCAACGGGGTTAAGGTAATTTTGGGGTGCTGATTCCAAATCTGGCATCAGTTTTTGTCCATCAAATCAGGTTTTTGAGATATCAAATATTGCATTTTCAATAAAAACTGCAGAAGAAAAATATTACATAAATGTGGATATCTACATAAAATGATATTATAAACACACCATCCTAAAAATACAGCTTCATATTGTAACACTAAAGCAGTCACTGACTCGCAACAACTTGCAATCATAAGTGACAGAGTTAATTTCGGGTAAAATCAATGAAAATGGGGTATGCCGATAGCATAAAACGAGATGTGTTAGAGCAAATCTGAGATCAGATTTGGAATCAGCACCCTGAAATTAGTCTATAACAGCTGCAAAAGTCCAGGCCGGAAAAAATGTTTTTTGTTGTTGTTGACCAGTGTAATGGGTTACACCACAGACGATTGGCTGCTTGCGAGTGGTGGGGTAAAGTGTGAGTGCTCCCCTCTTCGTCTGAGGCATCTCGCCAGTGAGGAAGAGTAGGCCAAGAGGTATACTGCTCAGTGGGCGTTACCTGGTAAAATCTAAAATAAAATCGGGTTTATCTTCTTGGTTCTTTCGGTAAAGTCACGTAGAAGGGAAATAATAACATAATAAAAATAAAACGTAATAAAATAATTCTCACGACGTTTCGGCTGCTTGCGTTGTAGCCGAAACGTCGTGAGAATTACTTTATTATGTTTTATTTTTATTATTGTATTACTTCCCTTCTACGTGACTTTACCGAAAGAACCAAGAAGATGAATCCCTGCAGTCACGAAAGCTTTAAATCGAAAAATAAAATCGGGTATAGTTTTAATAAACAAAAAATAGTTGATGGTTTTTAATTGAAAAAAAAACAGTTTCTAGTTTTAATTACAACATTTTTTTTCGTAGTTTTAATGAACAAAAAAATGGTTAAGTAAAAAAAACCGTACTTTTATAGCTTTGCGGGCGAGCTCAGCAGTACGACCTCGTGCCACGCAGCAGCGGTCACGACACTCCGAGCGCGCTCTGTTCAGGATCGTCACGTGGAGGACACAATGGGGGGGGGGGGGGGGGGGGCGGGGGTCAGTCAGCCTGTCCAGTGAGTGGACTCTGTATAGGCCGGTTTCGCCCCTTTTTGGGGCTCATCAGCAGCTCAACAAAAACACCCAACATGTGAGCGCACCGTGGCTCGTACCGCCGCGTTCTGCATTGAAGAGGCTTATCTGACGATGATGAAAGTTTACAATTGTAAGGTGGCGCATTTCATCCGTCGGTCCCACCAATGCGCCACCAGCGGGTATGGGGAGGATGCAGGGCATGAACAGAACCTACAGGGTACAGGGCCAGCACTAGGAGGGATAGGGGGTACAGGACATTTTAAAGAGGCGAGCTTTCAAGACAGGACTGAAGCAACAGCGCTCACGACTCGGGTTGTCTCATTCGCGACGGCAAAGTGAGGTTCATAGTCTGGCAACAGCCCCATCACTCACCTACTCACTCACCCACTCACTCACTCACCTACTCACTCACCTACTCACTAAGTCACTTACCTACTCACTCACCCACTCACTCACCTACTCACTCACCCACTCACTCACCCACCTACTCACTCAGTTACCCGCCCACTCACTCACTCACTCACCCACTCATCCACTCACTCACTTACCACCGACTCACTCACCCACTCACTCACCCACCTACTCACCCACTCACTCACTCACCCACTCACTCACTCACTCACTCACCCACTCATCCACTCACTTACCACCGACTCACTCACCCACTCACTCACCCACCAACTCACCCACTCATCCACTCACTCACCCACTCACTCACCCACCTACTCACCCACCTACTCACCCACTCACTCCCCACTCACCCACTCACTCACCCACTCACCCACTCACTGACTCACTCACCCACCCACCAACTCACTCACTCACCCACTCACTCACCCACCTACTCACCCACTCACTCACCTACTCACTCACCCACTCACCCACTCACCCACTCACTCACCCACCTACTCACCCACTCACTCACCCACTCACTCACCCACTCACCCACTCACTCACCCACTCACTCACCCACCTACTCACCCACTCACCCACCCCCCTCACCCGCAATCAGACTTAGATCTGACCACTCCGATTGTCTCATTAGCGAAGGCAAAGCTCAGTTCCACAGTCTGCCAGCTGCGCCGTGCAGGCAAGCAGCGGCCGTCACCCCAGGGACGGGGCCTTGACCTCGGAGTGCCGAGACGAAGTCGATCCGAAGTTTTCAGGGACCTCGTTGGAGACTCAACGGGGATCAGTGCCTGTGAATACCGCGGGGCCGAACGCACCGAGTGCCCTGTGGGTCAGCATCAGGATTGTACATTCAAGCGTTCTTCGTTGCAAAGGGCCCGTTGGCCACTCGCAGGGCCCTGGTGGCCTTTAGCGCGGCCCCCGACATCACACAAGACGTGGGAACACCCCCTCGTAGGCGGTGTGGAGGCACCTCACACGGATTGATGTCCTATCGGCGAAAGTGGGACCCCCCCCCCACCCGCCCTGTGAAAATGAGTGAGAAGCACAACACCGGTTTAGAAGAAGACGAGCCAACGGTGTCAGTGGAAGACGCGCAAATAGTCTGGTTCACCATCTCATCGTCAAACAAATACATGGGTCTCTTTACCACGTGGCCTTCGAGGCTTGCGTTCGCCAACAACGTCTGTCTGAGCTCGCAACCTCTGGGCAGGCTTTGCCCATCGAGAGGCTCATCAGGAGGCTCGGGCTTGCCGAGCAACTACTGCTGCTTTGCCACAAGATGTCACTGGTCAGTGCCCTCCCTCTTCACCGTGGGCCGCCAGCGCAACATTTGTACAACTAATTACCCACCTTGAATTTTTTTTTAAATACACGCATATCGCGTAAGCATTACGTTTTATTAAAATTATATTGGCCTGATGGGTGGCGAGATGTTAATGATTTCGCCTGGCATGCAGGAGGTCGTGGGTTCGATTTCGACCCTGACGCCTGCTGTATATTTGGAGTTTGCGGCGTCTCTCTCTCTCGCCCCGTGGGCGCGTGGATTTTCCTCCGAGTCCTCCGGTTTTTCTCTCTCGACATTTAGAGTCAACATCCACGCGTTAAGAGCCTTTGGCTGCTGTACATTTCCATCTGACGAGTCACTTTGTTGAGCCATCAGTTGTGATGGGCCAGGTCGCTTTTGATAAAAAAAAAAAAGACGCGAAATAGCTCAGTGGGCCTTACCTGGTAAAATAATGCAACTTTTTTTTTATTACTTAATTAAAATCCACCGCTGGATGAAGGTCTCTCCAAGACGTCGCCACTTCTCTCACGCTCGGAACAACGATCGCGTGTGTGTTCGGAAGCATCTCAAAGTCGCTCTCGGCCAGAGCTGACACAAGCAAGTGAGAGGCTGATGATGATGGTGGTGATGGTGGTGATGCTTCGTGTGTCGCGTGTGAGTGGCACGCCTCTCCACGGTCGTTTCGGTCAAGGTGGACTATTTGTCGTCACGTTGCTCATTCTAGATTTGAAGCTTTCGTGACTGCAAGGATTCATATTCTTAGGTTTTTTTCGGTAAAGTCACGTAGGTAAAAAAATTAAATTAAGTAAAGTGTCAAAAAAATCACGACGTTTCGGAGGCAACACAGGTGGAACCGTCACAGCACGACTGCTGTATCAAGTGAGAGAAATTCCAAGAAAACAGTCCTTGTATATATACTGGTTGAGGGTGGGAGGAGCCAAGGTAGGCACCTGGATATTATTTTTTGTGAGGTTCGGTGCGGCTGAAGAACGCTGCTAGGAATGAGTCACGTTGCTCGTTTGAGCGTGCGCACAGTTTGTTGTTGTTGCTGCTGCTGTTGTTGTTGCTGCTGTTGTTGTTGTTGTTCTAGGTCGTTTACCGCTTCCGCGTGAGTCTCGAGATGGCCAGGAGATTGCAAGCACGGCGATGGAATTATTGACGAAATCTGTGCGGAGCTGTGCGCGTTACCCCCCCCCTCCCCCGTTTATGATGTGTGGTGGGTTGTCTCGGGGTACGACTTCGTGGTGCCAGCCAAACATCCCGATGCAGGACCCTCTTGCAAAATATTCTTGAACATTTTTGTGGGTTTAGGGCATTATTTTTTATTATGTTCTTAATTGGACAATTTAGCGTGAATAATTCCACGCTTTATAATGTTTAAGTCATCGAACATCTATTGAGTTGTGTGTGGTGCTACTGATGTCCTGTTTTATGGCCCTAATCCAACACTGAAAATTCCACACTCCAAAGACGGGCCAAGTACATCCATAGTACAACCATTGTAAAATTCCCACAAGTGGTGCATTGCTCATTCACCCACCACTGAGCGATAATGATGATTTGCTTGAGTAGACCACCGACCATGGAATTGAATTCATGAACCCGCCAATAGTTATCTTACGTAACTTTAATTCTCAAAATATAAATGTTAATGACTTTAACCCCCCACCATCTCATTAATGCCATTCAGTGATAGCCTGAAACAAATGCATGGCTATGTGACCCTTTGTTGCCGGTATCAAGATGATGATGAAACAAAGATGAATAAGGAGTTTTACCCTTTGCCGGCGATAACACAGTTGCTGTTAAGATGTTCAGACACCAAATGTTGCGAGGCATCATCCAGGCGAGACAAGAAGGCCATGGCACTTCATTACGACGGCGAGTTTGTTTGCGTGTTATACCGCGAGCACGATGCGTGGTTCGTGCAGACTCCATGCCTTGCGATCGGTGGCTCGTTGGTGTTCACACATCTTCCGACATCGCGCGGCGCTTTCGGACGCGCTTCTGCGGCCGTCTGGAACGCTCTTCGTTCCGATATTGGGAAGCCACCGGAGCTGCGCGCTTTTACACCGTCTTCATTGACAAACTCACTTCTTTAGAGCTGCTTTTTAAATCCTTTATATTAAGTTCACTTGCTTGCGCGTGCAAATATTTCGGTCGTTTTTTTACCCACTTCCCGTGATCCAATCGAGCTGACATTTTGCACACAGACTCGTTGTGTGTGACAATAAATTTTCGTGAAATTTTTTTTCAAAAATTTTACACTTTTTAGGATTTTTTTTTTATATGTAATTACCAATTGCTTAATGGTGGCAAGCAATCATCTGACCCATAGGTGGCAGCCATCTCAAGCCAGAGGACGAGAGGACTCTAGCCGCCACGCATATAAAGGATTTATAGTGAAAAACTTTGTTTTTACGGGTTAATTTTTTTGTGTTCAGTTTGTTGTCCTCCCCCCGCACCTCCGATTACCACGGTTGGCTACGTATGGTGCGAAAGAAGTTCAACGTACATACACACACATGCACAACAACAACCGTCATTCGCCACTAAGTGGCGGTGACGTCACCACGACGCTTGTGCCAGGCCATGTGCACCTTGAGGCTATCACGTGAAGTGTCGAACGCCCGCTGGCAGGAGGTCACGGGGCAGACCCAGCAGGTGCCACGGGTCGACTGACTGAGATGACCGAGATGACTGGCTGATGCACCACCTGTGCCCCCTACTGTGCCAACTTGCTGTGCTTTAGCCACCCGGCGCTCCGCTCGTTGTTGTGAGCGTCGCTCCTCCGCTCTCCGTTGTTGTTGGAGGGCGACTGCCTCCAACTGCCCAGTAGCGTCCTTCACGAGCCTCCTCCACACATACATACACACACATACACACACATACATACACATATACATACACACACACACAAACCACCTCCTTGTGCGAATGCCGGACATTCTAAAAGCCATTTTTTTTCATCATTAAAAAATTCCACTGCTGTACCAAACCATGTCCTGGCCACTACTAGAAGCGCAGGCCTAAACCTCCGGCATAATATCGTTTTTTGGGGGCTTAGATCGCGCAAATATAAATGTGTCGTTAAACCCGCCACCACCCGACTCAGCCAATTAGTAAAGGTTCGTCACGTGAGCACAACGTGGCCCATTCGTTACGAGAGCAAATGCACAGCTTTTGCAGTCGACGTGTCGAACTAAACCTCCCGGGATCTCCAGGACACCCACCCCCCATCCCAAGGTTCCAAAGCCGGGGGCCTCTAACGCCGCTGAGCGTTAACCTTCCGAGCTCGGTGACGATTAGGCGGTGATTTGGGCGCGACTCGAGAAAAGCCACGGCGCGACCTCACGGTCCTTTGAAGATGAAATATCTCGCCTCGTCTTCAGCTGCTCGCAAAGACATTACCATGAAAATACCCCCAACCCCCCCCCCCCGAACGGGCGGAGGGATGGGGGGGAGGGTGGCGTTTATTTTTATTTGCGTAAAGCCTACCCCCCCCCGCTACCCCCATCCCAGTATATCTCGCACGGGGTCTGCCAGAGTGAGTGCCCTGGGTTTGGGGACATTTGGCTTAAAGAAGCAGTTAAAAAGACCCGTGGCAGTAAATCTTGAGCTGATACCGCCACCGCTGCGTTTCATTTACAATCTCGCGCATTCACTCACTCCACTCGGATCGCCCAACCCTCTCGGGGTTCCGAGTGAAAGTCGATTTACTTGAATGCTGGGTGGCCCACGGGGCCCTGAGGAGCGCGCGCGTGCGCGTGCGTGCGCGTGGGTGTGTGTGCGTGCGTGCGCGCGTGCGCGTGCGTGTGCGTGTGTGTGCGTGCGTGTGTGTGCGTGCGTGTGCGTGTGTGCGTGCGTGTGCGTGCGTGCGTGTGTGTGCGTGTGCGTGCGTGTGCGTGTGTGTGTGTGCGTGTGTGTGCGTGCGTGTGTGTGCGTGGGTGTGTGTGCGTGCGTGCGTGTGCGTGTGTATGCGTGTGTGCGTGCGTGCGCGTGCGTGTGTGTGGGGAGCGGTAGTGTAGCGGTTAGCGCGCTGCACTACGAACCTGGCGACCCGGTTTCGATTCCCGCTCACGGCCAACACCAGTGACGATTATCTGAACCGATCCTGGGCCTCCCCTAGGTCGACTCAGCCTCAAATGAGTACCTGGTGCGGTGTGTAAACATCGCCACTGGGGAGATAAAGGCGGTCGGGCGTGGTGCTGGCCACCCACCCCCTCGTGTACCGTTCCGGCCTTCATAGGTGCTCGCTAACAGCACTTGCCCCGACAGTCTGTTAAGGGTATACGGGGGATCTTTGTCTTGTGTGTGTGGGTGGGTGTGGGTGCGTGTGTGTGGGTGTGCTTTGGCCGTGCCGGTTTATAGACGCCGGCACATCAAAAGCACCGAGCGTCGCATTATTCCGGAGTGGTCAAACATCCCGTTGTAGAGCCCTCCGTGATATGGGAGGTGTTCAGATCCAGAGAAGCCTTCCGGGGTGTAAAGAACAAAGGGCACTCGTGATAGGCGCGTCTTTTGCCGGGACGTGTTTATTATGGAATGCCGACTCTGAAAGGAACGGGGCTTCATCTTCTTGGTTCTTTCGGTAAAGTCACGTAGAATGGAAATAAAAAAATAAAAAAAAATACAACATAATAAAATAATTGTCACGACGTTTCGGCCACAACGCAAGCAGCCGTCCTCAGGTGGCCGAAACGTCGTGCAAATTATTTTATTATGTTGTATTTTTTATTATTTTATTATTTCCATTCTACGTGACTTTACCGAAAGAACCAAGAAGATGAATCCCTGCAGTCACGAAAGCTTTACATCGAAATTGAACGGGGCATCGCTTGTGGTTTGTCTGCGGGGTTTTCGTTGATAAAAAATATATAAAATCGGCGACGATGAAAAACCACCGCGTGGGTGTTCGCGGTTCTGCTACGTGGATCTGGCGCGCGCGGAGTTTGGCACGATGTCCGACGTTTCGCCGCACGTGTTGGCAGGCCTCTTCGTGAACTGAAGAGAGCGGCTCACGATCTCGCTGGGTCTACACACGTAAATGTGTCAGATTCGAATCTGTAGATCAGATTATAATGTGACTTCAACGTGATATATTGACATATATACAAAATATTTATTTACCAGATTATAATCTGTAGATCGGACTATAATCTGATTACAATGTGATATATTGACATATATACAACATATTTTTGTTGAAAAAATATATATCAGATTATAAAAAGTCTATGGGCAGTGTTGAGTCTATGGGCAGTGTTGAGTGTATGGGCAGTGTTGAGTCTATGGGTAGTGTTGAGTCTATGGGCAGTGTTGAGTCTATGGGCAGTGTTGAGTCTATGGGCAGTGTTGAGTCTATGGGCAGTGTTGAGTCTATGGGCAGTGTTGAGTCTATGGGCAGTGTTGAGTCTATGGGCAGTGTTGAGTCTATGGGCAGTGTTGAGTCTATGGGCAGTGTTGAGTCTATGGTGCAGTGTTGAGTCTATGGTGCAGTGCTAAGTCTATGGGCAGTGTTGAGTCTATGGGCAGTGTTGAGTCTATGGGCAGTGTTGAGTCTATGGTGCAGTGTTGAGTCTATGGTGCAGTGTTGAGTCTATGGGCAGTGTTGAGTCTATGGGCAGTGTTGAGTCTATGGTGCAGTGTTGAGTCTATGGTGCAGTGTTGAGTCTATGGTGCAGTGTTAGTCTATGGGCAGTGTTGAGTCTATGGGCAGTGTTGAGTCTATGGGCAGTGTTGAGTCTATGGGCAGTGTTGAGTCTATGGTGCAGTGTTGAGTCTATGGTGCAGTGTTGAGTCTATGGGCAGTGTTGAGTCTATGGGCAGTGTTGAGTCTATGGTGCAGTGTTGAGTCTATGGGCAGTGTTGAGTCTATGGGCAGTGTTGAGTCTATGGTGCAGTGTTGAGTCTGTGGTGCAGTGTTGAGTCTATGGGCAGTGTTGAGTCTATGGTGCAGTGTTGAGTCTATGGTGCAGTGTTGAGTCTATGGGCAGTGTTGAGTCTATGGGCAGTGTTGAGTCTATGGTGCAGTGTTGAGTCTGTGGTGCAGTGTTGAGTCTATGGGCAGTGTTGAGTCTATGGTGCAGTGTTGAGTCTATGGGCAGTGTTGAGTCTATGGGCAGTGTTGAGTCTATGGTGCAGTGTTGAGTCTATGGTGCAGTGTTGAGTCTATGGGCAGTGTTGAGTCTATGGTGCAGTGTTGAGTCTATGGTGCAGTGTTGAGTCTATGGTGCAGTGTTGAGTCTATGGGCAGTGTTGAGTCTATGGGCAGTGTTGCGTCTATGGTGCAGTGTTGAGTCTATGGTGCAGTGTTGAGTCTATGGTGCAGTGTTGAGTCTATGGTGCAGTGTTGAGTCTATGGGTAGTGTTGAGTCTATGGTGCAGTGTTGAGTCTATGGTGCAGTGTTGAGTCTATGGTGCAGTGTTGAGTCTATGGTGCAGTGTTGAGTCTATGGGTAGTGTTGAGTCTATGGGTAGTGTTGAGTCTATGGGTAGTGTTGAGTCTATGGTGCAGTGTTGAGTCTATGGTGCAGTGTTGAGTCTATGGTGCAGTGTTGAGTCTATGGTGCAGTGTTGAGTCTATGGGCAGTGTTGAGTCTATGGGCAGTGTTGAGTCTATGGTGCAGTGTTGAGTCTATGGTGCAGTGTTTAGTCTATGGTGCAGTGTTTAGTCTATGGGCAGTGTTGAGTCTATGGTGCAGTGTTGAGTCTATGGTGCAGTGTTGAGTCTATGGGGCAGTGTTTAGTCTATGGGCAGTGTTGAGTCTATGGGCAGTGTTGAGTCTATGGTGCAGTGTTTAGTCTATGGTGCAGTGTTTAGTCTATGGGCAGTGTTGAGTCTATGGGTAGTGTTGAGTCTATGGTGCAGTGTTGAGTCTATGGTGCAGTGTTGAGTCTATGGTGCAGTGTTGAGTCTATGGTGCAGTGTTGAGTCTATGGGCAGTGTTGAGTCTATGGGCAGTGTTGAGTCTATGGTGCAGTGTTGAGTCTATGGTGCAGTGTTTAGTCTATGGTGCAGTGTTTAGTCTATGGGCAGTGTTGAGTCTATGGGGCAGTGTTGAGTCTATGGGCAGTGTTGAGTCTATGGTGCAGTGTTGAGTCTATGGGGCAGTGTTGAGTCTATGGGCAGTGTTGAGTCTATGGGGCAGTGTTGAGTCTATGGGGCAGTGTTGAGTCTATGGTGCAGTGTTGAGTCTATGGGGCAGTGTTGAGTCTATGGTGCAGTGTTGAGTCTATGGGGCAGTGTTGAGTCTATGGGCAGTGTTGAGTCTATGGTGCAGTGTTGAGTCTATGGGGCAGTGTTGAGTCTATGGGGCAGTGTTGAGTCTATGGGCAGTGTTGAGTCTATGGGGCAGTGTTGAGTCTATGGTGCAGTGTTGAGTCTATGGGGCAGTGTTGAGTCTATGGGCAGTGTTGAGTCTATGGTGCAGTGTTGAGTCTATGGTGCAGTGTTGAGTCTATGGTGCAGTGTTGAGTCTGTGGTGCAGTGTTGAGTCTGTGGTGCAGTGTTGAGTCTATGGGCAGTGTTGAGTCTATGGTGCAGTGTTGAGTCTATGGGCAGTGTTGAGTCTATGGTGCAGTGTTGAGTCTATGGGTAGTGTTGAGTCTATGGTGCAGTGTTGAGTCTATGGGCAGTGTTGAGTCTATGGTGCAGTGTTGAGTCTATGGGTAGTGTTGAGTCTATGGTGCAGTGTTTAGTCTATGGGAAGTGTTGAGTCTATGGGTAGTGTTGAGTCTATGGTGCAGTGTTGAGTCTATGGGCAGTGTTGAGTCTATGGTGCAGTGTTGAGTCTATGGGCAGTGTTGAGTCTATGGGCAGTGTTGAGTCTATGGGCAGTGTTGAGTCTATGGGCAGTGTTGAGTCTATGGGCAGTGTTGAGTCTATGGGCAGTGTTGAGTCTATGGGCAGTGTTGAGTCTATGGTGCAGTGTTGAGTCTATGGTGCAGTGCTAAGTCTATGGGCAGTGTTGAGTCTATGGGCAGTGTTGAGTCTATGGGCAGTGTTGAGTCTATGGTGCAGTGTTGAGTCTATGGTGCAGTGTTGAGTCTATGGGCAGTGTTGAGTCTATGGGCAGTGTTGAGTCTATGGTGCAGTGTTGAGTCTATGGTGCAGTGTTGAGTCTATGGTGCAGTGTTAGTCTATGGGCAGTGTTGAGTCTATGGGCAGTGTTGAGTCTATGGGCAGTGTTGAGTCTATGGGCAGTGTTGAGTCTATGGTGCAGTGTTGAGTCTATGGGCAGTGTTGAGTCTATGGTGCAGTGTTGAGTCTATGGGCAGTGTTGAGTCTATGGTGCAGTGTTGAGTCTATGGGCAGTGTTGAGTCTATGGGCAGTGTTGAGTCTATGGGCAGTGTTGAGTCTATGGGCAGTGTTGAGTCTATGGGCAGTGTTGAGTCTATGGGCAGTGTTGAGTCTATGGGCAGTGTTGAGTCTATGGTGCAGTGTTGAGTCTATGGTGCAGTGCTAAGTCTATGGGCAGTGTTGAGTCTATGGGCAGTGTTGAGTCTATGGGCAGTGTTGAGTCTATGGTGCAGTGTTGAGTCTATGGTGCAGTGTTGAGTCTATGGGCAGTGTTGAGTCTATGGGCAGTGTTGAGTCTATGGTGCAGTGTTGAGTCTATGGTGCAGTGTTGAGTCTATGGTGCAGTGTTAGTCTATGGGCAGTGTTGAGTCTATGGGCAGTGTTGAGTCTATGGGCAGTGTTGAGTCTATGGGCAGTGTTGAGTCTATGGTGCAGTGTTGAGTCTATGGTGCAGTGTTGAGTCTATGGGCAGTGTTGAGTCTATGGGCAGTGTTGAGTCTATGGTGCAGTGTTGAGTCTATGGGCAGTGTTGAGTCTATGGGCAGTGTTGAGTCTATGGTGCAGTGTTGAGTCTGTGGTGCAGTGTTGAGTCTATGGGCAGTGTTGAGTCTATGGTGCAGTGTTGAGTCTATGGTGCAGTGTTGAGTCTATGGGCAGTGTTGAGTCTATGGGCAGTGTTGAGTCTATGGTGCAGTGTTGAGTCTGTGGTGCAGTGTTGAGTCTATGGGCAGTGTTGAGTCTATGGTGCAGTGTTGAGTCTATGGGCAGTGTTGAGTCTATGGGCAGTGTTGAGTCTATGGTGCAGTGTTGAGTCTATGGTGCAGTGTTGAGTCTATGGGCAGTGTTGAGTCTATGGTGCAGTGTTGAGTCTATGGTGCAGTGTTGAGTCTATGGTGCAGTGTTGAGTCTATGGGCAGTGTTGAGTCTATGGGCAGTGTTGCGTCTATGGTGCAGTGTTGAGTCTATGGTGCAGTGTTGAGTCTATGGTGCAGTGTTGAGTCTATGGTGCAGTGTTGAGTCTATGGGTAGTGTTGAGTCTATGGTGCAGTGTTGAGTCTATGGTGCAGTGTTGAGTCTATGGTGCAGTGTTGAGTCTATGGTGCAGTGTTGAGTCTATGGGTAGTGTTGAGTCTATGGGTAGTGTTGAGTCTATGGGTAGTGTTGAGTCTATGGTGCAGTGTTGAGTCTATGGTGCAGTGTTGAGTCTATGGTGCAGTGTTGAGTCTATGGTGCAGTGTTGAGTCTATGGGCAGTGTTGAGTCTATGGGCAGTGTTGAGTCTATGGTGCAGTGTTGAGTCTATGGTGCAGTGTTTAGTCTATGGTGCAGTGTTTAGTCTATGGGCAGTGTTGAGTCTATGGTGCAGTGTTGAGTCTATGGTGCAGTGTTGAGTCTATGGGGCAGTGTTTAGTCTATGGGCAGTGTTGAGTCTATGGGCAGTGTTGAGTCTATGGTGCAGTGTTTAGTCTATGGTGCAGTGTTTAGTCTATGGGCAGTGTTGAGTCTATGGGTAGTGTTGAGTCTATGGTGCAGTGTTGAGTCTATGGTGCAGTGTTGAGTCTATGGTGCAGTGTTGAGTCTATGGTGCAGTGTTGAGTCTATGGGCAGTGTTGAGTCTATGGGCAGTGTTGAGTCTATGGTGCAGTGTTGAGTCTATGGTGCAGTGTTTAGTCTATGGTGCAGTGTTTAGTCTATGGGCAGTGTTGAGTCTATGGGGCAGTGTTGAGTCTATGGGCAGTGTTGAGTCTATGGTGCAGTGTTGAGTCTATGGGGCAGTGTTGAGTCTATGGGCAGTGTTGAGTCTATGGGGCAGTGTTGAGTCTATGGGGCAGTGTTGAGTCTATGGTGCAGTGTTGAGTCTATGGGGCAGTGTTGAGTCTATGGTGCAGTGTTGAGTCTATGGGGCAGTGTTGAGTCTATGGGCAGTGTTGAGTCTATGGTGCAGTGTTGAGTCTATGGGGCAGTGTTGAGTCTATGGGGCAGTGTTGAGTCTATGGGCAGTGTTGAGTCTATGGGGCAGTGTTGAGTCTATGGTGCAGTGTTGAGTCTATGGGGCAGTGTTGAGTCTATGGGCAGTGTTGAGTCTATGGTGCAGTGTTGAGTCTATGGTGCAGTGTTGAGTCTATGGTGCAGTGTTGAGTCTGTGGTGCAGTGTTGAGTCTGTGGTGCAGTGTTGAGTCTATGGGCAGTGTTGAGTCTATGGTGCAGTGTTGAGTCTATGGGCAGTGTTGAGTCTATGGTGCAGTGTTGAGTCTATGGGTAGTGTTGAGTCTATGGTGCAGTGTTGAGTCTATGGGCAGTGTTGAGTCTATGGTGCAGTGTTGAGTCTATGGGTAGTGTTGAGTCTATGGTGCAGTGTTTAGTCTATGGGAAGTGTTGAGTCTATGGGTAGTGTTGAGTCTATGGTGCAGTGTTGAGTCTATGGGCAGTGTTGAGTCTATGGTGCAGTGTTGAGTCTATGGGCAGTGTTGAGTCTATGGGCAGTGTTGAGTCTATGGGCAGTGTTGAGTCTATGGGCAGTGTTGAGTCTATGGGCAGTGTTGAGTCTGTGGTGCAGTGTTGAGTCTATGGGCAGTGTTGAGTCTATGGTGCAGTGTTGAGTCTATGGGCAGTGTTGAGTCTATGGTGCAGTGTTGAGTCTATGGGTAGTGTTGAGTCTATGGTGCAGTGTTGAGTCTATGGGCAGTGTTGAGTCTATGGTGCAGTGTTGAGTCTATGGGCAGTGTTGAGTCTATGGTGCAGTGTTGAGTCTATGGTGCAGTGTTGAGTCTATGGGCAGTGTTGAGTCTATGGGCAGTGTTGAGTCTATGGTGCAGTGTTGAGTCTATGGGCAGTGTTGAGTCTATGGTGCAGTGTTGAGTCTATGGGCAGTGTTGAGTCTATGGGTAGTGTTGAGTCTATGGGCAGTGTTGAGTCTATGGGTAGTGTTGAGTCTATGGGCAGTGCTGAGTCTATGGGCAGTGTTGAGTCTATGGGGCAGTGTTGAGTCTATGGGCAGTGTTGAGTCTATGGGCAGTGTTGAGTCTATGGTGCAGTGTTGAGTCTGTGGTGCAGTGTTGAGTCTATGGGCAGTGTTGAGTCTGTGGTGCAGTGTTGAGTCTATGGGCAGTGTTGAGTCTATGGGCAGTGTTGAGTCTGTGGTGCAGTGTTGAGTCTATGGTGCAGTGTTGAGTCTATGGGCAGTGTTGAGTCTATGGGCAGTGTTGAGTCTATGGGCAGTGTTGAGTCTGTGGTGCAGTGTTGAGTCTATGGTGCAGTGTTGAGTCTATGGTGCAGTGTTGAGTCTATGGGCAGTGTTGAGTCTATGGTGCAGTGTTGAGTCTATGGGCAGTGTTGAGTCTATGGTGCAGTGTTGAGTCTATGGTGCAGTGTTGAGTCTATGGTGCAGTGTTGAGTCTATGGGCAGTGTTGAGTCTGTGGTGCAGTGTTGAGTCTATGGGCAGTGTTGAGTCTATGGGCAGTGTTGAGTCTGTGGTGCAGTGTTGAGTCTATGGTGCAGTGTTGAGTCTATGGGCAGTGTTGAGTCTATGGGCAGTGTTGAGTCTATGGGCAGTGTTGAGTATATGGGCAGTGTTGAGTCTATGGATAGTGCTGAGTCTATGGTGCAGTGTTGAGTCTATGGGCAGTGTTGAGTCTGTGGTGCAGTGTTGAGTCTATGGGCAGTGTTGAGTCTATGGGCAGTGTTGAGTCTATGGGCAGTGTTGAGTCTATGGGCAGTGTTGAGTCTATGGGCAGTGTTGAGTCTATGGGCAGTGTTGAGTCTATGGGCAGTGTTGAGTCTATGGGCAGTGTTGAGTCTATGGGCAGTGTTGAGTCTGTGGTGCAGTGTTGAGTCTATGGGCAGTGTTGAGTCTATGGGCAGTGTTGAGTCTATGGGCAGTGTTGAGTCTATGGGCAGTGTTGAGTCTATGGGCAGTGTTGAGTCTATGGGCAGTGTTGAGTCTATGGGCAGTGTTGAGTCTATGGGCGGTATGTAACCAACCCCTTGCTAATCGGAGGTGACGCTTCATATATAAATAAATAAACGACAAACTACATTCGGGAGGGAGAGGAGGCAGGGAAAGCCAAGGGAGGACAACTTTCATCTTGTATTGCTCTGAGCAACTAAACCCAACGCTTTGTGTCAAACGCCCAAGCAGCGCAAAGTCGTAGCTCGCGTGACGATTTTACAAGTCAAATTGTCCCCCCCTATTATGAAATGAGTTATGGGGGGGGAGGGGGGGGGGGGTACTCGCCTCTCCCGTTGCTTGCCCCCAAAGCCAGCGGGTGGTAATTCCACATTCATATGGCAGGTGCTTGTCAAGATCTTAGAGCGGCCACTGTTTGTACGGCACAAAGTGGCCTTGATTTATTAGCCGGGAGACGCGATAATGGGGCTCTGAGTTGACCCCAGACTGGGATTTGAACTCGCGACCCTTCCGATTGTGCGTCAAGGCCTGAAACCGCGGGGCCACCTGGGCCGCATTACCATGAAGGCGAAGAATCATCAACATCATCATCATCATCATCGTCGTCGTCGTCGTCGCAATCATCTTCTGCCGGCTTGACCACCACGCGAATGTGGCGTTGAAGCTGTCGCTGTGCATCTGCATCGGCCGTGCGAAAGAAGAAGCAGCAGATGATCGCACCCCCCCCCACACCCCCGGCGTCGTCACGTCCCTCTGGTTTCCTTTTGCGAGCACTCGCACAGCGAGCAGTGCACCACATTGCAGAGGTGTGGACTCGAGTCATGTGACTTGGACTCGAGTCAGACTCGAGTCATGAATTTGATGACTTGCGACTCGACTTGGACTTGCATAACAATGACTTTGTCCCACCTCTGCCACATTGTGCCGGGCAGTGGCCTCGGAAGGTGATCTCGTGAGATGATGATGATGATGATTTTTTCTCTCTCTCTAAAAGTAACCATTCACTACATCGCCTCGATTGATCCGTACGAGGAAGCCCACGCGTTGTATGGTGACACCCCCCCCCACCCCGGTGTATGTGGGGGTTGCGTTCCTGAAACGTGCACGTGTGTACGTGTGTGTGTGTGCACGTGTGTACGTGTGTGTGTGTGCACGTGTGTACGTGTGTGTGTGCACGTGTGTACGTGTGTACGTGTGTGTGTGTGCACGTGTGTACGTGTGTGTGTGTGCACGTGTGTGTGTACGTGTGTGTGTGTGCACGTGTGTACGTGTGTGTGCACGTGTGTACGTGTGTGTGTGTGCACGTGTTTGTGCACGTGTGTACGTGTGTGTGTGCACGTGTGTACGTGTGTGTGTGTGTACGTGTGTGTGTACGTGTGTGTGTGTGCACGTGTGTACGTGTGTGTGTGCACGTGTTTGTGCACGTGTGTACGTGTGTGTGTGCACGTGTGTACGTGTGTGTGTACGTGTGTGTGTGTGTGCACGTGTGTACGTGTGTGTGTGTGCACGTGTGTACGTGTGTGTGTGCACGTGTTTGTGCACGTGTGTACGTGTGTGTGTGCACGTGTGTACGTGTGTGTGTGTGTACGTGTGTGTGTACGTGTGTGTGTGTGCACGTGTGTACGTGTGTGTGTGTGCACGTGTGTACGTGTGTGTGTGCACGTGTTTGTGCACGTGTGTACGTGTGTGTGTGCACGTGTGTACGTGTGTGTGTACGTGTGTGTGTACGTGTGTGTGTGCACGTGTGTACGTGTGTGTGTGTGCACGTGTGTACGTGTGTGTGTGCACGTGTTTGTGCACGTGTGTACGTGTGTGTGTGCACGTGTGTACGTGTGTGTGTGTACGTGTGTACGTGTGTGTGTGTGCACGTGTGAACGTGTGTGTGTGTACGTGTGTGCACGTGTGTACGTGTGTGCGCACGTGTGTACGTGGTGTAGCGGTGGTGTAGCGGATCGCGGTTAGCGCTACGATGCACTGTGAACCCGGCGACACGAGTTCGATTCCTGCTCACGGCCAACACCGGTGACGATTATCTGAACCGATCATGGGCCTCCCCTAGGTCGACTCAGCCTCAAATGAGTACCTGGTGCGGTGTGTAAACATCGCCACTGGGGAGACAAAGGCGGTCGTGCGTGCTGTTGGCCACCCACCCCCTCGTGTGCAGTTCCGGCCTTCATAGGTTGCTACTCGCTAACAGCACTTGCCCCAACAGTCTGATTAGGCTACACGGGAGATCTTTATCTTTGTACGTTGAACTTCTTTCGCACCGTACGTAGCCAGCCGTGCTCATCGGAGTTGCGACGAATATCGAATAAAATAATTAACAAAAATAGATATTTATAATCTCGGGAGAGCCAAGCGAAGACAGGGGAGGGGGGCACGTGGACGCTGCGTGTTCATGCGCGCGGCGTCATTCTAGAATCTAGATGTACCCACGACGTTACGTTACTTTAATTAAAAAACATGTAAGACTGTACAGCAGTTAACTTTAACACAAATGACACAGGGTGACAGTAATGAGATGCAGTAGACGATAGCAAACAACTTGAATACTATATTCCTGGTTCTTTCGGTAAAGTCACGTAGAAGGGAAACAATCAAATAATAAAAATATAAAACAATACAAATTCTCACGACGTTTCGAGTGCAACACAAGCAGCAATCGTCATCAGGTGTGAAATCCACAGCAAGAAAATTAGAAACGTTGTGAGAATTTTTATTGTTTAATATTTTTATTATTTTATTATTTCCCTTCTACGTGACGACTTTACCGAAAGAGCCAAGAATATGAATCCCTGCAGTCACGAAAGCTTTACATCGAAACTTGAATACTGTACGCCGGTAATATACTGGACTCTTCGGCAGGGTAATAAAACACAACAATTACACGCGATGAGAAGTGGCTCGCGTACAGGGTAGGGGGTGGGTGGAGACGGAGACTCAGAGGCGACGGATAACGAGACAGGACAGACGACGACGATGACGTCAGCGACGTTAAGCGTGGGGGGGGGGGTTGAGGCGACGGATAACGAAACAGGAAAGACGACGACGATGACGTCAGCGACGTTAAGCGGGGGGGGGGGGGGGGTTGGGGCGACGGATAACGATACAGGGCAGACGACGATGATGACGTCAGCGACGTTAAGCGTGGGGGGGGGTTGAGGCGACGGATAACGAAACATGACAGACGACGACGATGACGTCAGCGACGTTAAGCGTGGGGGGGGGGGGGTTGAGGCGACGGATAACGAAACATGACAGACGACGACGATGACGTCAGCGACGTTAAGCGTGGGGGGGGGGGGGTTGAGGCGACGGATAACGAAACATGACAGACGACGACGATGACGTCAGCGACGTTAAGCGTGGGGGGGGGGGTTGGGGCGACGGATAACGAAACAGGACAGACGATGATGACGTCAGCGACGTTAAGCAGGGGGGGGGGGGGGTTGGGGCGACGGATAACGAAACAGGAAAGACGACGACGATGACGTCAGCGACGTTAAGCGGGGGGGGGGGGGGGGTTGAGGCGACGGATAACGAAACAGGACAGACGACGACGATGACGTCAGCGACGTTAAGCGTGGGGGGGGGGGTTGGGGCGACGGATAACGAAACAGGAAAGACGACGACGATGACGTCAGCGACGTTAAGCGGGGGGGGGGGGGGGTTGGGGCGACGGATAACGAAACAGGACAGACGATGATGACGTCAGCGACGTTAAGCGTGGGGGGGTGGGGGGTGGGGGCGACGCTAACAATCAGGTGGCGGTGTTCACAATCAGGTGACGATGTATTCGCGAAAACAACGTAAAAGGGCGAGACGTAAACCAGGGTTGTTGATCTTGTAAGAGAAGTGTTCGTCACTTGACCGTCAAACTGATTAAAACAAAAACATAATTCCCAGTGCTGGTTTATATTTTTTCTAGATTTGAAGTTTTCGTGACTGCAGGGACCCATACTCTTTGGGTGTGCGCCCGAAACGTCGTGATTTAATTTATTTTATTTTTTATACCGACGTGACTTTACCGAGAGAACCAAAAAGTATAATTTTTTTCTTTTAGCAACTTCCATTCCGATCTTTCCTTCTAAATCACAACTCGATGCTAAGCTATCGATTATTTAACGTGAAAAAAAAACCCACTTGCAATTGTACGTGACATAAATCCCCGTCTGTTCACGTGTTAGTATAACAGTCTGCTTAATGTGTATGGAACTTAATGTGTAATTGTGCCCTTGATCAGTCTCAGGATAATCATCTCGAGCCGACTTGCACGAGAGGGCAACGCAAGTTGAACACGGAGCCTTTCCCCACCGATGTCATTCATTAGGCGAATCTGGCTGTCGCCTGATGAAGCCAGTTGAAATTACTGGCGAAACGTCGAACTCGGATTGTCAATGTTGTGGCTTTGCTCTCCAACACAGCGGTTCGTGCTGTACTGGTATACTACACTATACACTACACTACTATACACTACACTATACACTATTATACACTGCACTATACACTCCTATACACTACACTATACACTACTATACACTACACTATACACTACTATACACTGCACTATACACTACTATACACTACACTATACACTACACTATATACGACTATACACTACACTATACACTACACACTATACTATACACTACTATACACTACACTCTACACTACACTATGCACTACACTATACACTACTATACACTACACTCTACACTACTATACACTACACTATACACTACTATACACTACACTATACACTACACTATACACGACTATACACTACCCTATACACTACACTATACACTACTATACACTACACTATACACTACACTATACTATACACTACTATACACTACACTATACACTACACTACACACTATACTATACACTACTATACACTACACTCTACACTACTATACACTACACTATACAATACTATACACTACACTATACACTACACTATACACGACTATACACTACACTATACACTACACTACACACTACACGATACACTACACTATACACTACTATACACTGCACTATACACTACACTACACACTACACTACTATACACTACACTGTACACTACTATACACTACACTATACATTACTATACACTACACTATACACTACACTATACACGACTATAAACTACACTATACACTACACTACACACTACACTATACACTACACTATACACTATACTATACACTACTATACACTACACTATACACTACACTATACACTACTATGCACTACACTATACACTACTATACACTACACTACACAGTACACTATACACTACTATACATTACACTATACACTACTATACACTACACAATATACTACACTATACTATACACTACTATACACTACACTATACACTACACTACACACTATACTATACACTACTATACACTACACTCTACACTACTATACACTACACTATACAATACTATACACTACACTATACACTACACTATACACGATTTTACACTACACTATACACTACACTACAGACTACACCATACACTACACTATATACTACTATACACTACACTGTACACTACACTACACACTACACTACTATACACTACACTGTACACTACTATGCACTGCACTATACATTACTATACACTACACTATACACTACACTATACACGACTATAAACTACACTATACACTACACTACACACTACACTATACACAATACTATACACTACTATACACTACACTATACACTACACTATACACTACTATGCACTACACTATACACTACTATACACTACACTACACACTACACTATACACTACACTATACACTACTATACACTACACTATACACTACACTATACACGACTATAAACTACACTATACACTACACTACACACTACACTACACACTACACTATACACTACACTGCACACTACACTACTATACACTACACTATACACTACTATACATTACACTATACACTACCACACTATACACTACACTATACACTACACTATACACTACTATACACTACTACACACTACACTATACACTACCACACTATACACTACACTATACACCAGAGGTGGGACAAAGTCATTGTTATGCAAGTCCAAGTCGAGTCGCAAGTCATCAAATTCATGACTCGAGTCTGACTCGAGTCCAAGTCACATGACTCGAGTCCACATCTCAGAGGTGGGACAAAGTCATTGTTATGCAAGTCCAAGTCGAGTCGCAAGTCATCAAATTCATGACTCGAGTCTGACTCGAGTCCAAGTCACATGACTCGAGTCCACACCTCTGCTATACACTACTATACACTACACTATACACTACACTATATACGACTATACACTACTACACACTACACTACACACTATACTATACACTACTATACACTATACTCTACACTACACTATACACTACACTATACTATACACTACTATACACTACACTCTACACTACTATACACTACACTATACACTACTATACACTACACTATACACTACACTATACACGACTATACACTACACTATACACTACACTATACTATACACTACTATACACTACACTATGCACTACACTATACACTACACTATCCTATACACTACTATACACTACACTCTACACTGCTATACTCTACACTATACAATACTATACACTACACTATACACTACACTATACACGACTATACACTACACTATACACTACACTACACACTACACTATACACTACACTATACACTACTATACACTACCACACTATACACTACTATACACTACACTATACACTACTATACACTACACTATACACTACACTATACACGACTATACACTACACTATACACTACACTACACACTACACTATACACTACACTATACACTACCACACTCTACACTACTATACACTACACTATACACTACACTACACACTACACTACTATACACTACACTGTACACTACTATACACTACACTATACACTACTATACACTACACTATACACTACACTATACACTACACTATACACTACACTATACACGACTATAAACTACACTATACACTACACTACACACAATAGTATACACTACACACTACACTATACACTACACTATACACTACTATACACTACACTATACACTACACTATACACTACTATACATTACACTATACACTACCACACTATACACTACACTATACACTACACTATACACTACTTTACACTACTACACACTACACTATACACTACCACACTATACACTACACTACACACTACTACACACTACACTATACACTACACTACACACTACTACACACGAGACTACACACTACACTATACATTACACTATACACTACCACACTATACACTACACTATACACTACTATACACTACACTATACACTACCACACTATACACTACACTATACACTACTACACACTACACTATACACTACACTATACACTACTATACACTACACTATACACTACACTATACACTACTATACATTACACTATACACTACCACACTATACACTACACTATACACTACACTATACACTACTTTACACTACTACACACTACACTATACACTACCACACTATACACTACACTACACACTACTACACACTACACTATACACTACACTACACACTACTACACACGACACTACACACTACACTATACATTACACTATACACTACCACACTATACACTACACTATACACTACTATACACTACACTATACACTACCACACTATACACTACACTATACACTACTATACACTACACTATACACTACACTATACACTACTATACACTAGTGCTGTACTAGTGACGAATTGGCCACGTTCTGTTTACGTGACAACCCTTACTCGTTGGCTGTGTCGGGTGGTGGCGGGTTTCACGACACATTTACATATTGACGCGATCTAACACCCACACAAAACCAAAGCATCTCTATCACGGAGGGGACTGTAACATAGAACGTTCGCCTCTCGTTGCGCAACACGTTTCATTTCTCACGTTACGCAGTCGTCTTTAAATTTCGATTTAAAGCTTTCGTGACTGCAGGGATTCATCTTCTTGGTTCTTTCGGTAAAGTCATCACGTAGAAGGGAAGTAATAAAATAATAAAAATAAAACACAATAAAATAATTCTCACGACGTTTCGGCCACAACGCAAGCAGCCGTCCTCAGGTGAAGACCAGGTCCGTCGAGGCGACATTCAGACTCTGTCGAGAATTACTTTATTATGTTTTATTTTTATTATTGTATTACTTCCCTTCTATGCAGCCGTCTTTGTTTGCAATGTCCCTCGTGCTTAATCTCACTCGAGTTGACCGTCTGCGTCCCCACGTTGTCACTTCGTTGCCCGGCATGCGAGTTGCCAACCAGCCGGGGTCAAATCAAAGCGACTCCACTTCTGATTTGAACTTGGGGGGGGGGGAGGGGGAGCTCACTTCATCAACCCGCACTGACCAGGGTGGTAAAGTATGGTCAAGGACTCACCGCTACCGACCGGGCATTGGCGAGGCCTTTGTCCGGCAGTGGGTTGACAATTGGCTGTGAGCTACAATTATTATTGTAGTGTACATCTACACGAATCTTTAATAATAATACACATGTATTAGAGACGTCGCTGTGGCTAGGAGATGTTAACTCCCTCGCCTCGTACGCAGGAGGTCGTGGGTTCGATCCCGACCCTGACGCCTGCTGTGTATTTAGAGTTTGTGTGTCTCTCTCTCTCTCATTATCATCACGGTGGCTAGGAGATGTTAACTACCTCGTCTGATACGCAGGAGGTCGTGGGTTCGATCCCGACCCTGCCGCCTGCTGCTGTGTATTTGGAGTCTGCGTGTCTCTCTCTCTCTCTCTCCCCGCGTGGTCGCGTGGATTTTTTTCCAGGTCCTCCGGTTTTTCCCTCCACATTTAGAATCGACATCACGCGTTCAGAGGAATTGTCCTCTGAACATTTCCACGTGATGCACCACTTCATTGCGCTATCATCTCTGATGACCAGGTCGCTTCTGAAAAGAGCCGTATAGCAAAGTGGTCTTTACCTGGCAAAATAAAACAAAAAATATTCATAGTTTTTTTAAAGTTTTCAACGAAATTAACTTGAAACTTAGTTTCTCTTGTCCAGTTGTGACCTCCGTTTTCTAAAATATCGTCATTATGTCTCATTCTCTTACCCTCTCTGGGTCTCCACTCCTACCCATAGTTAATGGCTCTGCAGGTATTCATTTCTCGTCTTTGCTGTTGTTGTCAATGAAATGTTCTCCATAATTGTTTTTTTGCGTTTAGTTCGTTGTCCTTGCCTACCGTGTGAAACAAGTTCAACATACACACACGTACGCACGTACAGACAATGGTTCACAATTGAAATCTCACCTGTAACCAATAAAACCAACACACACACGCTCAACAAATAACAAGACAAAGATCCCCCGTGTAGCCTTGACTGACTCTTAGGGCAAGTGCTGTTCGCGAGCACCTACGCAGGCCGGCACGGCACACGAGTGGGTGCGTGGCCAGCACCACGCCCGGCCGCCTTTGTCTCCCCAGTGGCGATGTTTACGCACCGCACCAGGTACTCATTTGAGGCTGAATCGACCTAGGGGGTGCCCAGGAACCCGTTCAAAAAATCGTCACCGAGCGGGAATCGAACTCGTGTCACCGGCTTCCGTAGCGCAGCGCGCTTCTCCGCGACACTGACCGCTCCCCACGTGCGCACAACACGCACAACGCCACACACAACCACCATTGGACTGAAGAATGGTGTTTGCACGGCCGAGTCTCTAAGCCGGCTTAACGCTCTCGTGCACAGAGAGGAGAGGCGCTCTGCGGCGAATGGAGTTGGCTGGAAACTGTTGCTGATTCATTGTGAGCGTGGCCGCCACGGTGCGACTCAATGGGGTGGGTGGGTGGGTACGTGGTGGGCAGTAGTTTCATTGTGCGCACTCATCGGCGAGTGAGTAGACACCGGCTGAGTAGCCCGGGATTAGGTTGTCGTCGCCGAGGCCGCCCGGCGGTGAGGACGCAGCACACGACGCTGGGTGTGCGCTGCGCGTCACGTGGGGGTGGCGCACGCGGGGAAGTGTCAAGTTTGTTGGGCCGGAGGATGATGATGATGGTGATGGTGGATGATGATGGTGATGATCATGGAGGATGATGGTGATGATGGTGATGGTGGATGATGATGGTGATGATGATGGAGGATGATGGTGATGATGGAGGATGATGATGGGGATGATGATGATGGTGGTGGTGGTGATGATGGATGATGGTGGAGGATGATAATGATGATGATGCAGGATGATGATGATGGTGGTGGTGGTGATGGTGATGATGGATGATGGTGGAGGATGATGGTGATGATGGAGGATCATGATGGGGATGATGATGATGGTGGTGGTGATGGTGATGATGATGGAGGATGATGGTGATGATGGAGGATGATGATGGGGATGATGATGGTGGTGGTGATGGTGATGATGGATGATGGTGGAGGATGATGATGATGATGATGGAGGATGATGATGATGGTGGTGGTGATGGTGATGATGGATGATGGTGGAGGATGATGGTGATGATGATGGAGGATGATGGTGATGATGGTGATGGTGGATGATGATGGTGATGATGATGGAGGATGATGGTGATGATGGAGGATGATGATGGGGATGATAATGATGGTGGTGGTGATGGTGATGATGGATGATGGTGGAGGATGATGATGATGATGATGGAGGATGATGATGATGGTGGTGGTGATGGTGATGATGGTGGAGGATGATGGTGATGATGATGGAGGATGATGGTGATGATGGTGATGGTGGATGATGATGGTAATGATGATGGAGGATGATGGTGATGATGGAGGATGATGATGGGGATGATGATGATGGTGGTGGTGATGGTGATGATGGATGATGGTGGAGGATGATGATGATGATGATGGAGGATGATGATGATGGTGGTGGTGATGGTGATGATGGATGATGGTGGAGGATGATGGTGATGATGATGGAGGATGATGGTGATGATGGTGATGGTGGATGATGATGGTGATGATGATGGAGGATGATGGTGATGATGGAGGATGATGATGGGGATGATGATGATGGTGGTGGTGATGGTGATGATGGATGATGGTGGAGGATGATGATGATGATGATGGAGGATGATGATGATGGTGGTGGTGATGGTGATGATGGATGATGGTGGAGGATGATGGTGATGATGATGGAGGATGATGGTGATGATGGTGATGGTGGATGATGATGGTGATGATGATGGAGGATGATGGTGATGATGGAGGATGATGATGGGGATGATGATGATGGTGGTGGTGATGGTGATGATGGATGATGGTGGAGGATGATGATGATGATGATGGAGGATGATGATGATGGTGGTGGTGATGGTGATGATGGATGATGGTGGAGGATGATGGTGATGATGATGGAGGATGATGGTGATGATGGTGATGGTGGATGATGATGGTGATGATGATGGAGGATGATGGTGATGATGGAGGATGATGATGGGGATGATGATGATGGTGGTGGTGATGGTGATGATGGATGATGGTGGAGGATGATGATGATGATGGAGGATGATGATGATGGTGGTGGTGATGGTTATGATGGATGATGGTGGAGGATGATGGTGATGATGATGGAGGATGATGGTGATGATGGTGATGGTGGATGATGATGGTGATGATGATGGAGGATGATGGTGATGATGGAGGATGATGATGGGGATGATGATGATGGTGGTGGTGATGGTGATGATGGATGATGGTGGAGGATGATGATGATGATGATGGAGGATGATGATGATGGTGGTGGTGATGGTGATGATGGATGATGGTGGAGGATGATGGTGATGATGATGGAGGATGATGGTGATGATGGTGATGGTGGATGATGATGGTGATGATGATGGAGGATGATGGTGATGATGGAGGATGATGATGGGGATGATGATGATGGTGGTGGTGATGGTGATGATGGATGATGGTGGAGGATGATGATGATGATGATGATGGAGGATGATGATGATGGTGGTGGTGATGGTGATGATGGATGATGGTGGAGGATGATGGTGATGATGATGGAGGATGATGGTGATGATGGTGATGGTGGATGATGATGGTGATGATGATGGAGGATGATGGTGATGATGGAGGATGATGATGGGGATGATGATGATGGTGGTGGTGATGGTGATGATGGATGATGGTGGAGGATGATGGTGATGATGATGCAGGATGATGATGATGATGGTGGTGGTGATGGTGATGATGGATGATGGTGGAGGATGATGATGATGATGATGGAGGATTATGGTGATGATGGTGATGGTGGATGATGATGGTGATGATGATGGAGGATGATGGTGATGATGGAGGATGATGATGGGGATGATGATGATGGTGGTGGTGATGATGGATGATGGTGGAGGATGATGGTGATGATGATGCAGGATGATGATGATGGTGGTGGTGATGGTGATGATGGATGATGGTGGAGGATGATGGTGATGATGATGGAGGATTATGGTGATGATGGTGATGGTGGATGATGATGGTGATGATGATGGAGGATGATGGTGATGATGGAGGATGATGATGGGGATGATGATGATGATGGTGGTGGTGATGGTGATGATGGATGATGGTGGAGGATGATGATGCCGCTGGGTGTGCGCTGCGCGTCACGTGGGGGTAGCGCACGCGGAGAGAGGCGCTCGGGGAAGTGTCAAGTTTGTTGGGCCGGAGGATGGTGATGATGGTGATGGTGATAGAGGATGATGATGGAGGATGATGATGGTGATGATGATGATGGAGGAGGATGATGATGGTGATGATGATGATGATGGTGGATGATGTTGATGCTGATTGTTGATAATGATGGTAGATGATAATGATAGAAGATGATGATGATGATGATAGAAGATGATGGATGATGATGATGATGATGGATGATGATGTTGATGATGGAGGATGATGATGATGGTGGTGGTGGATGATGATGGATGATGATGATGGATGATGATGATGATGATGGTGGTGATGGAGGATGATGGAGGATGATGATGGATGATGATGATAGAGGATGATGATGATGGTGGTGGTGGATGATGATGGATGATGATGATGGTGGATGATGATGGATGATGATGATGGATGATGATTATGATGATGGTGGTGATGGAGGATGATGGAGGATGATGATGGATGATGATGATAGAGGATGATGATGATGGTGGTGGATGATGATGGATGATGATGATGATGATGGTGGTGGTGGATGATGATGGATGATGATGATGGATGATGATGATGATGGATGATGATGGATGATGGTGGACGATGATGATGATGGTGGTGATGATGATGGTGATGATGGATGATGGTGATGATGATGGCGATGATGGTGGTGATGGTGATGGTGGATGATGATGGTGATGATGATGGAGGATGATGGTGATGATGGAGGATGATGATGGGGATGATGATGATGATGGTGGTGGTGGTGATGGTGATGATGGATGATGGTGGAGGATGATGATGATGATGGAGGATGATGATGATGGTGGTGGTGATGGTGATGATGGATGATGGTGGAGGATGATGGTGATGATGGAGGATGATGGTGATGATGGTGATGGAGGATGATGATGGTGATGATGATGGAGGATGATGGTGATGATGGAGGATGATGATGGGGATGATGATGATGGTGGTGGTGATGGTGATGATGGATGATGGTGGAGGATGATGATGATGATGGAGGATGATGATGATGGTGGTGGTGATGATGGATGATGGTGGAGGATGATGGTGATGATGATGCAGGATGATGATGATGATGGTGATGGTGATGATGGATGATGGTGGAGGATGATGGTGATGATGATGGAGGATGATGGTGATGATGGTGATGGTGGATGATGATGGTGATGATGATGGAGGATGATGGTGATGATGGAGGATGATGATGGGGATGATGATGATGGTGGTGGTGATGGTGGATGATGGTGGAGGATGATGGTGATGATGATGGAGGATGATGGTGATGGTGGATGATGATGGTGATGATGATGGAGGATGATGGTGATGATGGAGTATGATGATGGGGATGATGATGATGATGGTGGTGATGGTGATGATGGATGATGGTGGAGGATGATGATGATGATGATGATGGAGGATGATGATGATGGTGGTGGTGATGGTGATGATGGATGATGGTGGAGGATGATGGTGATGATGATGGAGGATGATGGTGATGATGGTGATGGTGGATGATGATGGTGATGATGATGGAGGATGATGGTGATGATGGAGGATGATGATGGGGATGATGATGATGGTGGTGGTGATGGTGATGATGGATGATGGTGGAGGATGATGATGATGATGATGATGGAGGATGATGATGATGGTGGTGGTGATGGTGATGATGGATGATGGTGGAGGATGATGGTGATGATGATGGAGGATGATGGTGATGATGGTGATGGTGGATGATGATGGTGATGATGATGGAGGATGATGGTGATGATGGAGGATGATGATGGGGATGATGATGATGGTGGTGGTGATGGTGATGATGGATGATGGTGGAGGATGATGATGATGATGATGGAGGATGATGATGATGGTGGTGGTGATGGTGATGATGGATGATGGTGGAGGATGATGGTGATGATGATGGAGGATGATGGTGATGATGGTGATGGTGGATGATGATGGTGATGATGATGGAGGATGATGGTGATGATGGAGGATGATGATGGGGATGATGATGATGATGGTGGTGGTGATGGTGATGATGGATGATGGTGGAGGATGATGGTGATGATGATGCAGGATGATGATGATGGTGGTGGTGATGGTGATGATGGATGATGGTGGAGGATGATGGTGATGATGATGGAGGATGATGGTGATGATGGTGATGGTGGATGATGATGGTGATGATGATGGAGGATGATGGTGATGATGGAGGATGATGATGGGGATGATGATGATGATGGTGGTGGTGATGGTGATGATGGATGATGGTGGAGGATGATGATGCCGCTGAGTGTGCGCTGCGCGTCACGTAGGGGTAGCGCACGCGGAGAGAGGCGCTCGGGGAAGTGTCAAGTTTGTTGGGCCGGAGGATGGTGATGATGGTGATGGTGATAGAGGATGATGATGGAGGATGATGATGATAGAGGATGATGATGGATGATGATGATGGTGATGATGATGATGATGGAGGAGGATGATGATGGTGATGATGATGGTGATGGTGATAGAGGATGATGATGGAGGATGATGATGATAGAGGATGATGATGGATGATGATGATGGTGATGATGATGATGGAGGAGGATGATGATGGTGATGATGATGGTGATAGAGGATGATGATGGAGGATGATGGAGGATGATGATGATAAGAGGATGATGATGGATGATGGTGGAGGATGATGATGGCGGTGATGATGGTGATGATGGTGGAGGATGATGATGGCGGTGATGATGGTGATGATGGAGGATGATGATGATGGTGATGGATGGTGATGATGGTGGATGATGTTGATGCTGATTGTTGATAATGATGGTAGATGATAATGATAGAAGATGATGATGATGATAGAAGATGATGGATGATGATGATGATGATGATGGATGATGATGTTGATGATGGAGGATGATGATGATGGTGGTGGTGGATGATGATGGATGATGATGATGGATGATGATGATGATGATGGTGATGGAGGATGATGGAGGATGATGATGGATGATGATGATGATAGAGGATGATGATGATGGTGGTGGTGGATGATGATGGATGATGATGATGATGGTGGTGGTGGATGATGATGGATGATGATGATGGATGATGATGATGATGGTGGTGATGGAGGATGATGGAGGATGATGATGGATGATGATGATAGAGGATGATGATGATGGTGGTGGTGGATGATGATGGATGATGATGATGATGATGGTGGTGGTGGATGATGATGGATGATGATGATGATGATGGTGGTGGATGATGATGGATGATGATGATGATGATGATGGTGGTGGTGGATGATGATGGATGATGATGATGGATGATGATGATGATGGATGATGATGGATGATGGTGGACGATGATGATGATGGTGGTGATGATGATGGTGATGATGGATGATGGTGATGATGATGGTGATGATGGTGGTGATGATAGATGATGGTGATGATGATGATGGTGATGATGATGATGGTGGAGGATGATGATGATGGTGATGATGGTGATGAAAGATGATGGTGATGATGGAGGATGATGATGATGGATGATGATGATGGAGGATGATGAAGGAGAATGATCGCCATCAAGAAGTACCACTCTACGCCTCTGGCCTTGATACGTGTCCTGAAGAAGGGCCATTTCCCGCAACGTCGTCTATTTTCGTATAAACTTCTCTCTTCAAGATAGCGTTATGAATGCACGTGTTGAGGTTTTTTCCCGAACCATTTGTGCGTGTCCATCAGCGCCAATACAGCAGCATCGCCAAATAATATACACCGTGAGATAATTACCTTGATGAACATCTTCACGCAATGCATTCCATCACCAATACTTAATTTAATGCAAACCATCAACACGAATTGATGATATTTACATATCATCATTATAATCGATCGTCATTAAATCATCATCATCATCATCGCCCTTAGTGTTGTGGACTCTACACTCAATATCATTCATTCCTGATAGCTCAACAATCATTGTACACCCACCACGATCATCATCATCAAAATAAACATTTCGATTTAAAGCTTGCGTGATTGCAGGGATTCATCTTCTTGGTTCTTTCGGTAAAGTCACGTAGAATGGAAATAATAAAATAATAATATTATGTTTTATTTTTATTATTTCCATTCTACGTGACTTCACCGAAGCATTGATGATGATGATGTGGATGACGATGTTGCACATCATGGTTACTACTGTCATGTCGGCAATCATCATCATGCTGGCGCTCGCTGGTCACTCTTGTCAGCCACATCAATGATTTGTTTAAGGTTTGTTAAATCGTTCTGGGCTCCCACGTGGATTAACATGTCACGGTAGATGCTTTTATGTTGGCAGATGCACAGGGGACCGCTCACAAGGCAGTGACACTGAACGTGATTTTACTTATTCTTAGTTTTTTTTTTCTTTTTTTTTTCGGTAAAGTCACGTAGGTAAAACATCAAAATTAATGAAAATAAAATAAAAACAAAAATCACGACACAAGTCTCCGTCATCAGGTGGGACCGTCACAGCCGAATTAGCTGCATCAAGTGATTTTACTTCTGACGACAGCCCGCAGGGACATTGCCACGTAGCCCCAGGGGCTACACGCTGCCCCCCACTCCCCCCCCACCACCCCACTACCCCCCACCCTACTCACCCCCCACCCCCCACTCCCCCCCCCCCCCCACTGCCCCCCACCCCCCCCCCATCTCCCCCACTCCCCCCACTACAGCTGCAGGTGCGTTTAAAGTAGATGTAGTAGTAGATGTAGTAGTAGATGTAGTAGTAGTAGTAGATGTAGTAGTAGATGTAGTAGTAGATGTAGTAGTAGTAGATGTAGTAGTAGTAGTGTAGTAGTAGTAGTAGATGTAGTAGTAGTAGTAGATGTAGTAGTAGTAGTGTAGTAGTAGTAGATGTAGTAGTAGATGTAGTAGTAGATGTAGTAGTAGTAGTGTAGTAGTAGTAGTAGTGTAGTAGTAGTAGTAGATGTAGTAGTAGTAGTAGATGTAGTAGTAGATGTAGTAGTAGATGTACTAGATGTAGTAGTAGATGTAGTAGTAGTAGTAGATGTAGTAGTAGATGTAGTAGTAGTAGATGTAGTAGTAGATGTACTAGATGTAGTAGTAGATGTAGTAGTAGTAGTAGATGTAGTAGTAGATGTAGTAGTAGTAGTAGATGTAGTAGTAGATGTAGTAGTAGTAGATGTAGTAGTAGATGTAGTAGTAGTAGTAGATGTAGTAGTAGTAGATGTAGTAGTAGATGTAGTAGTAGATGTAGTAGTAGTAGTAGATGTAGTAGTAGATGTAGTTGTAGTAGTAGATGTAGTAGTAGTAGATGTAGTAGTAGTAGTAGATGTAGTAGTAGATGTAGTAGTAGTAGATGTAGTAGTAGATGTAGTAGTAGATGTAGTAGTAGTAGTGTAGTAGTAGTAGTAGATGTAGTAGTAGATGTAGTAGTAGATGTAGTAGTAGTAGATGTAGTAGTAGATGTAGTAGTAGTAGATGTAGTAGTAGATGTAGTAGTAGTAGATGTAGTAGTAGTAGATGTAGTAGTAGATGTAGTAGTAGATGTAGTAGTAGTAGATGTAGTAGTAGATGTAGTAGTAGATGTAGTAGTAGTAGTGTAGTAGTAGTAGTAGATGTAGTAGTAGATGTAGTAGTAGATGTAGTAGTAGATGTAGTAGTAGATGTAGTAGTAGTAGATGTAGTAGTAGATGTTGTAGTAGATGTAGTAGTAGTAGATGTAGTAGTAGATGTAGTAGTAGTAGTAGATGTAGTAGTAGATGTAGTAGTAGATGTAGTAGTAGATGTAGTAGTAGTAGATGTAGTAGTAGATGTAGTAGTAGTAGTAGATGTAGTAGTAGATGTAGTAGTAGATGTAGTAGTAGATGTAGTAGTAGTAGATGTAGTAGTAGTAGTAGATGTAGTAGTAGTAGTAGATGTAGTAGTAGATGTAGTAGTAGATGTAGTAGTAGATGTAGTAGTAGATGTAGTAGTAGTAGTAGATGTAGTAGTAGATGTAGTAGTAGTAGTAGATGTAGTAGTAGATGTAGTAGTAGATGTAGTAGTAGTAGATGTAGTAGTAGATGTAGTAGTAGTAGATGTAGTAGTAGATGTAGTAGTAGTAGTAGATGTAGTAGTAGATGTAGTAGTAGTAGTAGATGTAGTAGTAGATGTAGTAGTAGTAGATGTAGTAGTAGTAGATGTAGTAGTAGATGTAGTAGTAGATGTAGTAGTAGATGTAGTAGTAGTAGATGTTGTAGTAGATGTAGTAGTAGTAGATGTAGTAGTAGTAGATGTTGTAGTAGATGTAGTAGTAGATGTAGTAGTAGATGTAGTAGTAGATGTAGTAGTAGTAGATGTAGTAGTAGATGTAGTAGTAGTAGATGTTGTAGTAGATGTAGTAGTAGATGTAGTAGTAGATGTAGTAGTAGATGTAGTAGTAGTAGTAGATGTAGTAGTAGATGCAGTAGTAGATGTAGTAGTAGATGTAGTAGTAGATGTAGTAGTAGTAGTAGATGTAGTAGTAGTAGATGTAGTAGTAGATGTAGTAGTAGTAGTAGATGTAGTAGTAGATGTAGTAGTAGATGTTGTAGTAGATGTAGTAGTAGATGTAGTAGTAGATGTTGTAGTAGTAGTAGATGTAGTAGTAGTAGTAGATGTAGTAGTAGTAGATGTAGTAGTAGATGTAGTAGTAGATGTAGTAGTAGATGTAGTAGTAGTAGTAGATGTAGTAGTAGTAGTAGATGTAGTAGTAGTAGATGTAGTAGTAGATGTAGTAGTAGTAGTAGATGTAGTAGTAGATGTTGTAGTAGATGTAGTAGTAGTAGATGTAGTAGTAGTAGTAGATGTAGTAGTAGATGTAGTAGTAGATGTTGTAGTAGATGTAGTAGTAGATGTAGTAGTAGTAGATGTAGTAGTAGATGTAGTAGTAGATGTAGTAGTAGTAGATGTTGTAGTAGATGTAGTAGTAGTAGATGTAGTAGTAGATGTTGTAGTAGTAGTAGATGTAGTAGTAGTAGATGTAGTAGTAGTAGATGTAGTAGTAGATGTAGTAGTAGATGTAGTAGTAGATGTTGTAGTAGATGTAGTAGTAGATGTAGTAGTAGTAGATGTAGTAGTAGATGTAGTAGTAGTAGATGTAGTAGTAGTAGATGTAGTAGTAGATGTTGTAGTAGATGTTGTAGTAGATGTAGTAGTAGTAGTAGATGTAGTAGTAGATGTAGTTGTAGTAGATGTAGTAGTAGATGTAGTAGTAGATGTAGTAGTAGTAGATGTAGTAGTAGATGTAGTAGTAGTAGATGTAGTAGTAGTAGATGTAGTAGTAGATGTAGTAGTAGATGTAGTAGTAGTAGATGTAGTAGTAGTAGATGTAGTAGTAGTAGTAGATGTAGTAGTAGTAGATGTAGTAGTAGATGTAGTAGTAGTAGTAGATGTAGTAGTAGTAGATGTAGTAGTAGATGTAGTAGTAGATGTAGTAGTAGTAGATGTAGTAGTAGATGTAGTAGTAGATGTAGTAGTAGTAGATGTAGTAGTAGATGTAGTAGTAGATGTAGTAGTAGTAGATGTAGTAGTAGATGTAGTAGTAGTAGATGTAGTAGTAGTAGATGTAGTAGTAGATGTAGTAGTAGATGTAGTAGTAGTAGATGTAGTAGTAGTAGATGTAGTAGTAGTAGTAGATGTAGTAGTAGTAGTAGATGTAGTAGTAGTAGATGTAGTAGTAGTAGATGTAGTAGTAGTAGATGTAGTAGTAGTAGATGTAGTAGTAGTAGATGTAGTAGTAGTAGATGTAGTAGTAGTAGATGTAGTAGTAGATGTAGTAGTAGTAGTAGTAGATGTAGTAGTATATGTAGTAGTAGTAGATGTAGTAGTAGTAGATGTAGTAGTAGTAGATGTAGTAGTAGATGTAGTAGTAGATGTAGTAGTAGATGTAGTAGTAGTAGTAGTAGATGTAGTAGTAGATGTAGTAGTAGATGTAGTAGTAGTAGATGTAGTAGTAGTAGTAGATGTAGTAGTAGATGTAGTAGTAGTAGATGTAGTAGTAGTAGATGTAGTAGTAGTAGATGTAGTAGTAGTAGATGTAGTAGTAGATGTAGTAGTAGATGTAGTAGTAGATGTAGTAGTAGTAGATGTAGTAGTAGATGTAGTAGTAGATGTAGTAGTAGTAGATGTAGTAGTAGATGTAGTAGTAGTAGATGTAGTAGTAGATGTAGTAGTAGATGTAGTAGTAGTAGATGTAGTAGTAGATGTAGTAGTAGATGTAGTAGTAGTAGATGTAGTAGTAGTAGATGTAGTAGTAGTAGATGTAGTAGATGTAGTAGTAGATGTAGTAGTAGTAGATGTAGTAGTAGTAGATGTAGTAGTAGTAGATGTAGTAGTAGTAGATGTAGTAGTAGTAGATGTAGTAGTAGTAGATGTAGTAGTAGTAGATGTAGTAGTAGTAGATGTAGTAGTAGATGTAGTAGTAGTAGATGTAGTAGTAGTAGATGTAGTAGTAGATGTAGTAGTAGATGTAGTAGATGTAGTAGTAGTAGATGTAGTAGTAGATGTAGTAGTAGTAGATGTAGTAGTAGTAGATGTAGTAGTAGTAGATGTAGTAGTAGTAGATGTAGTAGTAGTAGATGTAGTAGTAGATGTAGTAGTAGTAGATGTAGTAGTAGTAGATGTAGTAGTAGATGTAGTAGTAGATGTAGTAGTAGATGTAGTAGTAGATGTAGTAGTAGATGCAGTAGTAGTAGTAGTAGATGTAGTAGTAGATGTAGTAGTAGTAGATGTAGTAGTAGATGTAGTAGTAGATGTAGTAGTAGATGTAGTAGTAGTAGATGTAGTAGTAGATGTAGTAGTAGATGTAGTAGTAGTAGATGTAGTAGTAGATGTAGTAGTAGTAGATGTAGTAGTAGATGTAGTAGTAGATGTAGTAGTAGATGCAGTAGTAGTAGTAGTAGATGTAGTAGTAGATGTAGTAGTAGTAGATGTAGTAGTAGATGTAGTAGTAGATGTAGTAGTAGATGCAGTAGTAGTAGTAGTAGATGTAGTAGTAGATGTAGTAGTAGATGTAGTAGTAGATGTAGTAGTAGATGTAGTAGTAGATGTAGTAGTAGATGTAGTAGTAGTAGACAGAGGTGTGGACTCGAGTCATGTGACTTGGACTCGAGTCAGACTCGAGTCATGAATTTGACGACTTGCGACTCGACTTGGACTTGCATAACAATGACTTTGTCCCACCTCTGGTAGTAGATGTAGTAGTAGTAGTAGTGTAGTAGTAGTAGATGTAGTACTAGATGAGTAGTAGTAGGGGTTAGATCGCTGTACTACGAACCTGCCGACCCGAGCTCAACACCGCAGTGACGATTATCTGAGCTGGTCCTGGGCCTCCCCTAGGTCGACTCAGCCTCAAATGAGTACCTAGTTCGGTGTGTAAAAACGTCGCCACTGGGGAGACAAAGGCGGCCGGGCGTGGTGCTGGCCACCCACCCCCTCGTGTACCGTGTCGGCCTTCGCTAACAGCACTGGCCCCAACAGTCTGTTAAGGCTACACGGGGGATCTTTATCTTTGTGTACGAGTTGGAAGCAATTGCAGCAGTAGTCCACGTACCCTTAACTGTGACGGTCCCCGTGAAGTGTGGGACTATCATCCACTGGGGAGACAAAGGCGGCCGGGCGCGTTGCTGGCCACACCGCGTCCCTCTCGTGCCAATGCCCGGCCACAACAGGTGCCGGCCGGCATCAATTATCCGAACAGTCTCAAAGACGTCACGGGGGATCTTTGTCTTTGTATCTCTTTATTCGAGGCGTGGTGTGCGCTGCGTGCATCGGCAATTGGAGGCAGCTGCCCTCCGGCAACAATGGCAGGCGGAGGAGCGACGCTCACAACAATGAGCGGCGCGCCGGGCGGATAAAACGCAGCAAGTTGGCACAGTGCGCGCGGTGCAGGTGGTGCATCTTGCAAGGCGTCTCAGTCGGTGACGCCGTCACATCTGGAGTCTGCCCCGTGACCTCCTGCACCAAGTGCCAGGCTCTGTCCCCCTGAGCTCCTCGTGCGAGCAGTGATCCTTCCACACTTCGCGACGACTGCGGGGTGGGTGGATCACGCAGAGATCAGCGTGTGTGGTGGGACTGTCAGCCCACGCTGAGCTGCGAGGTATCCGGGATCTTGGCAGGACAGCAAGGAGGTTGCTAGACAGTGTCTCTCAGTGAGTGTGTGTGTGTAGGACAGGGGGAGCGGTGGTGTAGTGGTTAGCGCGCCGCGCAAAGAATTTGGCGACACGTGTTCGATTCCCGCTCACGGCCAGCACCGGTGACGATTCTGTGAACCGGTCCTGGACCTCCCCTAGGTAGACTCAGCCGCAAACGGGAACCCGGTGCGATGGAAAAGCATCGTCATAGGTGCTGTTCGCCTAACTGCACTTGCCCCAACAGCATGTTAAGGCTACACGGGTGATTTAGATTTGAAGTTTTCCTGACTGCAGGGATCCATACTCTTTGATTCTTTCGGTAAAGGCACGTAGGTGAAACATTAAATAAATACATTCACGACGTTTCCATTGCAACACAAGCAATCATCATCAGGTGGGAAAACCACATCAAGAAAAAAGATTTTTTCAGTGAACGTCACAGCCCGTTTTGCAAATCCACTGCTGGATATGATGATGATTGCTTGTGTTGCAATCGAAACGTCGTGATTTAATTTATTTCGTTTACGTGACTTTACCGAAAGAACCAAAGAGTATACACGGGTGATCTTTGTGTAGGGTGCTTCGGTGTTTGTCACTTTGTGTGATTGTGGATTTCCTCCGGGTACTTTCCTTTCACGCGCAAAACTCTATTTGTATAAAAAAAAACGATTTGGCCAAACACATCCGAGTCTGTAAACTCCTCAAAGCGAGGCTTCCCCGGGTTTTGACTGCGATATTGGCCCCATCGCTGGAACGCGACTGTACTCACAATCACCCTCCCATTAGGGCGCCACGGTGGCTAGGAGATGTTAACTACCTCGCCTGGTATACAGGAGGTCGTGGGTTCCATCCCGACCCTGACGCCTGCTGTGTATTTGGAGTTTGCGTCTCTCTCTGATCATCACCACGGTGGCTAGGAGATGTTAACTACCTCGCCTGGTACACAGGAGGTCGTGGGTTCCATCCCGACCCTGACGCCTGCTGTGTATTTGGAGTTTGCGTCTCTCTCTGATCATCACCACGGTGGCTAGGAGATGTTAACTACCTCGCCTGGTGCGCAGGAGGTCGTGGTTCGATCGCGACGCTGACGCCTGCTGTGTATTTGAATGTTGAGTCTCTCTCTTTCTCTCTCCGTGATCACGTAGATTCTTCTCCGGGTCCTCCGGCGATTCCCTAATTTGGAATAAACACGCGTTGAAGAGTATTTGCCTGTGATACATGTCCACGTGATAAGCCACTTCGTTGAACTGTAATTTGTGACCAGGTCGCTTCTGAAGAAGAGCTGTATAGTTCATTGGGCCTTACCTGCTAAACAACAACACATCCCTCCTGCGGAGGGAGCTGGTAGGAACGTTGGGTTGCTCGGTCAATGGCCAGGGTCAACGGCGGCGTGGTGTATTCCGCAAATATGGCCGACTGTGAGGGCGGGCACAAGCCGGCGTGTGTAGGTTAAACGTTGAGTTTTATAAGGGCACCACGGGGTGACCAGCCCTTCCCCACCCAGCCCCACCCCTCCCACCCCCCACCTAGCCCCACCCTCCCCACCCAGCCCCTCCCCACCCTCCCCTCTCCACCCAGCCCCACCCCTCCCATTTTTGGATGCACGACGGACACAACAATAATTCCCTGTGGGCCGATGGAACCAGGTGGTTCCTAGCAGTATTACTCTGTGTGTGTGTGGCTAATGCAGTCACTTGCTTCCTTGCGAAAGGAATCAATTTTGCTGTTTGAACATCTCAGCAGCCGTTGCATTGCCAGAAAGGGTCAAACTTATTCGCGTGTTTTTTTCGTCTCATGCTTTTGATACTTGATAAAGGGTCCCATGTCGCCACTGCAGGATGACGACATCTCCTTGCTCGCACCACCCCGAAATCCTCCACCCCCCAGCACCGCCGCAGTGAATATCAGAAAGGTCAGCGAGAACTTGTGACTACTCGTCCAGAGGATTCCGCTGGTCGGCACGTGGAGCCAAACGAATCCGTGGAGCGTGAATCGACATTCACGACTCTCATCGCATTCACGGTCTCAGCGTAACCTTCACTCGCTCCATCTCTCTCTCTCTCTACCCCCCCCCCTCTTATTCTTAGGTTTTTTCGGTAAAGTCACGTAGGTAAAACAATAAAATTAATAAAAGTAAAATAAAAATAAAATAAAAATCACGACGTTTCGGAGGCAACACAAGCTTCTCCCCCCTCTCTCCATCTCTCTCTATCCCCCCCCTCTCTCCATCTCTCTCTTTCTACCCCCCCCCCCCCGTCTTCATCTCTCTCTCTACCCCCCTCTTCATCTCTCTTTCGTCTCCCGTAGCCAAACGCTGCGGTGACCTCCAGTGGAGGTTGGCACACTGCACGTTGCCATCGGCCGTGTGGCGCAGCCGAATCTCGCCAGGGGTAACAGACTTGTGCATTTCCTGCGGTGCCAGGGAGGATCTGCCCCACCGGTACTTACACTGCCAGCGGCTCAAACCAATGTTCCGCCTTTTGGGGGACATCTTCAGGAAACTGGGGGTGCCCTTCTACAACAGCAGCTTCGTATATGGGGTGGTGCCTCACCTGGCTAACAAGCGCCATGACCTCGCCAACTTCGCCTGTGCTCAGGCGAAGATGGCGGTGGTGTTACAGAACGCGTAAAAGGATGCTGCAAGGTGACACTGACGGCTGCTCTGTGCTGCTTCCAGTGTTCAGGGGCCTGCTGAAGGCGCGGCTCCGGCTGGAGCACGCCATGTACCACACACGTGTCGGTGATGTGCAGCGCGTCTTCTTCGAACGCTGGGGAGCCGGACAAGCCCCTCTCTGCACCAGCGTGGACGGCACCCTCGGGGTGTTCACCTTCTGAAGCGCTCGCTCGTCACCGTGGCGTGCGCGATGACCACCACAACCACCACCACCACTACGTGGCTTTTCTTTCGTGTTGTGCGCGGTGCTTTTAGCGCCACAGCGCGCGGATTTGTAGCGTTAATTTTAATTTGTTTGCTGGAGACTTTGTGTATTTCGTATCGAAATCGCCTCCAGTGCTGTTGCTGCTGGCGGCAATGAAAGTTGTTTAAAAGTCAAAGTCTCTCCACCTTTCCATCTCTTTCTTTTTGTTATCATGCATGTCCAGAAGCACTTTAATACGTTGCTGTGTGCGCACTGAAAACAATATTGGTTAAACCAACAATACAGAACAATGCATTCGAGAAAACATCCACATGTTATTTATAATTGTAACGGATCCAGCAAACATTTTCCAGGCATTTCTAACAGCTATGTTGAGTGTTGGGATGCTCGGTTACTGAAACTAACATTACAACAGAATGGCATTTGACTGAGAGAAGAAAGAATGCATTGTCAAGAGACATTTGATTTCCAATGACAAAATTACATCATATTTCACGTGAAATTTGTATGCATTCATTACCAAGCCATATGAATGTCAAATTATCTCTCCATCTCTCTCTCACGTCTCTCTCTCTCTTTTTACGATCAGTGGAAACAAGAAGATGCTCGGTGTAGTCGGCACTTTGCTTCGTTCATCATTTCGTAATTTTTTTTTCTTTTTTACATTTAAACTTTGCTTTATGTAAACCCCCACCTCTCGCTCACTCTCTCGCTCACTCTCTCGTTCTCTCTCTCTTTTTTATTTTTATTATAAATTTTGTACGATCAGTTGAAACAAGAAGTTGCTCGGTGTATTCGGCACTTTGCTTCGTTCATCATTTCGTAAACATTTTTTTTTTACATTTTAAACTTAGCCTTATGTAAAACCCCCACCTCTCGCTCACTCTCTCGCTCACTCTCTCGTTCTTTCTCTCTTTTTTATTTTTATTATAAATTTTGTACGATCAGTGGAAACAAGAAGTTGCTCGGTGTATTCGGCACTTTGCTTCGTTCATCATTTCGTAAACATTTTTTTTTTACATTTTAAACTTAGCCTTATGTAAAACCCCCACCTCTCGCTCTCTCTCTCGCTCGCTCTCTCTCTCTCTCGTCTCTCTCTCCCCCCTCTCCATCTCTCTCTCGTCTCTCTCTGTGCGTCACTAAAAGATCTTAGGCGCTCTGCTGCACAATGAGCGCCACGTCCCCCCCCCACCCCCCCCTTTTCACGCGGTGCGTTCACCCGTACACAGGGGTGGGGAGAGAGGGGAGAGAGGGGAGGGGGGTGGTGAGGGTGTTCATGGTCTATCCACTGCTGCTCTACTCGGCACTGCGTCTCTTTACAACAACAACAACAACAATGATGATGAACACTCACGGCCCGGCGAGACGGTGGTGGTGGCTTTGTGTCGCGTTCGGCTTCGCGGAGTCTCAGGGTCGCCTCCTCGCCCCACCTCGGCCGCCCGCTTCGCGATGGGGAGCACATCTTAAAGATGGTGTTGTTGTTGTTATTGTTGTTGTTCTTGCTGTGGTTGTTGTTGTTGTTGTGGTTGTTGTTGTGGTTGTTGTTGTTGTTCTTGCTGTGGTTGTTGTTGTTGTTGTGGTTGTTGTTGTTGTTCTTGCTGTGGTTGTTGTTGTGGTTGTTGTTATTGTTGTGGTTGTTGTTGTTGTTCTTGCTGTGGTTGTTGTGGTTGTTGTTGTTCTTGCTGTGGTTGTTGTTGTGGTTGTTGTTATTGTTGTGGTTGTTGTTCTTGTTGTGGTTGTTGTTGTGGTTGTTGTTGTTGTTCTTGCTGTGGTTGTTGTTGTTGTTGTGGTTGTTGTTGTTGTTCTTGCTGTGGTTGTTGTTGTGGTTGTTGTTGTTCTTGCTGTGGTTGTGGTTGTGGTTGTTGTTATTGTTGTGGTTGTTGTTGTTGTTCTTGCTGTGGTTGTTGTGGTTGTTGTTGTTGTTCTTGCTGTGGTTGTTGTTGTGGTTGTTGTTATTGTTGTGGTTGTTGTTCTTCTTTTGTTGTTGTTTTTGTTGTTGTTCTTGTTGTTGTTGTTGTTGTTGTTCTGGTTGTTGTTCTTATTGTTGTTATTGTTGTGGTTGTTGTTGTTGTTCTTGTTGTGGTTGTTGTTCTTGTTGTTATTGTTCTTGTTGTTGTCGCAATAATCCAGAGGAGTGTTGGAGGTCGGCAAACCAACAGGCGTCTGCAATCGGGAGGTCGACGCCGACTTGGTAGTCGACCTCCCGGCGCGTGGAAGTTCAGAATCGGAAGTGAGAATATTTATTTATTCATACCGGAGGAATCCGTAGAGCTGTAAAGCTCTTTAAACATTTTTTTTTCTGTACAGATGCCCAGTACGGGGCGGGTCAGAACGTGACAACAACAACAACATCGGCAAACGACACAGAAACGACTGCGAAGTCGTCGAGGCGATGGACCAAATCTCTCAGGTCTCTCTCCAGTGCGCGTGTGGTGGGGTAGACCGCGGGCTACTTTACCAACTTCCCAAGACGACTGCCCCCCACCTCTCCCCGTGGAAGAGAAGGCCAACTACCCTCCACTGGACCTCCCCTCTAGTGGAGCAGGCAATTGCAGGGCTGCGCCTTCATCTCTTTCTTGCACGCTGTGGTTAGAGAGAGCGGTGGCGCAGTGGTTAGCGCACTAACTGGTGATCAAGAGTTCGATTCCTGGCAAAGCTTCCCCCTGTAAGCCATGTAGACTGTTTGTTCAAGTACTGCACTGTTCATACATACACGGCGGTGGTGTGGTTAGTACCGCGCCCGGCCGCCTTTGTCTCCCCAGTGGCGTTGTTTACACACGCACCAGGCACTCATTTCAGTCTGAGTCGACCTAGGCGAGGCCCAGGACCGGTTCAGATAATCGTCACTGTTGTGTTGGCCGTGAGCGGGCATCGAACTCGGGTCGCCAGGTTCATTGCGCAGCGTAGCGCTAACCGCTACACCACCGCTCCCCCACACGTGTACATACATGACAAACACACGTGTAGACATACACACGTGTACATACATAACAAACACACGTGTAGACACACACGTGTACATACATGACAAACACAAGTGTAGACACACACGTGTACATACATGACAAACACACGTGTAGACACACACGTGTACATACATGACAAACACACGTGTAGACACACACACGTGTACATACATGACAAACACACGTGTAGACACACACACACGTAGAGCGTACACAAATTGTCTGCACATACACGTGCACACACACACGTGCACACACACACACGTGCACACACACACGTGCACACACACACTATTTTTATTTAGCAGGTGAGGCCCACTGAGCTATTTCGCTATTTTTCATAAGCGACCTGCACACATATGGAAGGAAAAACCGGAGGACCCAGAGAAAAATCCACGCGACCACGGGGAGAGAGAGGCGCAAACTACAAATACACAGCAGCAGGCGTCAGGGTCGGGATCGAACCCACGACCTCCTGTATACCAGGTGAGGTAGTTAACATCTCCTAGCCATCGTGATGATGAGAGAGAGAGACACGCAAACTCCCAATATACAGCAGCAGGCGTCAGGATCGGGATCGAACCCACGACCTCCTGTACACCAGGCGAGGTAGTTAACATCTCATAGCCACCGTGTCGTCCCACACACGGATGCACACACAGACGTGTGCATACAAAGAGAAGACAAAGATCCCCCGTACAGCCTTAGAAGACCGTTAGGGCAAGTGTTGTTAGCGAGCACCTATGCAGGCCCTCACGGCACACGAGGGGGTGGGTGGCCAGCACCACGCCCGACCGCCTTTATCTCCCTCGTGGCGATGTTTCTACGCACCGCACCGGTACTCATTTGAGGCTGAGTCGACCTAGGGGAGGCCCGTGACCGGTTCAGATAATTTTCACCGGTGTTGGCCGTGAGCGGGAATCGAACTCGGGTCGCCGGGTTCGCAGCGCTAACCGCTACACCACTGCTCACACACATACACCACCATCCTCACGAACATCATCACCACCACCACCAACATCATCACCATCACCACCACCATCAGCACCACCATCATCATCACCACCACCATCATCATTACCATCACCACCACCACCACCACCATCACCACCACCATCACCACCACCATCATCATCACCATCATCACCACCACCACCACCATCACCACCACCATCATCATCACCACCATCACCACCACCACCATCATCACCACCACCATCACCACCATCATCACCACCACCACCATCACCACCACCACCACCATCACCACCATCATCATCACCATCATCACCATCACCACCACCATCACCACCATCATCATCACCACCATCATCACGGAATTGCCAGAGCTCGCAGCACCGAGCCGCCCCGTGTGGGTGGTCTGCCCGGTCCCCCCCGCTGATAGGGCCACAATTGGGCTATAGGGGACGGGGAACGGGGGGGGGGGGGGTGATGGGAGCTATATAGGGGCGCAGCTGAGCACGCTGCTCGTGTAGACTTCACCCTCCTGCAGCCCCCCCCCGCTCCTCATTCTCCCCCCACCACCACCACCACCCCCCACCACCACCACCCCTAACCCCACGCTTACTCCCATTCTGCCCAATCGTCCATCGGGCGAGTGCACGTTTTTGTACATGCCTTTGATATAGTGTTACATCTTACTCGCTCACACTCTCTCCCCATGCTCACTCCCTCCCTCCCTCCCACTCTCTCCCTGTGTGTGTGTCTCTCTCTCTCCCTGTTTCACTATCCCGGTGTGTCTCTCTCTCTCACTCTCTCCCTGTGTGTGTCTCTCTCCCACTCTCTCTCCCTGTTTCACTATCCCTGTGTGTCTCTCTCTCTCCCACTCTCTCTCCCTGTTTCACTATCCCTGTGTGTCTCTCTCCCACTCTCTCTCCCTGTTTCACTATCCCCAAGCTCACTCCGTGTGTCTCTCTCCCTGTCTCTCTTTTTTTTACGATCAGTGGAAACGAGAAGATGCTCGGTGTAGTCGGCACTTAGCTTCGTTCATCATTTCGTAATTTTTATTTATTTAAACTTTGCTTTATGTAATCCCCCCTCTCTCGCTCACTCTCTCGCTCTGTCTCTCTCTCCCTGGCTCGTTTTTTCTGCAATACATTTTTATCCTGAAAGTACATTACAGAAAAAAAAATACACGAAACTCGATGTAAAAAAATGAAATAATATCTCTCTCCGTGTCCCTCTCTCCGTGTCTCTCTCTCCGTGTCTCTCCGTGTCTCTCTCCCACTCGCTCCCTGTCTCTCTCCGACTCTTCCATTCATTCTCTTTTTTTGGTAGAGGGGGGGGGGCTGCAGGGGGTGGCGGGAGGGCGGGCGAGAGCGGGGGGGGGTCTCTCTCTTTTTTTGTTGTTGCCACCGTTCGCAGTAGTTTTATTGCCCGGATTACAACGTTTGATACGTTTGTGATGGAGATGCTAATCCTCTGATGGGAATTGAGAAGAAGAAGAGGAAGGAATAGGAGGGAGTGGGGGAGGAGGAGGAGGGGGGGGGGTAACCACTACCCCCCCCCTATTTTTTTTTTGCTTAAACAAAGATTGTACCGAGAAGCTCGCCTCGCCAAGTGATGAGTTAACATAAATGGCGAGCTCCACACCCTCCTCCACGAAGTCCTTCAATGGGGCTCCGCACGCAGCCCCCCCCCTCCCCCCCTCCAGGATGACGCCGCTTGCCCCGTCACAAACTCAAATGCAATGGCGCAATGCTGAACCCCAAAAAAATAACACCCCCCACCCCCCCCCCACACAGACACACAAGACAAAGATCCCCCATTTAGCCTTAACAGGCTGTTGGGGCAAGTGCTGTTAGCGAGCACCTATGAAGGCCGGAACGGCACACGAGGGGGTGGGTGGCCAGCACCACGCCCGGCTGCCTTTGTCTCCCAAGCGGCGATGTTTACACATCGCACCAGGTACTCATTTGAGGCTGAGTCGACCTAGGGGAGGTCCGAGACCGGTTCAAATAAGCCGTGAGTGGGAATCGAACCCGGGTCGTCAGATTCATAGCGCAGCGCGCTAACCACTACATTACCGCTCCCCACACACATACACACAGACAGACACACACACATATACACACACAGACACACACACACAGACAAACATACACACAGACACACACATACAGAGACATAACACACACACAGGCACACACAGACACACTCAGACACACAGACACACAGAGACACACACACAGACACACACACAGACACAGGCACACACACACAGGCACACACAGGCACACAGACACACACATACACACAGACACACACAGACACACACACACAGACACACACACATACACACAGACGCACACATACACATCCAGACACACACACACACAGACACACACACACAGACACACACAGACACACACAGACACAGGCACACACAGACAGCCACACACACAGACACACACACAGGCACACCCACAGCCACACAGACACACAGACACACACACAGGCACACACAGACACACACAGACACACAGACACACACACAGACACACAGACACACACACAGACACAGGCACACACATACACAGGCACACACAGACACACAAAGACACACAGACACACACACAGACACACACACAGACACACACAGACACACAGACACACACACAGACACACAGACACACACACAGACACAGGCACACACAGACACACACAGACACACAGACACACACACAGACACACAGACACACACACAGACACAGACACACACAGACACATGCACAGACACAGTCACAGGCACACACAGGCACACACACAGACACCACCGCGGTGCTAAGAACACTGCGTGTCAATTAGATGTCAGATTAGTGGGCGGCGAGGATTTTTTGTGGGTTGTTGTTAACCCATTAGACGAGACGAACAAACCCACTCCCCCCCACTCCTCCCACTAACCCCACTCCTCCCACTCCCCCCACTCCCCCCACTCCTCCCACTCCCCCCCACTCCCCTGCCTCCCCCACTCCCCCCACTCCCCCCACTCCTCCCACTCCCCCCACTCCTCCCACTCCCTCCCTCCACCCACTCCCCCCACTCCCCCCACTCCTCCCACTCCCCCACTCCTCCCACTCCCCCCACTCCCCTCCCTCCCCCACTCCCCCCACTCCCCCCACTTCCCCCACTAACCCCACTCCCCAGACCCAACCACTCCCTCCACTAACCCCACTCCTCCCACTCCCCCCACTCCTCCCACTCCCCCCACTCCTCCCACTCCCCCCACTCCCCTCCCTCCCCCCACTCCCCCCACTCCCCGCACTCCTCCCACTCCCCCCACTCCCCCCACTCCTCCCACTCCCCCCACTCCCTCCCTCCCCCCACTCCCCCACTCCCCCCCCACTCCCCCCACCCCCCACTCCCCCCACTCTCCCCACTCCCCCCACTCCCCTACTCATCCCACTCCCCCCACTCCGTCCATCCCACCCACTCCCTCCCTCCCCCCACTCCCCCACTCCCCCCACTCCCCACTCCCTCCCCCCACTCCCCCACTCCCCCCCCACCCCCCCACTCCCCCCCACTCCCTCCCTCCCCCCACTCCCCCACTCCCCCCCACTCCCCCCACTCCCTCCCTCCCCCCACTCCCCCACTCCCCCCCACTCCCCCCCACCCCCCACTCCCCCCACTCTCCCACTCCCCCCACTCCCCACTCCCTCCCTCCCCCCACTCCCCCCACTCCCCCCACTCCCCCACTCCCCCACTCCCCCCACTCCCTCCCTCCCCCCACTCCCCCCACTCCACACTCCCTCCCCCCACTCCCCCCACTCCCCCCACTCCCCCCACTCCCCCAATCCCCCACTCTTCCCACTCCCCCACTCACCCCCACTCCCCCCACTCCCCCACTCCCCCACTCCCCCCACCCCCCCACACTCCCCCACTCCCCCACTCCCCCCACCCCCCCCACTCCCCCACTCCCCCACTCCCCCACTCCCCCCACTCCCCCACTCCCCCACTCCCCCACTCCCCCACTCCCCCACTCCCCCCACCCCCCCCACTCCCCCACTCCCCCACTCCCCCCACCCCCCCCACTCCCCCACTCCCCCACTCCCCCCACTCCCCCACTCCCCCCACTCCCCCACTCCCCCCACCCCCCCCCACTCCCCCACTCCCCCCCACTACCCCACCCCCCCCACTCCCCCCACTACCCCACTCCCCCCACTCCCCCCACCCCCCCACTCCCCCCACTCCCCCACTCCCCCACTCCCCCCACTCCCCCACTCCCCCCACCCCCCCCACTCCCCCACTCCCCCCACTCCCCTCACTCCCCCCCACTCCCCCCACTCCCCCACCTCCCCCCCACCCCCCCCCACTCCCCCCTCCCCCACTCCCCCCACCCCCCCCACTCCCCCACTACCCCACCCTCCCCCACTCCCCCCACCCCCCCACTCCGCTCACTCCCCCCCACTCCCCCCACTCCCAACACCCCCACCACTCCCCCACTCCCCCCACCCCCCCCACTCCCCCACTCCCCCCACTACCCCCACCCCCCCCACTCCCCCAACCCCCCCACTCCCCCCACCCCCCCACTCCCCTCACTCCCCCCCACTCCCCCCCACTCCCCCCACTCCCCCCCACTTTCCCCACCCCCCCCACTCCCTCCCTCCCCCCACTCCCCCCACCCCCCCACTCCCCCCACCCCCCCACCCCCCCACCCTCACTCCCCCCCACTCCCCCCACTCCCCCCACTCCCTCCCTCCCCCCACTCCCCCCCCACTCCCCCCCACTCCCCCACCCCCCCACTCCCCCCACTCCCCCACTCCCCCCCACTCCCCCCACTCCCCCACTCCCCCAACTCCCCCACACCCCCCACTCCCTCCCTCCCCCTACTCCCCCCACTCCCCCACTCCCCCCACTCCACCACCCCCCCACTCCCCCCAATCCCCCCACTCCACCCACCCCCCCACTCCCCCCACCCCCCCACTCCCCCCACTCCCCCCACCCCCCCCACTCCCCCCACCCCCCCACTCCCCCCCCCCCCCACTCCCCCCACTCCCCCCCACCCCCCCACTCCCCCAATCCCCCCACCCCCCCCACTCCCCCCACCCCCCCACTCCCCCCACTCCCCCCCACTCCCCCCCACCCCCCCCACCCCCCACTCCCCCCACTCCCCCCAATCCCCCCACTCCCCCCACTCCCCCCCCACTCCCCCCACTCCCCCACTCCCCCCCCCACTCCCCCCACTCCCCCCCACTCCCCCCACCCCCCCACTCCCCCCAATCCCCCCACTCCCCCCAATCCCCCCTCTCCCCCCACCCCCCCACCCCCCCCACCCCCCCACTCCCCCCAATCCCCCCACTCCCCCCCCCCCCCACCCCCCACTCCCCCCACTCCCCCCCACTCCCCCCACTCCCCCCACTCCCCCCCACTCCCCACACTCCCCCCACTCCCTCCACTCCCCCACTCCCCCCACTCCCCCCACCCCCCCACTCCCCCACTCCCCCCACCCCCCCACTCCCCCAATCCCCCCACCCCCCCCACTCCCCCCACCCCCCCACACCCCCCCACTCCCCCCCACTCCCCCCACCCCCCCCACCCCCCACTCCCCCCACTCCCCCCAATCCCCCACTCCCCCCACTCCCCCCCCACTCCCCCACTCCCCCCACTCCCCCCCACCCCCCACTCCCCCCCACTCCCCCCACCCCCCCACCCCCCCACTCCCCCCAATCCCCCCACTCCCCCCAATCCCCCCCTCTCCCCCCACCCCCCCACCCCCCCACCCCCCCACTCCCCCCAATCCCCCACTCCCCCCACCCCCCCACCCCCCCACTCCCCCCACTCCCCCCCACTCCCCCCACTCCCCCCCACTCCCCCCCACTCCCCACACCCCCACCCCCACTCCCTCCACTCCCCCACTCCCCCCCACTCCCCCCCACCCCCCCACTCCCCCCACCCCCCCACCCACCCCCCACTCCCCCCCACTCCCCCCCACCCCCCCCACCCCCCCCACCCCCCCCACCCCCCCACCCCCCCACCCCCCACTCCCACCCACTCCCCCCCCCCAATCCCCCCACTCCCCCCACCCCCCCACCCCCCCACACTCCCCCCACTCCCCCCACCTCCCCCCCACTCCCCCCACTCCCCCCACTCCCTCCCACCCCCCCACTCCTCCCTACTCCCCACTCCCCCCACTCCCCCCCACTCCCCCCCACTCCCCCCCACTCCCCCCCACTCCCCAACTCCCCCCCCACTCCCCCACTCCCCCCCACTCCCCCCACTCCCACACTCACCCCACTCCCCCACTCCCCCCCCACTCCCCCCCCACTCCCCACACTCCCCCACTCCCCCCACTCCCCCCCACTCCCCCCCACTCCCCCCCACCCCCCACACTCCTCCTACTCCCCCACTCCCCCCCACTCCCCCCCACTCCCCCCAATCCCCCCCACCCCCCCCACCCCCCCACTACCCCCAATCCCCCCACTCCTCACACTCCCCCACTCCCCCACTCCCCCCACTCCCCCCACTCCCCCCCACTCCCCCCCACTCCCCCCCACTCCCCCACACCCCCCCACTCCCCCCACTCCCCCACTCCCCCCACTCCCCCCACCCCCCCACTCCCCCCACTCCCCCACTCCCCCCCAATCCCCCCACTCCCCCCACTCCCCCCACTCCCCCACACCCCCCACTCCCCCCCACCCCCCCACTCCCCCCACCCCCCCCACTCCCCCCACTCCCCCCAATCCCCCCACTCCACCCACCCCCCCACTCCCCCCACCCCCCCACTCCCCCCACTCCCCCCACTCCCCCCACTCCCCCCACTCCCCCACTCCCCCCCCACTCCCCCCACTCCCCCCACTCCCCCCACTCCCCCACCCCCCCACTCCCCCCCACCCCCCCACTCCCCCCACTTCCCCCAATCCCCCCACTCCACCCACCCCCCCACTCCCCCCACCCCCCCACTCCCCCCACTCCTCCACCCCCCCCACTCCCCCCCACCCCCCACACCCCCACTCCCCCCACTCCCCCCACTCCCCCACTCCCCCCCACTCCCCCCCACTCCCCCACACCCCCCCACTCCCCCCACTCCCCCCAATCTTCCCCCACCCCCCCCACCCCCCCACTACCCCCAATCCCCCCACTCCTCACACTCCCCCACTCCCCCCACTCCCCCACTCCCCCCACTCCCCCCCACTCCCCCCCACTCCCCACACCCACTCCCCCACTCCCCCCACTCCCCCCCCACCCTCACCCACTCCCCCCACTCCCCCACTCCCCCCACTCCCCCCCACAATCCCCCCACTCCCCCACTCCACCCCCACTCCCCCACACCCCCCACTCCCTCCCTCCCCCCACTCCCCCCACTCCCTCCCACTCCCCCCACTCCCCCCACTCCCCCCCACTCCCCCACCCCCCCACTCCCCCCACCCCCCCACCCCCCCCACTCCCCCCACCCCCCCACTCCCCCCACTCCCCCCCACCCCCCCCACTCCCCCCACCCCCCCACTCCCCCACCCCCCCACCCCCCCACTCCCCCCAATCCCCCAACTCCCCCCCACTCCCCCCACTCCCCCCCCACTCCCCCCCCACTCCCCCCACTCCCCCCCACTCCCCACACTCCCCCCACTCCCCCCCCACCCCCCCCACTCCCCACACCCACCCACTCCCCCCCACCCCCCACACCCCCCCCACTCCCCCCCACCCCCCACACTCCCCCCACTCCCCCCCACTCCCCCCACTCCCCCCCACTCCCCCCCACACCCCACACCCACCCACTCCCCCCCACTCCCCCGAATCCCCCGCACCCCCCCCACCCCCCCCACTCCCCCCAATCCCCCCACTCCTCACACTCCCCCCACTCCCCCCACTCCCCCCACTCCCCCCAATCCCCCCACTCCCTCCCCCACTCCCCACCCACTCCCCACACCCCCCACTCCCCCCACTCCCCCCCAATCCCCCCCACCCCCCCCCACCCCCCCACTCCCCCCAATCCCCCCACTCCTCACACTCCCCCACTCCCCCCACTCCCCCCACCTCCCCACTCCCCCCAACCCCCCCACCTCCCCCCCACTCCCCCACTCCCCCACTCTCCCCACTCCCCCACTCCCCCCACTCCTCCACTCCCCCCACTCCCCCCACTCCCCCACTCCCCCCACTCCTCCCACTCCCCCCACTCCCCCCAATCCCCCCACTCCCCCCACTCCCCCCACTCCTCCCACTCCCCCACTCCCCCCACTCCACCACTCCCCCCACTCCCCCCTCCCCCCACTCCCCCCACTCCCCCCACTCCTCCCACTCCCCCCACTCCCCCCACGCCCCCCACTCCCCCCACTCCCCCACTCCCCCCACTCCCCCCACTCCCGCCACTCCCCCACTCCTCCCACTCCCCCCACTCCCCCCAGTCCCCCACTCCCCCACTCCCCCCACTCCCCCACTCCCCACTCCCCCCACTCCCCCCACTCCTCCCACTCCCCCCACTCCTCCCACTCCCCCCACTCCCCCCAGTCCCCCCACTCCCCCACTCCCCCCACTCCCCCACTCCCCCCACTCCCCCCACTCCCCCACTCCCCCCACTCCCCCCCACTCCCCCACTCCCCCCACTCCCCCCACTCCCCCACTCCCCCAGTCCCCCCACTCCCCCACTCCCCCCACTCCCCCACTCCCCCCACTCCCCCACTCCCCCCCACTCCCCCACTCCCCCCACTCCCCCACTCCCCCCACTCCCCCCACTCCCCCCACTCCCCCACTCCCCCCACTCCCCCCCACTCCCACACTCCCCCACTCCCCCCCACTCCCCCACTCCCCCCCACTCCCCCACTCCCCCACTCCCCCACTCCCCCCCATTCCCCCACTCCCCCCACTCCCCCACTCCCCCCACTACCCCCCACTCCCCACTCCCCCCACTCCCCCCACTCCCCCACTCCCCCCACTCCCCCACTCCCCTACTCCCCCACTCCCCCACTGCCCCCCACTCCCCCCCCACTCCCCCCCACTCCCCCACTCCCCCACTCCCCCACCCCCCCCCCACCCCCCCCCCCCACCCCCCCCCCCACCCCCCCCACTCCCCCCACTCCCCCCACTCCCCCACTCCCCCCACTCCCCCCACTCCCTCCACTCCCCCCACTCCCCCACTCCCCCCACTCCCCCACTCCCCCCACTCCCCCCACTCCTCCCACTCCCCCATTCCCCCACTCCCCCCACTCCTACCACTCCCCCACTCCCCCCACTCCTCCCACTCCCCCCACTCCGCCACTCCCCCCACTCCCCCCACTCCCCCCACTCCTCCCACTCCCCCACTCCCCCCACGCCCCCCACTCCCCCCACTCCCCCACTCCCCCCCACTCCCCCCACTCCCGCCACTCCCCCTACTCCCCCCACTCCCCCACTCCCCCCACGCCCCCCACTCCCCCCACTCCCCCACTCCCCCCACTCCCCCCACTCCCCCCACTCCTCCCACTCCCCCACTCCCCCCACGCCCCCCACTCCCCCCACTCCCCCACTCCCCCCCACTCCCCCCACTCCCGCCACTCCCCCCACTCCCCCCACTCCCCCACTCCCCCCACGCCCCCCACTCCCCCCACTCCCCCACTCCCCCCACTCCCCCCACTCCCCCCACTCCTCCCACTCCCCCACTCCCCCCACGCCCCCCACTCCCCCCACTCCCCCACTCCCCCCACTCCCCCCACTCCCGCCACTCCCCCCCACTCCTCCCACTCCCCCACTCCCCCCACGCCCCCCACTCCCCCCACTCCCCCACTCCCCCCACTCCCCCCACTCCCGCCACTCCCCCCACTCCCCCCACTCCCCCACTCCCCCCACTCCCCCACTCCCCCCACTCCCCCACTCCCCCCACTCCCCCCACTCCCCCACTCCCCCCACTCCCCCACTCCCCCCACTCCCCCACTCCCCCCACTCCCCCCCACTCCCCCCACTCCCCCCACCCCCCCCCCCCCCACCCCCCCCACTCCCCCCACCCCCCCAACTCCCCCCACTCCCCCCACTCCCGCCCAATCCCCCCACTCCCCCCAATCCCCCCAGTCCTCCCACTCCCCCACTCCCCCCACTCCCCCCACTCCCCCCACTCCCTCCACTCCCCCCAGTCCCCCACTCCCCCCCACTCCCCCACTCCCCCCACTCCCCCCACTCCTCCCACTCCCCCACTCCCCACTCCCCCCACTCCCCCCACTCCTCCCACTCCCCCACTCCCCCCACTCCCCCACTCCCCCACTTCCCCCCACTCCCCCCACTCCCCCCACTCCCCCCACTCCCCCACTCTCCCACTCCCCACTCCCCCCACTCCCCCCACTCCCCCACTCCCCCCACTCCCCCACTCCCCCACTCCCCCAGTCCCCCCACTCCCCCACTCCCCCACTCCCCCACTCCCCCACTCCCCCACTCCCCCACTCCCCCACTCCCCCCACTCCCCCACTCCCCCCACTCCCCCCACTCCCCCCTCCCCCACTCCCCCCACTCCCCCACTCCCCCCACTCCTCCCACTCCCCCACTCCCCCCACTCCTCCCACTCCCCCACTCCCCCCACTCCGCCACTCCCCCCACTCCCCCCACTCCCCCCACTCCTCCCACTCCCCCACTCCCCCCACTCCCCCACTCCCCCACTCCCCCCACTCCCCGCCACTCCCGCCACTCCCCCCACTCCCCCCACTCCCCCACTCCCCCCACTCCCCCACTCCCCCCCTCTCCCCACTCCCCCACTCCCCCCACTCCCCCCACTCCCCCACTCCCCCCACTCCCCCACTCCCCCCACTCCCCCCACCCACTCCCCCACTCCCCCCACTCCCCCACTCCCCCACTCCCCCCACTCCGCCACTCCCCCCACTCCCCCCACTCCCCCACTCCTCCACTCCCCCCACTCCCCCCACGCCCCCCACTCCCCCCACTCCCCCACTCCCCCCACTCCCCCCACTCCCGCCACTCCCCCCACTCCCCCCACTCCCCCACTCCCCCCACTCCCCCACTCCCCCCACTCCCCCACTCCCCCCACTCCCCCCACTCCCCCACTCCCCCCACTCCCCCACTCCCCCCACTCCCCCACTCCCCCCCACTCCCCCCCACTACCCCCACTCCCCCACTCCCCCCACCCCCCCCCCCACCCCCCCCCCACCCCCCCCACCCCCCCCACCCCCCCCACTCCCCCACTCCCCCCAATCCCCCCACTCCCCCAATCCCCCCCACTCCTCCCACTCCCCCACTCCCCCACTCCCCCCACTCCTCCACTCCCTCCCACTCCCCCACTCCCCCACTCCCCACTCCCCCACTCCCCCCACCTCCCCCCACTCCCCCCACTCCCTCCACTCCCCCCAGTCCCCCACTCCCCCCACTCCCCCACTCCCCCCACTCCCCCCACTTCTCCCACTCCCCCACTCCCCCACTCCCCCCACTCCCCCCACTCCCCCACTCCCCCCACTCCTCCCACTCCCCCCACTCCCGCACTCACCCCACTCCCCCCACTCCCCCCACTCCCCCCACTCCCCACTCACCCCACTCCCCCCACTCCCCCCACTCCCCCACTCCCCCCACTCCCCCACTCCCCCCACTCCCCCACTCCCCCCACTCCCCCCACTCCCCCACTCCCCCCACTCCCCCACTCCCCCACTCCTCCCACTCCCCCCACTCCCCCCACTCCTCCCACTCCCCCACTCCCCCCACTCCGCCACTCCCCCCACTCCCCCACTCCCCCCACTCCTCCCCTCCCCCACTCCCCCCACTCCCCCACTCCCCCCACACCCCCCACTCCCGCCACTCCCGCCACTCCCCCACTCCCCCCACTCCCCCCACTCCCCCACTCCCCCACTCCCCCACTCCCCCACTCCCCCACTCCCACCCCCCACTCCCCCCACTCCCCCCCACTCCCCCCCACTCCCCCACTCCCCCCACTCCCCCCACTCCCCCCACTCCCCCCACTCCCCCACTCCCCCCACTCCCCCCACTCCCGCCACTCCCCCCACTCCCCCCACTCCCCCCACTCCTCCCACTCCCCCACTCCCCCCACTCCCCCCACTCCCCCACTCCCCACTCCCCCCACTCCCCCACTCCCCCCACTCCCCCACTCCCCACTCCCCCACTCCCCCACTCCCCCCACTCCCCCACTCCCCCCACTCCCCCACTCCCCCCACTCCCCCCACTCCCCCACTCCCCCACTCCCCCACTCCCCCCACTCCCCCCACTCCCCCCACTCCCCCCCACTCCCCCCACTCCCCCACTCCCCCCACTCCCCCCCACCCCCCCCCACCCCACTCCCCCACCCCCCCCACTCCCCCCCACCCCCCCCACTCCCCCCACTCCTCCCACTCCCCCACTCCCCCCACTCCGCCACTCCCCCCACTCCCCCCACTCCCCCCACTCCTCCACTCCCCCACTCCCCCCACTCCCCCACTCCCCCCACTCCCCCCACTCCCCCACTCCCGCCACTCCCCCCACTCCCCCCACTCCCCCACTCCCCCCCACTCCCCCACTCCCCCCCACTCCCCCACTCCCCCCACTCCCCCCACTCCCCCACTCCCCCACTCCCCACTCCCCCCACTCCCCCACTCCCCCACTCCCCCCACTCCCCCACTCCCCCACTCCCCCCACTCCGCCACTCCCCCCACTCCCCCCACTCCCCCCACTCCTCCACTCCCCCACTCCCCCCACGCCCCCCACTCCCCCCACTCCCCCACTCCCCCCACTCCCCCCACTCCCGCCACTCCCCCCACTCCCCCCCACTCCCCCACTCCCCCCCACTCCCCCACTCCCCCCACTCCCCCACTCCCCCCACTCCCCCACTCCCCCACTCCCCCCACTCCCCCACTCCCCCCACTCCCCCCACTCCCCCCCACTCCCCCCACTCCCCCACTCCCCCCACTCCCCCCACCCCCCCCCCCACTCCCCCCCCACCCCCCCCACCCCCCCACCCCCCCCACTCCCCCCACTCCCCCCAATCCCCCACTCCCCCCAATCCCCCCACTCCTCCCACTCCCCCCACTTCCCCCCCCACTCCCTCCACTCCTCCACTCCCCCCACTCCTCCCACTCCCCCACTCCCCCACTCCCCCCACTCCCCCCACTCCCCCCACTCCCTCCACTCCCCCCAGTCCCCACTCCCCCCACTCCCCACTCCCCCCCACTCCCCCCACTTCTCCC